>NC_058133.1:62851110-62948530 GCF_016433145.1 Gracilinanus agilis
CTTTCCTTCTTTTCTTTCTTTCTTTCTTCCTTCCTGCCTTTCTTTCTTTCTTCTTTCCTTCCTTCTTTCTTTCCACACATTCAAACTATATGAACATAATTAAATTAAGTAATGTATATTCATTTATATATAATATAATATGAATTTATATTTATATAAATAAAATTTATGTAAAATACATTTGTACATATGGTATATGTGTTATATATACATGTGCTATGTGTATGCGTATACACATACATATCTAGATGCACACACACATACACAAAGAGAGGTGGAGTGTAAGTGACATGTCCAAGATCACATAGCTAGTAAAAATTTGATACAGGATTCAAACTCAAGTCATCCTAACTCCAAATCCAGCACTCTATTCACTGTGCCATCTTGTCACACACACTCTCTCTATATATGTATGTCTATATATACATATATATACATTTACAAATAATTATTTATAATAAATGTATTACATATAACAAGTAACTTGTTATAGATAAAATGATGTATGCATTTATAAAATGTTGTGTATGTATATTTGTGTATATTTCATATATCTGTGTATATTTCCATGTCCCTCCTTTTTTTTCTAGGATAAAACATAAACCTAGCCTTGCATTTAAAATTCTCCACAGTTTGGCTCCATCCTACCTTTCCAGCCATATTCAGATTGCTTCCTTTCATAAACTTCATTTTCTAGCCACATTGGACCATTAGCCATGCCTTGAGCTCACTATTATATCTTCTGACTATGAGTGTGAACATGCTGTCTCTCATTCCCAAACATAACTCTTATACCTGTATCCCAAGCCTTTATCTCCCTCCAAGGCTCAGCTGAGTTCTTACAGAACCAAAAAGCCTTCTAGCCTCTCTTGATCTGCAGTTGGCAGTGCTCACCCCCTCATCAATTTACTGTGTATTGGCTTGTCTGTGAAGCATTCGCCCACCTACCCACCTATCCATCACCACAGCGAGATTGTAATCTCAAGGGCAGAGATTCTCTTCTGTTTGTCTTTGTTGTCCTAATGCCTCTGCCTATTCCTTGTTTTCAGTGAGCCTGTAAATATTTGTTGTTATTTAACTAATATTCTCTCTATTCTGCAGAAAAAAAATAGCCTGGAAATCAGAAATGAGAAAGAATTTCTGATAGGCTATTCATGAATTGAAATGCAATGAATGGCACCTGGAAGACAATGAAGATCATACAGAGAAAAGAACTTAATAAGCTGCCCATTCATTTATTCACTACGAATTTATTTAATGCTTGCTTTCTCAGGCTCTTTGCCTCTAGTCTCCATGCCCATTTCCACTCCAAGCTACAAGAGGCCTATGACCAAATTAATATTTCCAAACTATTTTTCCCTGATCATTCCCTTATATGTGAATCTTCAGTGCTAGCTATTATTTACAGGATAAACTTCAAATTTCTTAGTTTAACATTAAAACATCTTCACAATCTGCCCCCTCCCTGCTAATCCAACTTTAATTTCCACTATGCTACCATATTTTCCTTGCTCCAGCTAAGCCACTCATCTCTCAGTCCCATGAACATGGTGTACTCAGTTTCTTCATCTTTGAAATGGGAATATAATGCTTATGCTGCCTATCTTACAAATTGTGGTGGAGAGAACCATGATAACCTCTAAAGACCAAATGAATGTGTATTATTTATTATTATTATTATTAATTTCTGACTCCAACCTTTTGTTCATGTCATTCTCCAGGATTATAATGCCCTTCTATCTCTCCTTCACCTGTCCAAATCTCCCCTTATCCTTTGCACTCTGGCTCAAGCCCTAGTCTTCTCTGAGGCTTTGAATGGCAATCTCTCCCTTATTTTAACTTCTATAATATTTAATGGCTGATTGCAATTTGGGCATTTATAATATTTTGCCTTGCCATATGCTTCCACAATAGACATCACCAAAAGCTGCTTAATAAATGTTTAAAAAGTAAAGAAATAAGAAGATAACTAGAGACCAAATATCCACATCACTCTTCCAGACTGACAGGCTACTCCTAACTCCTTTAAGACCCAGCATTTATATAGCACCTAACGGTTTGCAAAGCCTTTCATATATTTCATTACTCTTTACCTATATTATCTCATTTTATCCTCTTCACAACCCTGGGAAGCAGTTAACTCCATTACTCCACTTTATAGATGAGTAAATTAAAGCAGAGAGAGCATACAGCTGGTAAATATTTAAACCAGCATTCAGGTCTTCCTGATTCTAAGACCAAAATTCTTTGCACTGTGTTCCCCAGTGCTGTATGTCTGTCTATCTTTCTGTCTCTGTCTTTGTTTCTGTTTCTATCTCTGTGTGTGTCTCTCTGTCTCTGGGCCTCTACCTCTGTTTCTGCCTCTCTCTGTTTCTCTGTCTCTGTGTGTGTCTCTCTCTGCCTTTCTCTTTCTCTCTCTCTCCCAGAAAGATGTATGTATTTATACATATCATATAATAATTATATATAATAAACACATAACATATAACTGTGGGAAATATAAGTAAGGGTAATGGGGTCTCCAGGGATATTATAAATAAACTAAATGGTTTGTGGGTTCACACTCTGGGATTTATGAGAGACTAGACCTGGACATGAAGACTTGAACAGCCAAGCTGCTCCTAACTGACAAAGGACAGTTAGCCAACTGTCACTCTAGCCAGAGGCTTTGAATTCAACAAACAAGGTAACAGGCTATAACTGGGTTTAATTATGAACAACTAAAAGGTGGGATAGGAATATCTACTCTAAAACCTTAAATCTAATGACATAACCCACAGGGAAAGGAAAGACCTATTTCTACACTAACTTAGTAATCTAAACTGACAGGACCCAAGGAGCAGTGGAGTCTCTGGGTGACTGCCTCAGACCTGGAACCTGCCAGGCTTGAGCAGCTCAGCTAGGGGCTTTGTGGCTTTGGGATTCTCACTGCAATCCACTGATGATCTCTGGATGCCAAGAGCCAAGGTAGTCTCAGGTACCAAGTAGGGAGGGTTTTGCTTGAAACGCTGTCCACCAGATTCTCAAACTTTCTCCTCTTCCTTGGTACAGGACTGTTGATCTTCTCTCTTTGCTAGATGCCACCACTCAGGATCCCAGGAGAAAATCAGGATACAGGATGTCCTATTACTCTGAGTGCTCCCAGGGCTAACCACAGTTTGTGTTAACCCCCAATGGAATCCTTCCCCGAGCACAAGTCACTTCTTCTTGCTCCCTCATTCCATCCTGGAATTCCCAGCTCCAGCTCCTTCCTGCTAGATACATCTTAATACCTAATCAATAACTAATCTTATCTTCCTCACAACATAACCAATGATTTGACATATATGAGTATAAATATGTATACACAAAACACAGATTTATAATAAAAAGCAGTGATTGATGCCACAACAAAGGTACCCAGCATAAAAGAAAAGAGTATTGAGCTTGAAGTCAGATATTTAATTTAGAACCAAACTTCAGATTCTCCCTAGCTATGTAGTGATAGGCAAGTCATTTAGTCTATTAAAAGCTCAGTTTCCTTATCTGTCAAATTGATATAATAATGTCTCTGCTCCCTATACCACAAGGTTCTTAGGAGAAAAGCTTTTTACATGTCTTTGAGCAAGTGCTATTATATTGTACAGATTAAATAAGAAAATAAAGCAAGCCTCATGATTCCCAGATTATCTCAAAAAACTTGGCAGCTATTTTTAAATAAATTCAGTAGTTTTCATTCCTCCTTTCTATTTAAATAAGGATTTGTGGATGGATGTGTTTGTTATATGTAGATACTTAATTGAGTAATAGTGGGAAATATAGAAAGTAGGCAAAGTGCAGAGAAAGCAATGATGAATATGAGATCATGTGCCTTGGGTTTTATTGTTTTCCCAGTTTAAATAGCAGTCCTGCACAGTCCAATCATTCTATCATTTCCTAGGTGGTTATTAAGAAGCATTCCATAATTAACAATATTGTGAATTGCATCAAAACCACCAAGCCAAAAATAATGGAATCAAATCCATGTGTTAGCTATTATCTACAAGCAATCTTTCCTCCCAGAGGCTGACATTTCTACACAGGAGACCATGATATCCTGTAGCCAACCAAATTCAAAACAATTTAAAGCAAGTCACTTCAATAATAAGGTAATACTAGTAACTGATGACACAGTGAACCACAGTCAGGATGCTTTACCTAAAAAAAACACAGCTTGACCAGTCATTAAGTTGGTCACACCTAGGGACTATGGCTCAAAGATTTATGAAAGAACTCTGCCAATGGGGAGGGTAATATAAGGTAAGGGGAAAGAACTCTGAGTCACAATTCAGAAAGGCTGGTTTTAATTCAGTCACCCAACATATCTAATTTATTGCCAGATCTAGCTATTCCTATCTCTACATCTCTCACATAGACTTCCTTCTCTCCACTCAAAGGGCCACCACTCTAGATTGGGAAGGCCATCATCTCTTCTCAGCTGGACTATCGCAGTAGTCTCCTAAGTCTCTCCCCATTCCAATCTATCCTCCACATAGCTCCCAAAGCAATTTTTTTAAAAGTATAGACCTGACCAAGTCAGTCTCTTAAACTCTGGTGGCTTCTTATCAAATCCAGCATGAAATATAGTTTTCTCTTTGATATTTATATATCTTCTCAATCTGGCTCTGTCTTACAATTCTAGTCTTCTGACATCTTGTCCTCTTTTACACTCTCTCCAATCCAGCCACACTGGTTTAATTGCTATTTCTTACACATGATGCTCAATTTCCCAGTTCCATACGTGGAATGTTCTCCTTTACTTCTGCCTCCTTTCATCAATCAATCAATCAACAATCATTGGGCATCTACTATGTACCAGTTCTATGCTAATTCATGGTTTACTTCAAGACCTAGTTCAAGTGTCATCTTCTGTATCAGGCATTTTTTTTTTTGGTCTCTAGAATCAATTTCTCCAATGTTACCTTGGATTTCTTTTGGATATATCCTATGCATATTGATACATGTGCATGTTGTCTCCCACCTCAGAATGTCTGTTACCTGAGAGTAGGGAATGTATTGCTTTTGTTTTTGATATCCCCACACCTGGGCAATTAGGTGCCACAGTGGATAAAATGCCAAGTCTGGAGTGAGACTCATCTTCCTGAATTTAAATCCACCCTCAGACACAAACTATGTGTCCTTGAATGAGTCATTTAGCCTTATTTGCCTCAGTTTCCCCATCTATAGAATCAGATGGAGAAAGAACTCATAAATCACTCTAGTATCTTTGCCAAGAAAACCCCAAATGAGGTCATGAAAAGTCAGACACAACTGAAATGACTGAAGAACAACCCCACTCATACTTGACTTATGGTAGGTATTTAATAAATGTCTGGTATTTGATTCCAGTTTTCTGCCATGAATTTTACTAGGTCACTTTAGGCAAATTTATTTTCCTCTTGGGGCCTCATCTTCTTTCTTTTTTTTTTTTTACCCTTATCATCTGTCTTAGAATCAATGCTAAATATCAGTTCCAAGAAGAGCAGCAAGGACTAGGCAGTTGGAATTACATGGCTTTCCATAGTCACATAGCTAGGACGTGGCTGAGGCCAGACTTGAACCCAGGACCTCCCATCTCGAGGTCTGGCTCTCTATCCGCTGAGTCACCTAGCTGCCTCATTAGTAAAGCAGAAAGAACAATGGCACCTACCTCACTAGGTTGTTGTGAGTACCGGATGAAATAATATTTGTAAAGAGCTTTGCAAGTCTATGAAGAGATTAAAAAAAAAAAGTTGTTATTCTCGTTGGGTCTCATTTTCTAATGGGTAATATGTATGAGTTGGCCTAGACTGGAAGAACTGTAAGATCACTTCCAGATCAGAAATTCTGCCTCTAAACAGATTATCCCTCCTTTAGATCTAAAAGATCCATCTAAATCCATCTAAAGAGTGCCTAGAACCCAAAATCTGGAGGCTCTTTGGAAACCTACTGCTTTGAACCATGTGACTCCTTCTTCCCCTTTTCCTCCCTCTCTCCATGGTACCCCCTGGGCACCTGCTCTGTTTCATGAGCAAAGAAACTGTGAGGTGAGATGTATTTTCCACAAGTCCCCCAAATAGGGGATGGCAAGATTTTCTTGTTGCCATCATCGATGCATGATGGAATCATAAATGATAGATTAGAGACCATCAACTGTACAACATACATGAACAAAATATACATCTATGGACTTTGCCTGGACCTGTGATTTCATTGATGTAGGGAATTCCTATTGAGGAAGTCCCTTCTACCAACACAGATAGGGACCTGCTGTGTAATCTTTCATCTCATCATTGCCAGTGGATATTGTTTTTTGGAAGAGGATCAAAGACACCGAAGACAAAGAACTTATGCATGAATTGGATTTCAGTGAGGCAAAGTGGCACAAAATCATCTGCCTCACTGTCTCTTTAGTCATCAGAATCCAGGAGCAAGACAGAAGTCAGAATGGCTTGTGGTGGCTCAGGGATACAACTCTGAGTATTCCTCAGCGCCTGCTTCAGCTACCTTCTTGTCAGCTGAAGCAAATTGTTCTCATCTGATCATTCTGCTGGGGGAAGTCTTTGTGTACTTGGGGCAGGCATCCCCCTAGATCAGTGGTTCCCAAACTTTTTTGGCCTACCACCCCCTTTCCAGAAAAAATATTACTTAGCCCCCTGGAAATTAATTTTTTTAAATTTTAATAGCAATTAATAGGAAAGATAAATGCACCTGTGGCCATCACCACTCTCTGCATTGCTGCAGCACCCACCAGGGGGCGGTGGTGCCCACTTTGTGAATCACTGCCCTAGATCATCAACAGGTTTATTTGTCTGTTATCCTCAAGGGTTTGGGCCAGTGATGGTGAATCTTTTAGAGACTGAGTGCCCAAACTGCAGCCTGGCCCCGAGTCCCTCTGCCTTTCTAGTAACAAATTCTGCACTGGGGCGAAGGTATGAGAGCCCACAGAAAAGGGCTCTGAGTGCCCCCTTGGTTTGCCTCCATTGACTGAGGCCAACTGCCTCGATGATTTTACCAGAATGTGACCTCTGGACATGCTACAGCTTCTTAGGGCTTCAGGTAAGAATTGGCTGATAGGAGGATGCCAAAAGTGAATGAGTAGCCCTGAAAAGGACTTGGCAAACCCTCACACCAAGAGGTGCTAGTCCTCCCTGAATACTCCTTGACTGCCAGTGGGTCCTAAGAGGTTAAATAACTTGCTAAATTGTGAGAATTAAAATTAATATACAAATGCTCCAAGTGTTATATTTATAAAGTTTATTAATACTAGCTTGAAGCAAAGGAAGATAAAAACTAGAGAGCTCACCCAGTTGGGGTGGGAAAAGAGAGAGCGAGAGGTAGAGTTACACTCAACTATATACAAACAAGTAAGCACACAAGGTAGGAATGAAGGAGGAAAGGGATGCTGGGAGATGTAGTCAGAAGATTTGAGATTTTGATTGTCCATAGTCATAAAACCAACCTATGGTGGAAAAGGGATTTGAACTCAAGTTTTCCTGACCCAGAGACCAATTCTGTATTCATTATTCCAGACTATCTCTCAGTTCTGTTCATAATTACAACCTTTGACTATCAATAATTTTATTGTTGTGGGATAAGCATTTTAACAGACTTTGAATTTGCAAAGGTCTCAGAAACATTTTTTTTTAAATCCTCACCCTTCCATTTGAGAATTAATACTATGTATTGGTTCTAAGGCAGAAGAGTGGTAAGGAATAGGCAAACAGGATTAAGTGACTTGCCCAGGGGCACCCTGCTAGGAAATATCTAAAGTCACATTTGAACCCAGGACCTTTTGTCTCCAGACCTGCCTCTCTTTCCACTGAGCCACCACTCATCCTAAGAACATTATATTTGGGGAAAGAGGACTTGGATTTGAATCCTAATCCTTTTACTTACTGGGCATTTGATCTTGGGCAAATCACTTCATCTCTCTGGACTTCAACTGTAAGATAAAGGAGCTAGCACAGAAGATTTGTAAGGTCCATTCCAACTCCAAATCCAATCCCTTTATCAATCTTCTTGACATAGGCATAGCTGAAAAGGACCTATTTATTGTGTTTAGCATTTATTAAAGACTTTAGTTTATCCTGAGTGCCTTTAGCCTACTTGATTCTTTCCAAACAGTGCCTTACCATTCATAGTTTTTACCTTTAATTATCTGCTCTTGTTTCTATCTTTTTTAAAATATGAATTAGCTCCTTGTTTAGCTATAATGAGCTTTGAAAAATGTTTTCTTTTCTATTTTATTGAAATCATTAAGATTATACTTGCCAGCTCTGGGAGGGGAGAAGTGGGAGGGAAGAGTGAAGGGTGGAGAGAATCTGGATCATGTAACTTTGGAAAACTTATGTGGGAATTTGTTATTATAAGTAATTGGTAAAATAAAATATCTTCACAATTTTTTTAAAAGACTGTATTTCCCCAAAATTTTGTTCTTGAGAGCTTGTTATCTATCCCTCTAAGCCAACTTGCCTTTAACTCAGTCATGGGATCTTAGCTATCTTATCAGAACTCTTTGAAATCTGGTCTCCTAAATTCTGAGGAATGAATGACTATGGCCAACACTCCTTTCCTTACCTAAAAGAAACTCCAAAGTGACAGGATTATCCCTGCCACAGTTTTCATCATTTTCATTTAATCAATTAGTTCTTTCTTACTGGCTAGAAGAATTTGAGAACAAATAGTATTTCTATTCCTTTTTGCTATCTTTCTGAAAAATAAAATCATCAATGAAGCACATCAAGGATTATTAGTTCCCCTTTTAATAGTAGAAAACTAAAAAATATTTTGTGAGTTAAAGTTCCCCAACAAGCCTACCTACTTTTTGCCTCAAAATATTCTTTGTAATTTACTTCAGAAACTCAATATCTAAATCCTTCAACTGATCTGGGAGCCTGTAATGTATGTGTGTGTATATGTGTATATTACATACATTCTTTATATATAAAGATGTATACTACATATTGTGGTGCAAAAGGTGCAAATCAACCCTGCAAAGCCTTACTGCAGAATTTCTGACAGTTGAAAAGGGTTTAGAACCCTGACTAGAGGCAGTTGATCCTGAAGACTTGGTCAGAGTAGGAGGGTCAACTGAGCTCCGTCTTTGGAATGAAAACCTGGCCTTGATTCTGCAGCTTTTCTCTTAAGATTTGTAGCTTAGCCAATTCCTCTGGATTTCCCTGACCTTCCCTATCCCAATCATCATTTCCCTTCCTATATTTCCTGTGGGTTTTTGGAAGATGGGTGGATCTGGGTGGTAGCTTTCAAACTTTGTAGACTTAGTTTCCCTGTAGTCAAGTAGGGCTTACCTTTGATACAAATTATCTCCTGAATCATTGTATGCAACTTTCCTAGCCTTAAAGGCAACAAAACCTCCCTGGACTGAGTGAGGCAGGTCCTTCTCTGGCTCTCATTCCTGTGTCCGTCCCCCTCCTGAAGCTTTTCCCTAGGCAGTTGTTAGAGATACCTTGTATCCCTCTATCCTTTACAATCAACCCTGAAACTCAATAAACCCTGTTGTCATTTAATCAAACCTTTGGCTAAATCATTGGTTGATTGATAAAAGAGGGAGAAGGAGAGAGAAAGAAATAGTTTCTCTCTGGGTCCTGAGGGGAGTTGGAGGCGTCCATCTTGGAGGAAGTGTAATCTCAATACTTCCTCTGGACTCTTCCTTTGTGAACCTGAGAAACTGACTAGAAAGCCCTCTAGTCAGTTTCAAGCCATTCCTGGCTGGCCCCAACCTTTGTCTGTAGAAGTGCCCTTCCTACCTGGAGGGCTCAGTCTGTTTCCCTTCAGTGTCTCTGCCTCAAGCCTGTGTACCCAGTCTGTGTCTCCCTGCTGCCTGCCCAATTACCTCATCCTCTCCCTTTGTGGCTCTTTATACTTCAGCTCTATATTTCCAAAACTCAGTCATTCCCTTATACCTCCTACCACCTCAATTTACTACCTCCATCATTGTATCCTCCTTTCCCACCTACTAACTTAGGGACTCACAAACCCCATCCACTTGCCTTATCCCCTATTACAACTACCCTATCACCCTACCTGCCTTAGTCCCTTATTACAACTTTACCTGTTTAATCCCCTTATTACAATATATATATTCTTGTATTTACTCCACTTTGACCCTCTAATAAATACTTTTCACAATGGCTTCCTTGTCAACCAACTATGTAGATTTCCACAAAGGTAAAAAAGTTTTTTAATTTATTTTTATTAATATCTCTTATTTTTACATGTTAGATTGATCTATTTCTTCTTTCCCCTTTTGTTATCCATTAAAACAATGGATTTTTTCAAAAGAAAAAGATAAAAAAATTCCAGAAGAACTGATCTATTCTTCCAAAAATCTGACACTATGTGTTGTTACACATCTGTGACCCTCTCTGCTACCTCTGCAAAAGAGTAAGGGGAGATGTCTTCTCCTATCTTTCCTTTAAGACTGTACTTGTTCTTTATGACTTTGCAAGATTCACTCTTTATTCTTTTGTGGTTGTTCTTTCCACTTACATTGTAGTAATTGTTGCATATTTATTATTTTCAGGTTTTTGCTTGCTTCCTTTCACAATATTTCTAGTACATCTTTGCATCCTTTGCTGTATTCATCATGTTCATTATTTCTCACAAAACAGTAATATTCTTTTACATTCACATAGCACAATTAATTTAGCCATAGATGAATATATTATTAATTTAATAATTATTTGCATTTATATGCCATTTTCAGGTTTGCAAAGCACCTTCTGTTCTTCTCCATTACTATCCTCTGTGGATTATTAGGCACCCCTATTGCAGACTTTGTTGCTATATTTAGATATTTTCTCTCTCCCTTTTCAATTTAAAATGCAGCTGAAATGTTTTATAAAAAGTACAAACTTTGCTATAATATTTAAATTAAAAGTCACACTCAGCTAAATAGCTAAAATCCTATTGAGAATGAAAATTACTCCCCTTTGACTTAAAAAAGTCCCAAGAATTTAAGCGAGGTATAATCAGCATTGTAGAACTACATTACCATTCAGAACCAAGACAGTAACCAAACTGCCAAACCAATCCAAGGCCAGGGCAGGCAGCAACATATAAATAGTAGCTGAAATCAGTCTCCACAGGTTGAGGTGGGCAATGGACAATGATATTAACCAAAATCAGCTGTGCTGTGTTTAGAAGCAGATAATTGGCTATCAAGTATCTCTGAAGGCCAAAGGGCAAGATTCAAAACAGGGAAAGGTAGAATATTATCTTTGATTCAATCACCTTCAAACAATTGGGTCAAAGACCTTCAAGCACTTGTAGTCATTTTACCAGGAGAATTCCATTGGAGAGAAGCTATAAACTGTCTGCCTTAGTTTTATCAACTGTGAAATGGGGTTCATACTAGTACATACCTCATAAAGTTCTTATGAAGATCAAACAAGATAATACACTTCCTCTATCTTGGCCACAAAGATATTATAAACTTAAGAGACTTTAGCAAACACGTTTCTGAAATTAAATATACTACATCCATAGCTTTCAGCTGACCTCAAGTTAATGATAGCTATTTTAGTTAACTACCAAAAGAGAAAATGTAGTCTTATGCCGAAAAGAAAAAATAAACATCAAGTTAACTTAGCGTGTTCTATTTTTAATGAAACTACGAGCAGGTTCTTAGCCATCACTGCTTAGAAAATATTCACAAATTATCCCTTTAATATAATTATAGATTTTTGCTAGGAATTAAAGTTCTTTATTAGCCAAGAATATGCTGACTCTATCATCTTCCTATTTTTCAGATTCAGTTCATTTGTCCACCTCTAATTCCAATGTGCCTCTCTCATTCTCCACAATCTTACAAAAATAACTAAACCTTTCAACAGTGATATCTTCTAATCCTTTCAATACCCAAGAATATAGTTCATTTGGACCTGGTGACTTGAACTGCCTGAGGATAGCTAGACGCTTTTTGATCATCCCTCTATTTTTCTTGGACTTAATCTCCCTATTAACCCTTTTTTGTCATTTATTTTTCTCAGTCTAAAGACCTTGGCAGATAGTCCTCAGCAGATACAATAGAAGTAAAAAGAGAAAGAAGCAATTTTGCTTCCTCCCCATCCTCTCTTGTCCCACCCACCACGAGCAGTATTCTTCACACTCTTTCCTTGGATTGCCCCCCAAATATTTAAATTAAACTTGTTTTGTTGGTTTTCTTTAACATTCATTGTCAGCCTCAGCTCATTTTGAGCTTTAGCATTTTCTATTTGATTGTGCCCCTCTTTTGTTATTTCTCCTCTATTATCTGACCTTTCATCCATCTTGTAGAAGTCTTTTTAGTATGTTAGTCAATGGGTTTCCTATGCAGACACACTGATTTCTTTGGACCACATCCCTCTCTGTTCTGCCTCACAGCTATTTGTGTTTTTTTAAGGAGAACTTCATTCTTGAGAACTTCCATTTCTCTTGGACTCATTTCCTCAGTTGTATTTTAGGTCATGGGAACCTAAAATTTTCATAACCGACAGCAATGCCAAATTAGTTGAGAGAAACTTTCCTGAGAATCTGAGCAATAGTATTTGGTCTGCAAAGTTTTGACTTGCAAAAAGATGGGAAAAAATGCTTGCATAAAATAAAGGAAATAACCTTGTAATCCAAAGCAGATAGGTGTGTACAAGAGGTACAAGGAAAATGATATAGGAGTTGGGGTCTGGTAAGGAGAGTAGGAAATTACATCTAAGAAATTAAGGAAAACTTCACACAAGAGTTAGTACTTGAATAAGACCTTTACAGCAAAACTTAAAGTCAACTCAATTTGATTCAACAAATATTATCAAGGAATATGTAATACAGTGTGTTCTTTACTAGTGACACAAAAATTTAAGAAGGCATAATCCCTTAAGAAGTTAACAGTAGGGGAAAGAGGCATGCACAAATAATCATATTCAGACTAAAATATGTGTATAGATCAAATGCAAAGTGCTATCAGTTTGAGGGGTAAGAAGTCACTAATAGATAAAGAGAGGTACTGGGAGTTCAAGTGAGGCTTCATGGTGGAGTTAGTTGGTGCTTGATCTTGGTCTTCAAAGAAAGGAATGTTTTCAATAGTGAAAATTAACTATTTGTGGCCCAGAGAACAGCACTAACAAAGGTGTTGCTGTGGGAAAGCATGGTATATGCATTTGGGGTAATGATTAGACCAATTTGGCTGGACCACAAGGGAAAGAGTTAGAGAGCTAAACTGAGGCCAGAACCATTTAAAGGAACATTTGGAAGACCTGTCCAAATATCAGGGATTTTTGCTTTCAGCAACATCAGGGCTTGCTTCATCAATGCAGGCAGCAACTTTGTGTCTTAAGTTGCTCTAGTTGAAAAAAATTATCATCTGCTATCAAACTTCTAATGATGAAGTTTGATCAAGACTAGTCTGTAGTTGTCAGTTGTAGAGTTTGTCCCTGGGATTGGACTTGAATTCTTTAACAGGTTGGTAGGGACGGTCAAAGCTTGTACTCCACTGGCATAGCCTATGCAACCTGGGGTTGTCTTTTCAAAATGGGGACTCAAAAGAGGGTTCTCCAAATTCTGTTCTTTAAATAGAAAATGGATTTTTTAAACTAGTTAAGTTCAAATGAGGAGCCTAAAGATAGGATCCATTCTCCAACTAAGCAGATTGTGAGCAGTTAGTGGAACAAATATTATGTGACTGATAATATTAATAATTATAATAATAATAGTCTAATTTATATAACACTTTAAGATCTACAAAGTATTCTACATACATTTTCTCTTTTGATCCTCACAATAACCCTATGAGGAAAGTGCTATTATTATCCCTACTTTAAAGAACAGGAAGAAAATTGAAAGTATCCAAAGAATCACAAAGTATTAGAGAATTTGAGAGTTTATCTAATCTATCCTCCAGGCTCCAGACCCTAATATTATTCCAGAGGATCATTTATTTCTACTTCTTTGCTTTATTCCTAAAATATAATGGCAAATCATTATTTTCATGGATGAATCAAAGAATGTTAGCACTACATGGCATCATCTTGACCAGTGATTCCCAAAGTGGGCGCCACCGCCCCCTGGTGGGTGCTGCAGCGATCCAGGGGGAGCGGTGATGGTCACAAGTGCATTTGGGGGCGGTGAATAACTGTAAGGGGGTGGTGATAGTATGTGACAGGGGGGTGCTGAGTAATATTTTTTCTGGAAAGGGAGCAGTAGGCCAAAAAAGTTTGGGAACCACTGATCTTGACCAATCAGTCTCCTTACTTTATAGATGAGAAAACCAAGACCTAGAGAGTTTAAGTGATTTGTGGACAACTAATCCCAAAACCAATAAATGGCGAAGTTTGCTCTCAAACCCAGATCTTCTGATGCTTAATACAAAGTTCTTTTCCCTACATCACACTTCCTCTCCAGTACATCATTGTATTAGTCAGGTTCTTACTTACACAAGGAATTCAATCCTTTATATTTCTTCAGAAACTTTTTTCTAAGAATATCCAGGGACCTGACCAAAGTCAAGCTTCTCAGCTTCCATGATGTACTGCTCCAGATTATGTGGTCCTAAGGTTGGAGGATCTGATCCTCCCTCAGTCCCACAGAAGAGCTATATCCAAATAATGACCGAATCAAGCTTCCTTTGACAATCTCAGAGCCATCTCTGCACTACATGATACTAAATAGAAATAACTGATCAGATCATCAGCACTCAACCTCCAACACCTGAAACAGGTTCAAAAGCAATTATTCCATAAGATACACCAGATAACAAGTCCAACTAATCTCAATCTCATCATTCTTTTCTGTGCCATCTTTGATTAATGACTTAGCTTCTTTGATCCCTCAGTAAAATTCAGGTAATAGTGTTCTCTGCTCAGTCTTTTACCACCTTCCCCTCTGAAAAAGAAACACATACACAGACACTCACACCATATCCTAGGTTGTGTGAGGAATGGAGAAGATAATGTGTCTGTAAAGTGCTTTGAGCTCCTTGGAGATAGAGAGTCTATAAATATAAGCTGTTATCTCTGTTTCCATGGAAACATTGACTGAGAACAGTGTTCGACTCTGGCATTGCTGAGTTTAATTCTGGACTCTCTCTAGCCGTGCCTGCTTCTTAAGGCTCTTAGACAATCACTGGTGTCACATAGCTTTGAAGTCAAAGGAAGGGGGTGAGGGGAGTAGCTTACCTGCTTCATGAATGCTTCCCCATTCTGGGCTCCAGGAATTATAATTTTTTTTTACTTCCTAGCTATCATTATTATTTTGTTAAGGCAGAAGATGGGATTAGACTAACATTGCATCCCTCACTGTTTTGTTTTGGGAAGAAAGGGAGCTGGTCCTGACCTATAATTTCATCTGGATGAGGAATTCTTGGTGTTGAAATTCCTTCTATAAATTCAGGATAGCAAACTATCAAAAACCTTTAGTCTTCAAGAGTTGCCTGGGAAATAGAAAAGTTAAATGATTTGCCCATGGCCATCTATGTAGTATGGATTAAATATAACATTTGAATTCAAGACTTCCTGATTCCAAGGATGGACTTCTATCCATCACTCTGTCCTACCTCTTCATGACTCCAGCAATATGAATTAGTAAAAGCACACGCTTAGACATAAACCTAGGAACAAGATCCCAGTGGGTTTGAAAATTTTATATACACACACACTCACACACAGACATACATACACAGATCTTAAATCTTTTGATTCCTGGTATTCATTGCCATTCATGTTGTGATATGTCTGGATTTGGGAATTCCTGGTGAAAATGTTGGCAGAATTTGGGCATTATCTGAACCAGTACACCCACTTGGACTATGTAGTGAATGAGCAGCACACTAGAAAATATGAGATTTAGGTACAGTTCTGGTTCTGCCACTGGGTAACTGTAGAATATTGGGTGGGTCATTTTTCCTTTCTAGGGTTTAGTTTCCTCACCTGTTCAATATCAGGATTGGAGGGCAGTTGGTGGCTCCATGGATAGAGAACCAGGTCTAGAGATGGGAGGTCCTGAGTTCAACTCTGGCCTCAGACACTATCTAGATGTGCAAACTTGAGCAAGTCACTTAACCCCAATTGCCTAGCTCTAGCTCTTACAATTCTTCCTCCCTGGAACTGACACTTAGCATTAATTCTGAGACAGAAGGTAAGGGTTAAAACAAAACAAACCAAAACAATGTTAAAGTTGGACCAGATGAGCCCTTCTAAGTTTCCTGTGAAATTCATCAAAATCTCCTGTAAAGGCATCCCCAGGCTTCCAGTTGAGTGGTATCTTATAAGAATAGTCTAGGAGAAGTAATCTGGAAAGGGTTTCTGGTTTGAGCATAAACTATAAAACTTCAGGACTTCAGAAAATTTCCATTTTTTTAAAGTGCTCCTCATCCCAAGTTGGAAGTAAAGTCAGTGTAGACCCAACGACAGAGATCTGTTCTACTATAACCCCATATTTACTGAGTTACCTTGGGATAGTCTTTTCAAACATAGGACCTGACATAACTGGAGATGCAGATTAGAATATCCCAACCTAGTTACTTGGTTCATGGATAATCCCATTTGAAAAGAAGGAGAAAGACGTAAAAAAATGAAATTCAGTTTTAAGCCTTTCAATTGTGCTTTTTTGACACTGGGGGCAAACTGACAAATTTTTTATTTGTCTATATGCAGAGGGTTATTAAAAAAATATTTTCCTTTGTGTTATAAATGAACTTGAAACCACAGCATACAGGGATTGACTGAACAGACTAGAACTATTTAACCTAGAAATGAGGAAAAATTAGGAAGTTATAACTATAATCATCAAATTGAACAAAGGTGTTAGATTTATTCTGCTTGGTCCTAGAGGATAAAACAAGGAGCAACAGCTTAAAATAATATAAAATACATTTACACTCCCTATATGGAAAAAAATTAGTTGTTGGAAAATAGAATGGACATCCTCATGATTTTTCCTAAAGGTCTTCAGTTGAAGGCTAGATACTGACATGTCAAGGATATTGGAAGAAGTATTACTATTCAGGTTTGGGGTTGGACTAGTTGACCGAGATATCTTTTAACGTAGAGATTCTGTGGTTCTCTCCAGAAAGGGAATATAACATTATACCCAGAGGAAACTGCCACTGAGGGAATTGGAGCTCCAGATGGTTCAGAGTCAGAAGCAGTCAGAATTAAAGCCTAGAACTACATTCACTCATTCAACAAACTTTAAATGGTAATAAGTACAACGCAAAGGTCTGTTGACAATAGAAAGCAATACTTAATTAGTTTAGGATTCTATACTTTTGCACAAATGCTAAGAATTGTCATTATTCTGGGTCTAATTAAAGTAGGCACTGGGATAGAATATGGAAAAAGGCTGATTTATATAGGATTTATATTTTTAAAAGAGACTTCAATAAAGGTCATTTCAGTAAAGGAAGGAGGAGCTCATCAAAAAAGTCAGAGATTTATAATTGGAGAGATTTATATTTGCCTAGATGGCAAGAAATGGTTTTCAGGTTCAAATTGTTCCTTTCATTATGAAGGGAAAAGGATGAGGAGCTTTTTTTCTCAGTAGTAACACTTTATATTGTGTTTTTTGTCCAGAATATTTTCCTAAAGCATTTCCAATGTGTTGTGATAAGAAGGAACAATCATTAGCCTTGTTTATCAGGTGGGAAAACCAAAGTACAGGGAGAGGGAATGACCTTCCTGGGGTCAAACAGCAAAGTAGTGGATGAGTTTAACTGTAGCTTAGTATAATAACTAAGGAATATTTATCTATTAATGTGGTCAATTAAAAATAGTTCTACGTATCTTGTCTTTGCTAGAAGCACTGTTGTAAAAAATAGTCAAATATAGGTTGATAAATACATAAATAAAGGAATGAATGGAAAGATAAATAAATGAATAAATAAATAAATAAAGTACATACCCAAGGATATACATCATGATCAGAGTTTAGTTCATCCAAGGCTCACATTGAATAGGAATGAGGTGAGGCAGTGTAGAGGATGGAAAGATTTCTGGATCTAGCCTCAGAAGACCTGAGTGTCAATCCCTTCTCTTCCACTTACTTCCTGTGTGACTTTGAAAAAGTCATTTATCTCTGGTCCCTGGTTTCTTTATCTTTAAAATAAGAGAGTTCGACTATGATGGCCAGGCTCCTTTATAGCTCTAAACCCTTCTTAGCCATATTTCTCCGAAAATCTAGATCACAGGAAAATGGGACTGATTCACTTTTAAAGATCAAATTTCAATGATAAGCATTTCAACTCTTCCCTTGCAAAAATAGAAATGGCAAGATACACTATTGAAGAAATTCAAGGGAAACCACCCAGGAGTAGCACAAAACTCAAAAGAAAATTGGTGAGACAAAAATTACAATGTGTTGAAATAGGCAGATGACTTCTTTTCACCTCTGAATGTGCATAAACTTATCTGATTTGGTTTGTGTGTGTGTGTGTGTGTGTGAGTTTTTCTCCCCTGATCAAATAAACCCTAGAATAACGATATTATTTGAGGGTTTGGGTAAAGGAAGAGGAATGAGATCAAAGAATTAAAAAATATAGCATCTACTTATGCACTGCTGTATTGTTTCATATAGGACCCTGTAGATACTTGGAACTATTTCACTGAAAATTGAAAAAAATCCTTCTCCATCCACTAGCTATGTTGGACTCACTGCAAGAAGAGGCAAGATTATTAAGACAAAATGTGATTTTTAGAGCTCCCAAACAAATCACTCTCAGCTCACTGAATTTTCTACTGGTAGAACCATTACTTTGAATTAAGGCACTCTTTATGGAGGAATGCCCTACTAAAATACTAATTCCCCTGGGGATAAAGACAAACTAATCCATTATCAGCCATTGATAACTTCAGAATTTTCAGAAGGGAAACTTTATAAATAGGGGTCTGACACATAGTAGTAGTTTCTTAATAAATGCTTATTGACTTACTGGCTGGAGTTTGGCAGGAGAGTCCAGAACTTAAGTATTACTTGGAAAGAGAGACTTCAGTGGGGTGCCCTCATCAGCAAAGTCATAATTGGGAATTTGGGCATCTGGGACAAATTTGGTTGAGTAAGACCATCCATGTATGTAGTTGATGGAAGTCTGAAGACAGAGGTCATAAGAATTGAAGAGGTTGGAAAAGCAGGGGGAGGTATTAGGGTAGAAAAATGACTCTGAGTTAGGTACTGAATTTACTGAGTGTAGCAGGGAGAGAGCTCATCTATAACAACAACAAAATCTAGTCCTCTGTCAGGAATGTGAGAGAAGGAGATCTGAAGAGGTTACCAAGATATATCTTCAGATGAAAGCTAGGTATCAAGGAACAATAGATAATCTGAAGAATGTTAAAAAAAGAAATCTAGAAGAATGGGTTTTTGCTAATAATAGAGAATTCTAGAAGGCACAAAGGAAAACAAAGACAAAGGAGGAAAGGAATTAGGGCTAGATAAGAATAAGAGTGTGGAAGAGATAGGTCTGGCAAGGTAAAGAAAGAAAGAGATTTTGCCTAGAAAAAAGGCAAATTTGAATCATAGAAATGAGAGGAGCAGGAAGTAGGATTTGCAAGCCCGGGTACATGGAGAAGAATAAGCTAAAATGCCTCCAAAATTCACAGAATCACAAGATTATAGAATCAAAAAGTTGGGAGGAACCTTAGCAGCCAAATAGTCCAACATATTCATGAAAGGAATCCCCACTACAATATATTCGACAAGTGATTGTTTAGCACTTAAAGACTTCCAAGGAGGAAGAAACTTATCTTTCATGGCACAATCCTACTTTTTGGACAATTCTAATTGTTGGGAAGAATTTCCTGACATCCAGTCTAAATGAATATTTTAGTAACTTCCACCTATTACTACTCATTTAGCCCTTTGGATCCAAATAAGACAATTTAATCTCTCTTCCATGTGACAGATATTCAAATCTTTAAACATAATCATGTCCTGCCACCCTAATCCCTATCCTAGTCTTCTCCTCTCTAGGTTAAATATGCCCAGTCTAAGTTCATACGACAAGGATTTAATGCCCTTCACCATCTTGGTTGCCTTCCTCTGGGCACTCAAGCTTTCAATGTCCTTCTTAAACTCTTGCAGCTAGGTGGTACAATGAAGGGAGTTCTGGACCTGGGAATCAAGAAGATGAGTTCAAATTTAACTTCAGATACTTACTAGCTGTGTGGTGCTGGCTAAGTCACTTAACCTCTGTTTGCTTCAGTTTCTTCATTTGTAATAGTAGAATAATAATGGTACCTACCTCCTAGGGTTGTGGGGAGGACCAAATGTGATAATAAATTGTGAAGCCCTTACTACAGTGTCTGGCACATAGTAAGTGCTATTATAAATGTTAGCTATTATTATTATCATCACTTCTTAATTTCCTAAAAAAGGCAGCTAAGTGCCTAAGTAAATAGAATGCCAAGCCTGAAGCCAGGAAGACTCATCTTCCTGGGTTCAACTCTGGCTTCGAGCATTTACTAGCTGTATGACCCTGGACAAGTCGCTTAACCCTGTTTTTCTCAGTTTCCTCATCTGCAAAATGATCTGGAAGAGGAAATGGCGAACCACTCCATCATCTTTGCCAGGAAAGTCCCAAATGGAGTCATGCAGAGTACGACACAACTGAAAGAAATGAACAACAGATTCCTGATAGCATTACCTCTCAGTGCAGTTCAAGATTAAATTAGATTTTTTTTTTGGACTGACACGTCACACAGCTAAATCATATTGAGCTTACTGTGATTCTTAGATCTTTTCTCAGGAAAAATGATACTCAATCAGGCTTCCTTTATCTTGAACTTGTGAGTCTGGCGATGGTGTAAATACTTTACATTTATCCATATTGAATTTCTTTCTATTAAATGCAACACAATGCTCTGGCACACAGATCAGCAATCTTCGGGTTTTGGGTGGGGGCAAACCAACTAAGAATGTTTTTTTACTTTAAAATAAAATTGCAAAATGTGAAAAACATTCTTCTCTGTCAAGCTACACAAAAACAAGGAGCACACTGGATTTGCCACACTCTATCCCCCAATTAGTTTGTCAATCCTTGTCAACCCTGTTAGGTCTTTCTGGATCTTCCATCTATCAACCAATAGCTTAGCTGTATCTCTCCCAACTTGGGGTCTTCTGCATTAGAAAAATAAATTGGGTGATTTTATGTAGAATGATTTGAAAGGACTTCTTTAAGCTCCTGACTCTGAAGAGGAGCCCCATTAGTTGGTTATAGCCTAAAAGAAGGGAGACGGTTTGATGAAAAATTATTATATCAACTATTACCATAATGATAAGGGTCATGCCTGGATCTGTGATTCACTGGTATAAGGAAGACCTATAGGAGGAAACTACCTCTACCAACACAGTTCGGCACCTTCTCTGTGACATCATCTTAGAGAGTTGTTAAGGGCATTAAGAGGGGCAATGATTTGCCTAGGGTCACACAGCCATTAGGCATCAGAGGTAGGATTTGAAGATAGGTCTTCCTGGCTCCATGGCCAGCTCTCTATCCAATACACCATGCTGTCCCTCATCAAAGTATAAATGGACTTTTTTGGACTTTTTTAAGGGCTTACTCTAAGCAAGGCAGTGCTTGGACAATAAAGGGAGAGATATGGGACACATCTCTCAAAAAATATACTATGGTGAGAAGGTTGTAGGAGAGGAATGGCAGGGAACATCCACTTTGTGGCTGACCTTTCTATTCTGCTGCTCTCCCATTATTTTTTGGCCCAAGAAACAGAAGAAAAGTCCACGCAACAAGTCTGCATCCATGGGAGAAGAGCATGACAGCCGTGAGATTCTAAAATATTGTATTTTAGCCTGTGGTAGCCAAGGACTCTTCCAAGAAGTAGGGGAAAGAAGTGCTTTCTCCTGGTGTCAGCACCTAATCCCACACTTATCCCATACTAGCTCAGTCAACAGGAGGGTGTTTGATAGCTGAAAGCCATCAGAGCTACTAAAGAGGGTCATTCAGAAAGAGACCGGAAGCTACTCATTAAGCACATACTTTACCTACAGCCCAGTGTGGCAAATACCTCTCCTTTAAGGGAGAGTAAGGAGGCACTGCAGAGACATTTCAAAACAGGTGATTCATATTTAGAACCACTGTAGAGGAACCAGTCTCCACCTCCAACTCATTTTTCCAATCCCTATATGTAGAATTTACCATTAATAAAAGGTAACATTGAAGGCAAAACTATGTCATTTCTTTTTTTTCTTCAATCTTTGTAATCCCAGCCTTCAAAACAATGCCTTTCATATAACCAGTGCTAAAGATGTATTGAAATGCATAAAATTGCAGTATTTAAATTAAGATAACATCTTGGAAATCACTAAATCCAATGGCCTCATTTTATCTTTCTATTTAGCATGTGACCTGGTCCAATTGGTATGCCATTATAATTCTGTTTGCTTTCACTCCCCACTTAATGATGGTGAAATTTGGGCACATGGGAGTCATGAAACTAGATTATTAAGGAGGCTAAGGAAGAGTCTACATTTGGGGCAATGGAAAGAACCTTGAGTCATAGAATCTAGAAGGAACCTTAAAGATCACCTGATGGTCCAGTTTTATCATTTTAGGATTGTGGAAACCAAGACCCAGAAAAGTCACGAACCAAAGGATTTGAACCCAAGACCATCAACACCAAAACTTATTATGTTTCCATTATTTCTTGCTACATTTGGTTTGAGATCAGCTGTGTGACTTATTGACAACATAATTTCTTTATTCTTTTCCATGTCTAAAATGAGTATTTGAGGCCAAATAACCTTTAAAAATCCTTTCCTGCTTTTAGTTGCAAAAAAAACTATGACTATGAAAAAAAATCCTGTGTTCTCCAGTCTATGTTTTTGCTTCTGAATCCAAAAACTCTCATCTAATCAGCATATGTACTCTCTGAGTACCATGTTCTAAAATTTACAATGGATTATGGGTTTTTGTTTTTTTGAAACTGGGTTTCCCTACCTTGCCCAGGCAGAAAGTTCAGTAACCACTTGCTATCTGGTCTCACTGTTGATCAATGTAATTCTTATCTACTCTCATTCCCACTTGGGCCAGTCCACTCCTCCTTTGGCAGTCTATTGGCCTCCCTTTCTCAGGGGTTCCCTGTACTGGTGCTGGAATGAATTCTAACACCCATTTGCTTCTGTCTGTCCTACAGCTCAAAATTCCTACATTCAAGTAATCTGCCAATCCTTAGCCTTCCCAGAAGAATAGATTACAGCATGTGTCAGCATGCCCACCCAGTAGATTGTTTGTTGGATAAATTGTCCTCATCCTGTTAAAGCTAGGTGATGAAATATTAGAGTGTTGGGCTAGGAGTCAGGAAGCCCTAAATTCAAGTGCTGACCCAGATTCTTATAACCTGTGTGACCCAGGGCAAGTCACATAATTTCTTTCAGACTTGATTTTCCCATCAGAAAAAAAAAAGGAGATAATAATACTTACCTTATGAGATTGCTAGTGAAGATCAAATAAAATAAAATGTGTAAAGTACCTTAACTTTGTGGAGAGGGTGTAAGCCTGCCATATTTTACCTTACCACCTTACACAAATATTTAGGAGCCTCAAGGGCTCGGGCCACATATTTTGCTCTAATTCCCATTTGCCTGGTTGGTAATGCCTACATGGAAGAATTCTATATCCTGTATTAATTTTTGAATGGCATTTTTGCTTTGATATTCAACTTTTCAAAAGGGAGGACAAGATTAATTCCTTCTTTCTAGCCATTGTGTTGTATTCTTCTATACAACAATATTTTTACTTTGGTTTTCAACTTAAATATGTTTTTTAATATCTTTCCTGATTTAGTCATAGTCCACAGACTAAATTTGGCAGTCTTGAGGTAAAAATGCTTTATTTTTTTCTTTTCTTCTCTCTTTTCATTTCTTTTCTTTACTCTTGACTCCTTTTTTCTATCTTTCTTTTTTGTGAGGGAATTTTTTATAGTAATTGGATATCTGGGGGGAAATATGATTTAATGGGGTTACAGCAGGAGAGATAAGAGCACTGAACCATCTTTTAGGTTAATTCCTACTCTGATGTTCTTTAAGACTATATGATTTTCAGTGGGCAGCTGGGTGGCTCAGTGGATTGAGAGCCAAGCCTAGAAATGGGAGGTCCTGGATTCAAATATGATCTCAGATACTTTTTAGCTGTGTGACCCTGGGCAACTCACTGAACCCCATTGCCTAGTCCTTACCACTCTTCTGCCTTCCAATACAGAATATTGATTCTAAGATGGAAGATAAGGGTTAAAAGATTATATGATTTTGGGAAAAACCATAGATAGGAAAAGATGGAAATAAAAAAAATGAAAAATGGCTTTGAGACAGAGAAGGTGAAAAGGCAGGAAAAAAATAAATTATAGAGCTTGAGAGAGGGGAGAGTGCTTAAGGGAACAAGGACAAAACTCTCTGCCTTTAGTCCATTTCCTTAGATTCCCCAAGTCTCCCCAGCTTCTGCTTCCCATTAATGAAAGATCAGTTTCATGACAACTATTGAATGGGGTTGGACCTTATCAAGGAAGACACTGATCCGCATGAAGCACACTTTCACTTCTATGACGGTAGTGAACGTCTTTCTTCTAGACAATGACTATTTTCTAGCTGCCAAGGATGAGGAGGTCTCACCAGTAGCCAAGTGTATGTATTCTAAGGCATGGAATCAGACCTGAGCTGAGAATCTTTTCTTCTATTTTGGGCTCCTCTCTAGATTCGCGGCGGGGAGGGACTATCAACAAGAACAGGACATCTCTGGTTCCCTATCTAGAAAAAAAATAATTCAGGGCATAAATCACAATAATCAACCCCTTGTTTGTAGAGTCCCTAAAGTTCTCCTAATCAAAGGTGCTACCTGTGTCAATACAGTTTCACAATTCTGTGACCTCTGAAAGTCCTGAGCTCAGTTATCAGCGCTTTCCAACTTTCCCCTGTGGTGGCTGCTTACCCCAAAGTGGGGATACGTTTTCCCGGGTTTACCCAGGTACTGCTGGGTATCAGCAAGTGGTTAGCTGGTGTCTGCACCCAACAGGATCACCCAGATTCAACCTGGGAAGCTCTTAGTAGCTAGATCTACCTACCGTGGGAGCCTCCAATCCCCGCTTATCTCTCACATCCTATCTCACTGGCCTCTCAGAAGCCTCTACTGCGTCAGAGTACCAGACAAGTGGACAAAGGGTGAGTCACTCTGCATACTTTGGTGTGTGCCCCCTGGTGCCCGGCCAACCTGCAGATAGATTTCCCAAGGCCCTACCAAACATTCCATTCTCTGGCTGGAAAGAACCTCAAGCTTCTCTGGTTTTGAGAAGATACTACATTTGGAGGGAAATGTGAGCTCCGGAAAGGCCTGTGTAGCAAGCAGAAGGCTGTCATGTCAACGGCATGCTGAGACTGGCATGTCAACTGGCATGCTGGAACGGGATAAATCACATGCCCCAACCCCTCATAAAAAGGGCTAACAGCTGTCTAAACCCGGAGAGTGAGGCAACAAGACTGGGTTAGGTTGGATCGCTGGTAGTAATGGGAGATGGAGGGACGTGGACTGATGCCAAGAGGACCAGCCCTTGCCAAAGTTGTAAAGGGTGTCTTTCTGTAATCTTCACATCCCTTTTCTACATACCTTCCCCTCCCTCTCCTTTGGTATTCCCTTCTTTCACTCCAGGCAACAGTGCTGCTGTTCATGTTGCCCTGTCTCTCCAAACACAGTTAAAAAAAGAACCTTCATTCACACCAAGATGAAAGATCATGTCTTCTCTCCCAGGAGTTTTGGCATTTTAAAAGAAGATTTGGGAAAGGGGGTATTATTTTAACCAGAGGAGTGGTATACACCAATGATGTTCCCAAAATTATGGATACGAAATTATGCATTTTTCGTGTAAGTTTTAAGACTTTGGGAATTTTTTTTAACTTTCCTCTTATTTGTTATTTAGAAGTCTCTATTACCCATACCTCCACTGTCCCACCCATTTTCTCAAGGGAAACTAATGGTAAAAAACAAAACAAACAAAAAAAAACCACCTTTAGAAAATTACAAAAAGTTTTTGTCCTTGTTTCAGAGGCATTTAAAGGATGAAGTTACAAGATTGAGCTCTGTTCCAGAGTCTGCCAAGAAAGATAAAAACCTGGGCTGTAAGCAACAGGTGGTGGCAAAGGAAAGATAAAGGGGGAGGGGGTAGGAACAAATCCAAGGAACTTTTATTATTTAAAAAAAAGGGGTTCAAGCCTATGAAGCTAGCCAGACCCAAAAGTGGTCCTGGGGAATGGAGAGGTGGCTCACAAGAGACTCCATACTCCCATTTCTCCTTGTTTTCTGACCCCTTATAGTCCATCAGCCCCTAGCTAGATTGTTGCTAGAATTCCTCACTAAGGACTTGGGAGCTTCTTACTCATTTATAGTTGGAAGACAGCTCTGTTCTTTCTTCCCAGTGAGGAAGTATGGTAAAGTGTATTGGCATATCTGGAGTCTAGGCAAGATGCACCTCTAAAATATTATTTCTATGTGACCCACTCCCCTGGATACACTTTTATGTCAAACCAAGAGGACTTCTGTGTGTGTCCAATTAGATTGTGTCCTCCAAGTAGATTGTTAATTTTGGAAATAACAGCTTTGGCATCATGCCTGATTTCCCCCCAGCTGCTCATAGCAGTCAGTTTATTCGGTGCCTACTATGTGCCAGGCATTGTGCTAATAGCTGGTGATACAAAAAAGAAGCAAAAGACAGTTGCTGTCCTCAAGGAAGTCACAATCTAAAAGGGGAAGGTTTGATAATAGGCAGCTTAATAAATACTTATTTAAATTAATTGAACAAAGAAAGGAAAGCACATTTCATAACAATCAACAGGTTTTTTATTCATTTTTTTCATTTTATTTGTTTATTTATTTGTAAAAGCCTTACCTTTTGTCTTAGAGTCAACACAAGTTCCAAGGTAGAAAAGGTGTAAGGGCTAGGCAATTGGAATTAAACGAGTGGTCCAAGGTCACACAGGTAGGAAGTATCTGAGGTCATGTTTGAACCCAGGACTGCCTATGTCCAAGTCTGGTTCTCTATGCACTGAGCCACCTAGCTGCCTCTCAAGGAACATTTATTAAGCATTTACCATGTGTCAGGCACCAAACAGGTAGGGGGCACAGTAGAGTGCCAGACCTGGGATCATGAAGACCTAAGTACCAATCCAGCCCTAGACACTTAAAACTAAACAAGAAAGGGAGGAAGAAGATAGATTGAGAGGGATTTTAAGAGACAAACTGAAGGTCTTCCATTTGATCCTGGGAGTAATAGGAAGCCACTAAAGTCTACTACTCAATAGTAGGGGGATGATTGTCAATAGTTTCAGCCTTTAATTCTATGAACCAACCAAGTTTCCAGGAAAGTCTCAGAATTTTTTAAAAATGCAAAATGAACCTAACTTGCATGGGGGGAAAGGTTAGGCTCTTTTTCCTACCACATATGGGATGTTCATAATAATGATGATGATGATAATGATAGCTTACATTATTTGTACTTTAAGATTTACAAAACACATTACTTATTCTTATTACTTATTACAATTCTCATTTGAATTTCACAATGCCTTTGTAAGGTATGTACTAAAGTATAATTATCCATGTTTTATGGATGAGGAAACTGAGTCTCAGAGAAGTTAAGTAAGTCCCAAATCAAAGGGTAATAGCAAGCATGAGAGTCAGAATATGGACCTATGTCTTCCTTGTTCTAAGTATACTAAGGTTTATCATGGGTTTATTTTTGTGTGTGTGGATTGACCTGGTAGCTTTCAATTTATATGCATGAAGCACACAATAAATGCAGAATGAATGAGTGAGTGACATTTTCCCCCAAGGGAAAATTATTTTTGAGTTCCAAAAAACTAATTTACAAATAAACTTTTTGGAACATAAACCATGTAATCCCCATCATTGGAGGCTGATAATTCCTCACTTAACTTACTATAGTGTCAGAGTTCTTGCATGTTATTACTTGTTTTCTGCAATCTTGTAGCATAGGTTTGTATAGAGTAGAGACATAAAAGGTATAGGATGAACCAACTTTTCCAAGGAGATTGAAGTAAAGCTAACTGCCAGGCATCAAAAAGTAGGAGCTATAGCAATAAGAAAATTAAATTAAATTGAATTAAAGTTAAAAATACAAGCAAAGAGAGAAAATTATTCTCATTTGGAGATGAAATAGTATGCATAGAAAACTCCAGACAATCAACAAAGAAACTGGGATGATTAATAGCTTTAGGAAGATAATAAATAGCTTTAGGAAGATACAAAATAAATCCACAAAAATCATGAATATTTCTATACATTATAACAGAAACCAAAAAGAAATGAAAATAGGATGAATTCTATTTAAAAATCTATAAAATCCTTATTGTATCTGAGAATTAATGTACCATGACACACAAATTTTATATACATCCAACTACAAAAATCTCTTTATAGAAATAAAGGGAGACAAATAATTGGAGAGATATTTCTCTTGGTCAGGCTGTGCAATATAATAAAAATAGCAATACTGCCTAAATTGATTTAATGCTATATCAATCCAATTACTAAGGGAATATTTTAAAGAACTAGTCAAAATTTTTAAAAAGAACAAATTCAAATGAAAGAACAAAAGCCCTGGAGTCTTAAGGAAAGCAATGACAAAAAGTATAATGAATGGGGCACAGTATCCTTAGACCTTATAGTATATTATGAAATAGTAATTATCAAAACTATTTGGTACTGATTTTAAAAAATAGAAAACAGGATCAGCAAAACATACTAGATAAGCAAAAAACAAGACATCAAAAGCAGTAGTCCATCCTTAGGGGAAAAAAACAGAGAATATAAATTACTGGAAGAAGGGACTCTTTTTTTTGACAATAACTGTTAAAAATGGAAGAATAGTTTGGCAAAAAATAAACTGAGCCCAAAACCTTATATCATATACTACAATGAAATCAAAATAGATATATAAAACTGTAATCTAAAAGGTCATACTATGAAATGAATGAAAACAAGATGAGGTACGATTTGCATAGGCAAGGCATATGTGGTAAGATAACTAAATGAGAGAGGCATTCATAAAAGATAAAATAGAAAATTTGACCATTTAAAATTGAAAAGCTAATACAATCAATAAAGATATAATCACAAAAATGTAAAATGAGAAAAAATATTTAGATCAGTTATCACTGATAAAAGCTGAAATCTAAAATATATCAGGAATTGACACAAGTATGTAACACAAAGAACCAGTCCCCAATAGACAACTTACAACTAAACAACAAGAACAGGAGGAAGGAGCTATGTTGTGAAGAGTTTTAAGAGACAAAAAGAGGGTCTTCCATTTGATTCTTAGAGTAATAGGATGCCACTGAGTTCATTGAGTAGGGGGAATGACTGTCAACAGTCTCAACTTTTAGTTCCATGAACCAACCAAGGTTCCAAGAAAGTCTTAACTGAAGGCTATCAATAAACAACTTTCCATAGAAGAACTATAGACTATAAAAGACCATTTAGAAATGTATTCCAAATCACTGTAACAAATACAATTTTTTTTTAAATCAGGTTTCAACTCACACTCCACAAATTGGAATGGAAATGGAAAAATGGAAACAGTCTATGTGGGAAGAACTATGGGAAGACAAGCCCACTAATGCACTGCTAGTTGAACTCTGAAGTGATCCAATTTCTATAAATCAATTTAAAATTATGAAAGTATCATGACTAACCTGTCCATACTCTTTCCAAACTTGGTGAAAGAGGAAAATCAAAGAATGAATAGGACCACTTCTTGGGGCATATAGGATGATTATAACTGAAAAAAGAGGGAAGGTAGTCACTTATTCAATTCTATTTTGCTTCAGTTTGCACTGCTTAAGAGAATTACTTTTGTATTACAAACAATAGAGAAAAAAGTCACTATCAGGAAGCTGATGTCCAGGACAAATAAGGCGATAGAAAAAGAATACTTAGTTGTCCTTGAATTTATCATTTAGTCTACATGTATTACATTCTTGGGTACTGGAAGAACTAGCAGATTTGACTCCTAAGCTACTGTTGGTAATATTTGAAAGACCATGGAAAATGGAAGCGGTATGGAAAGATAAAAGGGCAAATGTCTCAGTTTTCAAAAAATGAAAGGGAATGGAATATGCAAATAAATTTAATTCAAACATGGAATCCTGAGAAAATTCTAGGATAGATAATAATTATATAATAGATTCAGGGAAAGAGTTTTTCACCTTAAACACAAATGCAAGGAAGAGGCAGCTTGTACTTAATCAAGTCATTTTAAAAGACACAGACACACATGAATCATGTAACCATGGAAAAATACTTTAAGATAAATAAATAATCTTAAAAATTTTAAATAAATAAAAGATGCAGACACAATTCTAGCTATGCAGCCAATGGAAAATGGCTGCTCCTTGCCATTTGATGGGCCAATGCAGAATGTCCACATGTGCGCCAGTTCTTCTGTCTCAAAGACAGTGAATATTTTTTTTTTAAGAAAATAGTAGCATTCAGAACTTATTTATTCTCCCATTACATAAGCAATGTTCAACCTATAGCAATAAAAGTACAAAAGAGCCAGACAGGACAGCACAAGCGACTCAAAGGTCAACTTTGTAGGAAGTCTCCAGTGAGTTCCCCAAGGCTCAGCACTTAGCTTTGTACTTCTTAACATTTTTATCAATGACTTATGTAAAGGCATAAATAGTATGCCAATTAAATTTGCCAATGGCACAAACCTGGGAGGGATAGCTAACACACTGGGATAAAAAAGTCAGGATTCAAAAAAGATCTTGACAAACCAGAGAACTAGGATAACCTAATAAGATGAAATTTTATACAGATAAGTATTATACTTGGGTTCAAAATGTCAGCTTCACAAGTAATGGAAGAGGAGGAATAATTACAAAGCAGTCTTCCTTTCCCAAAAACTATCTAGGAGTCTTAGAAGACTAAAAGCTCAATATGAGTCAGCAATATGAGGTAGAAGGGAAAATATCTGATATCTTCTTGAATAGAATTAAGACAGTCATAGATTCTTGGGGTAATAAGGTGATAGCACTCTACTTTATTCTCTAATCAAATCTCATTAATAGTATTTGCTCCATTCTGTGTGCCTTCTAAAGAACTTTGGTAGGACTTTGGTGTGTCCTGAGGATGGTAACCGATATGGTTAAAGTGTCATATGAGAAGAAGGTGAAGGAACTAGAAATGTTTAGTCTGGAGAATAGAAGTTCCATTGGGGACATGATTGCCATGTTCAAGTATCTGAAAGGGTAGCATATCAAAGAAGAATTTTAATCATTCTGCTTAGCCCCACATGATAGAACCAGGAATAAAGAGTAGCAAACAGAAAAATCTAGATGAAAATCTAAGCTTGATGTCATAAAAAAATGTACTAACAATTAGAGCTATCCAAAAGTGAAATGGACTGCCTCAAGAGGGCTCTCCCTTCAAGCAGAAGCTGGAAAACTTTATAATCAGGTCATAATAGAGTTTCTATTATAAAGAACTATATAACTACGTGTCATAATAGAGAATCCTTTTGGGCATAAGTGGACTAGATGACTGTCATGTTCCCTCAAGACTCAAGAGTTCTCCAACACATTTCCATGAAATTCTTCTTGGTTCCTTCAGCTGCTAATACCCTCCCCCAAAAGTATATTATATTCATACTCTATATACTCTATAGGGACTTTTTTCCTTTTGTCTTTGTACCTCCAGTATACACTAGAGTGACTGACATATGCTAAACACTTAATAAAAATGCTGCTAGACAATGATTCTGTAACTCATTGAACTTGCAACTGTCGCATGCACCAGGGAAGGCAGTAACAAAAATAAAGATATAGTCTGACTAATAAAGTAGAATACTATGGATTATGCCAATACCTTTATTGGATTGGATGTTTTTGTATAATTGTGTTTATTGTAAGAAAGGCTTTTGTTTGGAGGGGTTTGGTTTAAAATGACTGTGATGAAAAGATAATTTTTTATTAATAAAACATATAAAAAGAAACAATTGGTGAATGAATCTTTGTTTCTGGGATGATAGTTAAGAGTATCAGATGATATCCCAAAGACAATCCACCTCACTCTTTTCCTTATCCTTAATTCTGGGCCTACTTGGTTACCAATCTATAGGGTTATTAACAGACTGTTCCTATGATTCCTCATTTTTATGGTGGTAAAAGAAAATATTGTGTTTATTCTACTTAGTAAAAAGACTTTCATCAGTGGGTTAATTTGTCACCTTTTAAATGGCCAATGAGTCCACTACAAATGTATTAATCTAATTTCAACTGTGCTTTTAGTACTAGACAGCAATCCTACTTTTCCCTAATTGACTTCCTCCCCACTCACTCCTCATATCATGCCCAAACCTTTTTATCTCTTTAAACCACCTCTACCTCTTAAATTCCCCTCAATCTCAGCAGATCTCACCTTTGCCATATTGCATGAGTTTCTTTCTCTCCCCAATTCTACCCTCTTAAATCCCTTGGAATTTAGCCCTCTTCTGTCTCAAAGGAAGAAGTGGTTTTGTTCCTTATCAAAGCTAGTATCTCTGCTCTAACCTTTTTATTGTGAACATACCACCAACAAACACCAATATTTCAATATACACAAAAGAATAAGAGATGAACTTGTTATATGGTTTTTAAAGAGATTATATTGATAAAGACATATATATATTTAGACATCTGCCCCTATAGACTATATATATTTATCAATAGAGAAACATACATTTATAATTTAACAGTCTTAACAAAAGTTCCAATTACTTTCATCTTAATCTAATCCTTTCCCACCTTTATTAATATCTACCCTCTTCATCTTTAATCTATTTTTTATCCATAGGTTACTTCCCTGATGCCTACAAACCTGGCCAGATCTCCCTATCCATTACAAGATGAAAAACAGCCTTAACCTTGACCCTACCATCCCCTCACACTATCATCCTGTGTCTCTCCTCTTTTCTCATAGAAATAGCTGACTTTTCACTTTGCCACTATTTCTTCACCTCCTCTTCACTTCTAAACTTTTTTCAATTAAGCTTCCAAGCTCACTACTCTGTTGAAACCATTCTCTCCAAAGTTCCCATTGATCTCTTCATTAGCACGTCTAGGAATCTTTTCTCATTCCTTATCCTTCTTTAACTTTCATTTATTTACTTATTTTTTTTGTCCGGCTATTTGTTTATTTATTTATTTGTTTATTTGATTTAGAATATTTTTCCATGGTTACATGATTCATGTTCTTTCCCTTCCCTTTTCCTTCCCCGCTCTGGGAGCCAACGAGCAATTTCACTGGGTTTTACATGTATCATTGTTCAAAACCTATTTCCATATTATTAATAGAGCGATCATTTAAAGTCAACATCCCTAATCATATCCCCATCGAACCACGTGATCATTTCTTGAACTTTCTGTAAGAAATTATATTGTTGACCTCCTGGCTCCTCTTTCCTCCTTGGGTTCTCAGTCCTAAATTTCCTCTGACTTAACTTGGTTTCTGCTTTCTATTTTCCTTTTCTGGATCATCATTCGTGTTTAGCTCCCTAAATATGGGTGGGCAAAAGGGTTTGTTTGTTTTTTAAACCTTTCCCTTCTGTCTCAGAATCGCTATTAAATATCAGTTTCGAGGTAGATGAGCAGTAAGGGCTAGGCAATGGGGGGTTAAAAGACTTGCCCAGGATCACACAGCTAGGAAGCATTTGAACCCAGGACCTCCCATATCTAGAGAAGGCTCTCTCTCCCTGAGATACCTAGTTCACCCAACAATAGGGTTTTATCCTGGCCTCTCTTCTCTCTAAATTCTCTTGGTGGTCTCATTGTTTCCTTTAAGTAACAATTGGTCCTGGAGAACTACATAAACTGAGCTGTCAATCATTTAGCCAACAGACCTATAAAGAAAACTTATACAATTAACCTTCCATCCCTTAATGTGGATGGAATTTTTCTCAAAGCTGACTCCCTTTATTTAACATGTGACACTTGCTTTCAGAGCTTTTCTCTTCCCACTTAGTCACTGGGGCACCTTTTCCTTATCAAAGTCTGGTGAGGCAAATAGTGGGAAATGAAAGGACAGGAGAGGGAAGATATATGCCTGCCTTTGCTCCTTTGGAGTCTATTCTGACCACCCCATAGTGGTATCTGAATTAATTTCCAGGCTTGTATAATTCAATCTCTTTTCCCTTTACCCAATTGTTCTAAACTAGCTTCAAGCTCCTAAAATCAGCTTCCACTGATCAAAATGTCTTCTGTCTCTGAAGAGGAATGTCTCCCATTTCTCCATGCACATTATCTACAAATACATTTGTTTGGGTATATTTGTCAAATCTTTGTTCATCATAGTTAAAAACTTAGAAATCAAAGTGTATATTAAGGCTGATCTTCCCCAGCCAGGATGGAAAATAATAAAATTAAAGTAATCAGACAAGCCATGGAAACATTCATCTCCCGTTTTCTTCAGAGAAGAAGGTAAAAAAAAGTATTCCTGGTCCTTTTGCTTTGCTGCCAACCCCATCAATGTAATAGGTGCTAGCTAGATTTCAGCAACTGCATTTAGTGACTGTATCTCCCTCCTGCAATTACCTCTGCTTCTCTGTACTCCAGATCTTCTCTTCCCTGCTTGTCAAACTTCCCTCATTTTTAAACTACTTTATCTTTTACCCAGAAGCCCTTTCTCTAAAGTTTGAAGAGGAAAAGCCTAGCAGTCAAGATCTGCCCACTCTGTCAACATGTACCTTCTCACAAATCTCAGGAATAATTATCTCCAGTGGGTGTAGCAAACAGGTCTGTTACATTAGTGACAAACATTTTGATTTACACACACATACTCCTTTTGTGCAAGAAATTATTAGCCAGTACCTTTGCCTACAACAATGGTTTGGAACACTCCTCACTCTACCCAAACAATCCATTAGTTCATCTATCTATGTATCCTAATCTCTCACTGATGTGTACATGGGGCAAGGGGGAAGAGAGAAGAGGTGATCCACTGATCCGGGAGCAATCTCTCTCTCTCTCTCTCTCTCTCTCTCTCTCTCTCTCTCTCTCTCTCTCTCTCTCTCTCTCACACACACACACACACACACACACACACACACACACAATGAAATTACAGAGGCAGGTGACAGACATGAAGTTGTTAAGATTTTTTTTTGTTTTTTTTTTTGTTTCGTTTTTATATTTTTAAACCCTTAACTTCTGTGTATTAGTTCCTTGATGGAAGAGTGGTAAGGGTGGGCAATGGGGGTCAAGTGACTTGCCCAGGGTCACACAGTTGGGAAGTGTCTGAGGCCAGATTTGAACCTAGGACCTCCCGTCTCTAGGCCTGACTCTCAATCCACTGAGCTACCCAGCTGCCCCTGAAGTTGTTAAGATTTTAAGGAGACTATAATGAACTATTCATACCTTATTATCCCTTTATGAAGTTTGGAGAAATGTTATCAAATTTGATGGAATTACTGGATTATATTATTATATTGGATTATATTATACTGGATTATATTTTTATTTTTTTTAAACCGTTACCTTCTGTCTTAGAATCAATACTGGGTATTGGTTCTAAGGCAGAAGAGTGGTAAGGGCTAGGCAATGGGGGTTAAGTGACACACCCAGGGTCACATAGCTAGGAAGTGTCTGGAGACTACATTTGAACCCAAGACCTCCGGTCTCTGGGCCTGACTCTCAAACCACTGAACAACACAGCTACCCCCTTGGATTATATTACTATATAAACACTTCCATATTCTCTAAACAAGCAAGACACCTTTCTTTGGGCTTTTATTGAGTTTGTTTAAATTTCTTTCAAGTCTGCCCTAGTGAGGGGTAAGTACAGAACTCCTTTTGGAATGCTTTTTGTTTTAGGGGTCAATTAGAAAAATTTGGGGTGCACAAAATATTGCACGGACTAAAGAAGAATTTTTATCCAGGATGGTTTAATTTCCTCTCCAAAGGGAAAGAGTGGCTTCCAGTCTATCCAAGTTGCCCTATTCCTACTGGGGATTCCATTAGGATAAGGCTTTCTCTAGGAAGAGAAGATTTCTTTTTTCCCTTTTCTTTATTGGCCTTCAGTTAGAACAGGCCTTTAATAGTGCTAAGTAAGGCATTAGCTTATGATAATTTTGTCAAATGGTTTTTATTGCTGAAATGTATAACCACATTTTGGTATACTCTCCTAGCCTACCATCTGTGGCAGGATTCATGGAAAACTTTTAACTTTCAGATTTTCCAAGAACTATTACACATAGATTTCACTAAGGCTCTTTAGTACAAAGTGGTGGGGGAAGATGCTTGAAAAGCCAGTGAATGGTTGAGCTCTCCCAGTTCAGTGGGGAGCATAACTGAGAGCACATCCTACCTTCTTCCTAGGCCAAGCTAAAGTTGGTTACTAAAAAAAATATAGAACATACAGCTTGTGACTGAGCAGATCTGTGACCTTCAGCAACAAAAGTGTGGCAAAGGCAACAACAACAGGTGCAGACACAAAATGTGGCTCTTCTGCCATTTCAATCAATTTCAAATTAAGTGTCAATGCCAAGTATTCAAATTAATGGGTTCATTAGAAAGGGAAGAGAATTTGTTTAAGAGTAAATTAAGAGGTGGATAGGTAGCACAGTGGATAGAGTACCAGCCCTGGAGTTGGAGGGACCTTGCTCAAATCTAACTCCAGGGCTGGTACTCTATCCACTGTGCTACCTATCCACCAATTCTTAATTCTGTGACTCTGGGCAAGTCACTTAACCCCAGTTGCCTAGTCCTGGCCATTCTTCTGTCTTAGAGTTGATTCTAAGATAGAAAATGAGGGTTCTAAAAAAAGAGTTAAGTAAGATAGTATCGCAACTGTTTCAAATGGGAATGGCAAGGGACTATTCCCATTTAAAATTGACATATTCCCTTACCAATGCTACTATTTTCTATACATCTATATATTTTTTGTTAAAAAAATAGTAGCATTCACTAGGTCTGTATCCCAAAAGGGGAAGGGAAGATTGAAGGACTACTTTTACAAAGATATTTCTAGCAGCTGTTTCTGGGGTAGCAAAGAACTGAAAGTTGAAGGGATGCCCCATAAATTAGAGAATAGTTGAACAAATTGTGGTATATGATTGTGATGGAATACTCTTGTGCTATAAGAAATGACAAGCAAAAGGATTTCAGAAAAACCTGGACTTAAATGAACTGATGCAGAATAAAGTAAGCAGAACCAGAAGAACATTTTACACAGTAACAGCAATAATGTACAACAAACTGAATGGCTTAGCTATTCTCAGCAATACAAAGCCAAGACAATCCCAAAGCATTCATGACAAAAAATGTTATCTCCCTCCAGAGAAAGAAACAATGGACTCTGAATGTAGACAAAAGCATACTTTTTTCACTTTTTTGTTTTCCTTTGTTCCAGTTTTCTCCCACAAAATGACTAATATGGAAATATGTTTTACATGATTGCACATGCAGAACCTATATCAGATGGCTTGCAGTCTCAGAGAGGGAGGAGGGGAGAAAGCGGGAGAAAAGAAAGAGGGAAAGAGAGAATTTGGAACTCAGAATTTTTTTTAAAAGGATGTTAAAGTTTTTTACATGTAATTAGAGAAAAATAAAAGATTATTTAAAAAGAAAAAATAATTGCATTCGATTCTCATTTATTCTCCCATCACATAAGCAATATTCATTGTACAACAATAAAAGTACAGAAAAGCCAGGGCTCCAGCTCTAGTTTAACCTAGATCTAATGCCATTTAACCATTCTAAATGTTGTTGTTAGTGTCTGGCAATGCTTTCTCTGATGATCCATTTCTCCCCTCCCTCTAACCACACTTCTTTCCAGAGATGTACATTAGGATTACTTTGCATCGCAAACATGGCCTAGCCTAGAGTCATTTTTCTTAGCAATGCAAACACTGTGTTTCTGCCAGGATGAGTCATCCTGCAATCACCTTCTCTCTCCATCTCCTTGCCCCCTCCACTTCTTGTTTAAAATACCACTTCGAGTGGTGCATGTAGGGAACTTTAGCTCTCTGCAAAACACAAAGAGCATTGTACCTTGCTCAAAGGTTCAGCTATTGATGAATCTTTACGTCCTGTTGGTTTCTCAGTAGTTAGATCTGACTAGTTCCCTGCCTTCCCTCTCCCCTAGAAGGTAGATTCCCCTTCCAGTCTCCTTGATTTTTTTTTTTTAATTTTAAACCCTTAACTTCTGTGTATTGACTTATAGGTGGAAGATTGGTAAAGGTAGGCAATGGGGGTCAAGTGACTTGCCCAGGGTCACAGAGCTGGGAAGTGTCTGAGGCCAGGTTTGAACCTAGGACCTCCTGTCTCTAGGCCTGGCTCTCAATCCACTGAGCTACCCAGCTGCCCCCCCCCCAGTCTCCTTGATTTTGAAAAGTTCAGGATTTATGGTGGTTTGGTTTCTTTTGTTTCTTCTATCAAGCCCTCTTTTAATCAATTCTATAAAATGGCAAGACCCGACCTGACCCTCCACTTGCCCTCAAATCACATGTTTCAAAGAACAGCAATGTTTGAATATTTCCTGGGTAAATATCTGATTCCACATTTGGGTAGAAATATTCCTCGGTCTCTCTACTTCTGCTGAGGTTTCTGCTCTCCCGGGGTCTATAGCTGCATTTTCACACACACATATGCCAACTTCAGGCAGAACCAACCACAGTTCTCCAAAACATTCTACACTTCCCCATTTTGAAAAAGAAAAAACAAAACAAAGCCACAACTGTCCTTTCTTCCCTGTATCTCCAAGAAAAAGAATCTCTTCTTTTGTATAGCAACTCTTTCTTCAGGTCTTCCTAAAGATGTTCATTATTTCCCAGATTTCATTTTTCTTCCCAGGGCTCACCATACCTCATTAAGCACCTCCCCGCCCCTGTACAAAGATATTTCCTGCTATTGTAACTCGTTTCATACAAGAAGGCTGTTACCTTGAAATAGAAAAGTCCAACCCATCATGAAAAGGTGCCATGTGACTTAGTTATCCATTACTTTGATTAGGGAAAGGGGAGGATTATAATAAACAGTATAGGAAGCTCAGAAGTGAGGAGATGGAGTATACCAGTTGCCCAAGAGCCAACCTTCCAGGGTCAAAGCTGAACTCAGGAGATCTGATACATGGTGGGCACAAAGGTGGTTGTGGGGAAGTTAGCTGAGCAGCTATAGGTAGAACTGAGCTTGGGTACAAAGTTAAAAAAGAAAGTAGGCATAATTGTAGGATAAGATAAGGGATCTTTAGAGTGTAGAAAGGTGGAGTTGAAAGATGATCTCCAAGTAGAACCCAGGTCATCTGCACCACAAATGAATACTAGGATTACTTGAGCCAGCAGAAGTTTATGGGAGGGTGTTGCTTTAGGATGCTTTAGGATTAAATACTTCATAGGCTAGTTAAGGGATACAGTAATCTATTGCTTGGACAAATTGGTCTCTTTGCCTCAAATCTCTCCTTATTCCAGCCCATTCTCCACAAAGGTGCTGTCAACCTAAAAAAAAAAAATGCATAACTACTTTAGTTATAATATAGCAGGTCTTTGATCAGGGCAAGGAGATTATTATGGAGAAAAACCACACTGTGCAGTCATCCTGGGATTATGATCTTGAGAAATGGCACAAAATGGAAGCACCTGGACTTCCACTGAAAGAGAAGGGCTTATTCTTTTTTGTAAAGGGGAAGGTAGCAAAAGCTAGATTGAGTTCACTGAAAATCGGGAAAGATGCAATAGCTAGAGTCACAACACAATGGCCAGAGGGTAGAGTGCTTGGAAAGGTACTTAATATAACTCAGTCATGGGAAAATGGCAAAACCAATTTGAAGTTAATTCAATTTTTGTCTAGTCTTTGGTTTTAACACTCTGGGAAAGAGTGGATCTGGAGTTTCCTTTTAAAAAAAAGTTTGTCATTGCACTACTCAATAAACTCCAGCTCCCTATTACTTCTAGGATCAAATATAAATTCTTCTGTTTGGTATTTTAAGCCCTTTATAACCCAGCCCCTTCCTATCTTTCCCGTCTCATCTCTTGGCACTCTAATGTCCTGCCATGCTGGCCTCCTGACAAACCCCACTTTACCTCCCATCTCTTTGCCTTCCCCCTGGAATACTTTCAATCTGTCCATATCTCTTAGCTTCTCTGGCTTCCTACAAGATTTCAGCTCAAATCTCACTTTCCTCAGGAAGCTTTTCCTGGTGTTCCCCAGTTTCTAGAACCTCTCTCCCTGAGATTACCTTTCTTTTATAGTCTATAATAATTTTATATGTACATAGTTATTTGTATGTTATATCTCCTTGTTAAAATGTAAGCTCCTTGAAGACAGACATTGCTTTTTTGTCTTTATATCTCCAGTACTTGGCTCAGTGCCTGGCACATGTTTTTTTTGTTGTTATTCATGTTGTTCAACTTTTCATGACTTCATTGGGGTTTTCTTACAAAGATTCTGAAGTGATTTTCCATTTCCTTCTCCATCTCACTTTACAGAAGAGGAGGTTAAGTGACTTAGTCAAGGTCACACAGCTAGTATCTGAAGTGAAATTTGAACTCAGATCTTCCAGACTCCCAGGTCAAGCATTTTATCCGTTCTGCCACTAGGAGTCCTGCCTCTTATTAAATGCTTATTCACCTACTGGTTGTTGATTGGTTGCTCTGGGAGGATTAGAAAAGAGATAGGCTTTGAATTTCTTCACAAAGATGAAAACAGTTGAAATATTCAGGAGAGGGAAGAGAGAAGATGCAATGAACTTAAAATGAAGGAGCACCTTTCTACCAGATGAATGGTCTTCCACTTATTAAAATGGTTGTATCTTGTGTCAGGAAGATTTTTGTTCAATTCCAACCTAGGATACTTCCTAACTATGTAACCATGAATAAGTTAATCTTTCTTAATTCAGTTAATTCCTCATCTGTAAAATGGAAATGTGAAAGTAGCCTGGCATAGTGGATAGAGAGTTGGCTTCTATACATACTGGTTGGGTGACAGACAAAAACAATGTAACTTCTTTTTGTGTACCTCAAGGCAACTAAGACTACAAAGAATAGGACAATAGTTGTTCTGGTTTGGTAGAAGAGTTTTTCACAAAGAATTCCCAATATAAAAGAAATCATTAGGTCTAGACTTCTCCCTATCCGCAAGTACCTGGGGTAACTACCTCATAGAGTTGTTATGAGGTTCAAAAAAAAGAAAAATAAGTATACTGTTTAAATAAAAATAACTCAAGTAATACTATTGCACAGAGTTTAATGGAGCACATAATTTGGAAAACATGGGAATTCGAACTGCATTAACTATGTTAATACAAAGTCACAAACCCATGCCTCAGTTTACTTCTAAGACAGGGATAAAAATAACTATAATACTTTTAATGTATTTTTATGTAAGTAAAAGAGTTGTAAACACTAATTATTATTATGATGGTGTTCCCAGGGCTTGGTACACTGCTTTGCACATAGTAAGGTCTAAATAAATGCTTCATTCATTCATTCATTCATTCATTCTGATGTCAATGCAGGATTGCTCCAATTGTCTCTGTTATTTGCTAAAGCTTTGGGAGCTGAGATTTGACCTTTTTCTCCACCTTTCCCTTTTCTTAAAAAAAAAAAAATAATTTTAAATTCTTTAATTGAGTACCTCTCTCCACAGCTTGTTTTATCACAGGCTTCTCCTCTGTCACTGAAAGAAAGGAGTTGGTGCCCTTGACCTTGAAGAAAAAAATGAAGGCCCAAGGAAAATGGGAGGGGATAAGAAGGGCAAAAAGACAGTAGGCAAGATGCCACGCCTTACTCCGCACCTTCCTTACCATTCATCTGCCACCTCTTCCAAGTTCAATCCTTCCTTGCTGACCTTGCTCAGGATCTCTCTCTCCTTCCCTGTTATCTGTCCTGCTGGGAACTCCCCCATGAGGCAACTTCTAAGTGAACCCAGAAAAACTGGGTGGAGGAGGAGGGAATGGTCTCTGCAGGTGTAGCCTCTTCCTGCAGAGTTTCCACCATCAGCTTGGGGAGTTTCCAATATAAACACTGCAGGGGTAGAACTGGGGGGGGGGGAGGGGGTGGATTCATTTGTATTCAGTGTCTTGTTCTAGTGGTTACCTGAGAAAGAGCCGGAGCACACATATAAGTTGGCAGAGCTCTCTGCCAGGGGGCAAATCGAACTGTTTCCTGCCCCTAAAGTTTCAAGAATTTTCAGGTTTGTCCCGGTCCCAAGGTCTCCCAGTTGGGCTTTTTGAAGCCTTGATGTTTCAAGAAGGCTGTTTCAGAGCAGCTAAAGGTCGGACCAATACTGCAGCAGGGCGACTCTGGAGAGGGTGTCCCCATGAGCCTCTCTCAGGGACCAATAATTCATTATTGGCTTTGGTGTCCTCCTACTTCCTGGGCAAGGACATTTTAACCTCCGGTTATCTTGGAGCTGCCCCCTAGGGATGGATCTCCTCTATCCACCAACCAAGTTTCTGCTATGTCACTGTCCTGGGGAAAATATGTGTAACTGCTACTTACTACTCAGTATAGGTGGGAGAAGGGGAAGCAGCCTGTGAAGCTGCCCGGCCTCTCAGCTGAGGAGGGAGAGGTGATTGGGAAGGAAAGCCCAGGCTCAGGGCCCTGGCTTCCTGTGTCACTTGGGGATGGTTCTCACCTTCACACCCACAAACACATTTCTGTCCCAAGAGAATAAAGGCTTTCCTCTACTCAGAGCATGGTCATGTAGCTCAGAGCAACCCAAGCAGGAAGAAAAAATGCAAGACAATCTTGCCTACAAGACGTCTCAGTGTTCCTGATGGGCTACTACTGGGTCATTCAGACACAACCTGCTCTGTCCTTGTCACTGGCCTGTAGGCAGGAAAGAGGACAGCGCCATTGGAACCATTTGGCAGCTTCCCGGGCGTGGTAGGGGTGGGGATTGGAAGGAAGGGGTTGGGGGCCATTCTGTGGGTCTCTGGCCACCCTTCCACTCCCTTCCCGCGTGCCTCATTCCCGCAGAGCACAGGAAGCCTAACCAGAAGGGCTGGGACCAGGCCTGGGTATGGGTGACTAGGGAAGGGCCAAGGCCACAATCCCAGGGGTGGGGAGCATAGAGGTTATGGAGGGCAGCAGGTGCAGGGAGCGGACAGAGGACTTGAGGGGAGGGAGCAGATGGGGGCGGAGCCCCCGGGGCAGAGTCCCCGCAAAAGGAGAAGCGTCCTGGGGTGACCTTCTCTTCCAAGGACCTGGGAGGTGGAGGAAGGAGAGGAGGAGAGCTGGAGGGTGAGGGAGGGAGGTGGGGAGGATGTGCATCCAGAGGGCCCACCCCCAGCCCCCTCAGCAGACTGCCAGCCCCGAGCCTTGGTGCGTTTGCAAGGTGGCAGCTCTTACTGCGGCAGCCGCAGCTGCGGCCAAACAAGTCCAAAATCCTCCACTCAGGTGTCTCTCCTTCTTCTCCTCCCCCTCTCCAGTCCGCTCTAGGGGGAGGATCTAAGCTGGGGGGAAGGGGGAGGGAAGGGAAGGGGGTAGAAGGGAAGAGCTCTCACTGCTGTCCCTCTTCCCTCCTCCCAGCTCTCTAGCTCCTAAACATTCCGGTTCTCATCCGCTCCATTGTGCCAGCCCCGTGCCCGCCCCTTCGGGCAAGAGGCTCCTCCTCCCTTGGACTGACAATTGGCCAGCCCAGCCCAAGGTGGGCGGGGCCTCCAAACGCCGTGTCGCGGTATATAGTAAAGGTTGGGGGGTGCCCCCAGAGCCTATCTTTCTCCCTTAGGCAGGCGTGAGTCTCCTGGCCACCCTGTCTGTCCGTCGGTCTGTCCGACCGGACTTCTTTCACCCTCCGTGCCCCCGCCCCAACTTCTGCAGGGGTCTGAGGAGGTGGGGGAAAGAGCAGGTCTCCAACAGCAGTGGGGGCACCCGCAAGAGCTGCTGTTTGCTAAGTACCAAACCCCCAGAGGGCGAGAACGCGGCGTGTATAACCAAAGAGAGACCGAGAGCTATCATCCGCCCACCAATAAGTGCCGGGCACCGGAGTCCAGCCCTCCCTCTCCCTCCCTCCCTCTATCCCTCCCTCCCTCTCTTTCTCTCTCCCTCCTCCCCTCTTTCTGCCTCGGCTTCTGCACTGCCGAGCACCTCCACGTCCTAGCTCGCAGTCTGAGCCGCATCGGCAGCGGTGCAGTCTGTCCGTCAGTCCGTCCGTCCAGGCTGCGGAGAGAGCTGAGCGGCGGAGGACGGAGCCAGGGGACCAGAGCTCGCCTCCACCCGGCGACACTTTCAGCTTCTGAGGTCCTCAAGGCAGCAGGGAAGGACTGCTTGGGGGGACGCCCCAGTCACCCTACGGAGGAAGCTTGCTGACGACCCGACACCATGGCTCGCGGGAAAGCCAAGGAAGAAGGGAGCTGGAAGAAATTCATCTGGAACTCGGAGAAAAAGGAGTTTTTGGGCAGAACCGGCGGCAGTTGGTGTAAGTATCGCCCCCCTCCCCGTTTCCTCTCCCTAACCAGCGCAGCCTTTGAGGCTTCTGGATCCCCGGTTCCTTGCTAGTGCTTGAGGACCCGCAATGCATCTTGAGGGGGGGTGGCGAGGAGTGAAATTGGGTGCGCGTAAGGCGCTGATCCAGCTGCGAGGCTGCGGCGAGGCACGGCCATTCTGCCTGTCCCTGACTTGTCATCGCTTGTAAAAAGGCAAGGGGAAAGGGAGAGAGAGGAGGGCGGAGAGGAAAAGCATGCAAGCCGAAGGGAGTTGGTGGCCATCATCATAACCGGCAAACTATGGTAGTGAGGAGCCCTTGCACGCTCTCCTAATGTCTGATCCGGCCCCCCAAAGCACCGAATGCCCCCCAGCCTCCCCCTCCCCCAAGAAGGGTGTTTGAGGACTGAGATTAGGCAGAGTATCTATAAGTAATTACAGCCAATGTCATCTGTTTTAAGGTATGAAGGTGTATGGTAACATCTTTCTTCCTCTGGTCTTGAAATGTTTCTAGAAAGAGGGAAGAAAGAGTAAAGGAGGCATTATGGAGAAGCCCATACTGCGGTATTTCATCGTAATGGTTGTTAGTGTTCCCCCAATGACTTGCCCTAATCTTTTACAGCCCAGGGGTTTCTCAATGTCAGGGTACTGATTTGAACCTTGACTCTGAAATGGGAATATGGAGAAAAAGCCTGGTTGTTTCTAAAGATGAAATGGATGTGAACAGAATTAGCTTCTTGGGTAGATTTGGGAGAAGAGTTTGTTTAGGAAATGAATAACCATAAGGACAGCAGCAGACTATATTTTTATTATATATGTATGTCTTTATCTCCTTATGTCTTGTACGAGCAAAATGTATGGCTAGCCTGTTGATTAAGCCTCATAAGCAGTTTTCCATGAAAATAAGACACCTTGCTTATTTCTCTTTCCGCTATGGGAAAGGGTGACATGTTTTTTTGAAAAAGGTCATTTTGAAGGGCATGTTGTAGTCAAATCTATAAGAGTCGTGACTGCGGCCCAGAAAGGAGGGAGGGAGAAAAAGAGGGAGGGAGGGAGGGAACTCCCCCCTCCTGCATCACTGCCCCCTCCTCCTTCTCTAATATCATCAGCATCACTGCCACCACCAAACCCTTGATAGGAGCTGATGCAGTGTCTTTAGATTGGAGGATCTGTGGGATGAAGCAGCAGAATGAGTCAGGGAAACAAGGTGCTTGGCTGACATTTTGAAATGGAAGAAAAGAAAAGAGACCGTTTTAAAAATGAATGCAGCCAGCAATAGGTCTCCCTTGAGTTTAGATGAAAGCAAAGGGTTAATAATGCATCACACTCCAAGGTTAGTCAAGGTGAAACCTAGTTCCAAGGTGTCACAAGGAAACATGGGTAACCCTGGTTAAGGGAAAATGTAGGACTCTGGCTTTTCTTTTTCTTTTTCTTTTTCTTTTTTTTTTTTTTTTGAGGAGCAAAAGGGTAGATTACCTTAATGAGAAGAATGCTCTGTTTATTCTTTATTGAATTAGGAAGGACAAACCCTAATAATTGGCAGAGAAAACCCAAGGTAAGGTTGGAAAGAAGCAAGAAAGCCTATAGTGAACAGCTCCTTGAAAGGGCCATCTCCTAGCAACTAGATGTAACTTGAGTGAGGCTGCTGAGGTACACAACAGATTAACCCAGCCTTTCTTCCATTGCTTGCTGGCTACTCCCTTCCCTGATTTTTCTAGCTTCCTAAGACTACAGTAAAGGCACATATACCTGTCCATTGAATAACATCAACCAGACATGAAATACAGCAGATTCTCTAGGCACATCTGTGAATTTCCAAGATATAAACTTCTGGTGGTCCTTACCCTCCCACTGATATATTATTTTTTCTAATTCCAATTCTATGATTCTGCTTAGAATAATATTTGATTTAGATGGTAATATGGTTTGGAATAGCTGATTCTTGAAGCTAACCTGATAAGGAACCAACACTATATTTGTATGCATAAACTCATGCTTTTAATATGGCTGTATTTATACATAAATATCTACCTATATGGAATGGGTGATATATTCCTGGTTGCATGTCAGTATCATGGTCTAGCTTGTAGGAGGAGAGCTGAAATTTATATGCATATATATATGCACAAACATTTGCAATTTTTTTCTATTCTCTTTGGAAGAAGAGGGAGAAGAAATGATCGTTTAACCCTTTCCCTCTAGATAGCTGAGAAAGAGATAGGCATTTGCTTTAAATAGATAAAAATAATCTTTTCAAACTGTTAGTTAAATATGGATGCCCTTGGGAAGAGGACAAGATGCCCTTGGCTCATTTTTACCTGAAGCAAGATAGCACCAAGATGCATAAAGGAGGCTTTTATCTGCTTGAATCACAGAAACCAAAAGGAAGGGACTCCTTAAATCATCATATGCTTTCCTTATTTTTATTTCTAAAATAATAAATACAAGGTTTGTTTTTTTAACTGAGGTCAGATGCTAGCTTATCATCACCAACGGCCTAAGAAAGGCCCATGAAGGACACTCTGCCCTCCTCCCCAAAAGCTTCTGTTGGTTCTTTTCCCTGCTGCAAACCACAGCTGGTCTGATTCTCCCCCCTCCCTGAGTAACTCACTGAAGACATTCCTTTGAAGGCACCAGAACTAGATTCTGGACTATAATCTAGTACCTTTATAGCACAGAGGAGAGTTGCTGAATAATATGTCCTTAAAAGACAAAAATTCCTTATTCCTCTGTGGGTATCCAGTCAACTTTATGTGAAAGGGCTATTTGTTCTTGAGGTAAATTGCTTTACTTATAACGTGACTGGATGGGATTTTCAGCCTATGATTCAGGAAGGATTATGTACCTTGTTGGCAGGTTATTACCTTTAAGTATCTGTATCCCAGTAAATGAATAAAATTTTACCCTAAATATTAGAGAAAGGTAAGTGGGACTCGCCTAAGAATTCTATATTGAGATGATCTAAAAGGGCTAGTTAGGGAGGAGGGGGGATCAAAAGCAAAGAGAGACATCTTGTTAGGGTTGGCTTTACCAACTATCCTTGTACCTCCTAGGAACATACCCTGGAAAAATTTTCCAAATCTCTCTTGACGTCATGTTACTACCATTTGCCTACTGCTGCTTGGATACAGAATACTGGGCTTAACCCTTAGAGTACTGGAGTGGAATTTATTTTCTTCTTCTTTGCTACCCCCTTTTGGTTTCAGAAGCAATTAAAAATGACTTTTCTGTGCTGTCTCTTGCCCACAGAATGCTGGCTTCAAAAAAAAAAAAAAAAGAAAAGAAAAGAGCATTCATTCTTGCCTTTTGATTATATTTCTGTTCCCTGAGGTTCAGCTAAGATTTTTATCCTCAGAAAGAAGCTCATGACTAATGGAAATCACATAGACTCTTTGCTCACATCCTATTGCTCTTTCCTTAACCTCGGGTCTCCCCTGCTTTCTTGCTTATTACTACTTCCCCATTAACATGGAGTCCTTTGGCATGGGGCTTTCTTTGCCTTACTGCAGACTGCCTGGCGATGCCTAGTACAGCATGTTACTATGCAGTTAATCAGTGGAGATAATCCTTGTAAACCAGTAACTGATAGCCTCATTCCAGTCAATGTACTTCAATTTTGCCTCTGCAGCTATTTTGACCTCTATACTATTTAACTGCTGGAAAAAAGGAATCAGAAAAATGCTCGAAGCCATTTCTTGCTTTTTTAAAAACAATATAAGTATTATTAACTGGACTCTTAAATAAAATATAATAGTGACTTTCACTGTAGATGTCTCCCTTCCCTTTTTCGTGGCCTTTTGAGAACAAGGACATTATATTTCATGGGCGACACAGATCAAGGGCAGGTAATATTTGAAGAAGCTTAAATTGTACTTTTGTGGCTCTTTCTGAGTTCTTGTTTTAGAACTCCCAAGAACAGAGGTTTTTACCTGATAGCCTGTGAACTTATGTGTGTGTATACTGTATGCATGTGTGTATACATGCATATATAACATTTAATATTTATATAAATGCATGTATATTTATACTCCAATATAATAGACTTCCTTTGTATTTCTACATATTTTATCTACTTAAAGATATTATTCTGTGTCTTTCAGTCCATGATATACAAGAAAGAAGGCTAAGAACCCTGTCCTAGAAATTGAAGCAGTTATTAATTTTGGGAAAGCATAGATTCTTATATGCAACATTTTAGCATGAAAGGATTTTAGATGCATACTTAGTAAACAAGAAGAATTGATATGTAGGATTGCGGATTTAGAAGTGGAAGAAACCTTAGAGATTATTTAGTTCAAGCCTTCTCTTGAGGAAACTGAGGTGTGTTCTGAGAGATTTGTCATTAAATTTGAAGGACACTGCTCTGACATTGAAAACTAATTCCAGGGTTTTATTATGGCCACTTTTAAAGAGAGACATTTCTTACTTAAGGCATGAAATGATTGAATTGCCAAAGAACACCAATGAGTTCTGTCTGAATGTCCCCTACAAACCCACATGTAAACATGGTTTTACAATCAACTTCCTGGTACACCCTGTTGGAATGGTCCCACCTCCTTGACATGTGGCCCCTCACCCTCACAGTAGAATGACTTGGGAAGGTTTGTTCTTTTTTTTTTTTTTTTCTTGCTGTCTTGGCACAGAAGCCTCAGTGGGAAAGGGGTGGAAGGGCAATGAGGAAGTCCATTCATCAGTTGATCAGACTTGCATTCTGAGACATGTGACTGCATCAAAGCGTTTGTGTTTTGGTCTTTTTTTATTTTTATTTTTTGCAGTTAAGATCCTCCTCTTCTACCTAATATTCTATGGGTGCCTAGCCGGCATTTTCATTGGGACCATCCAAGTGATGCTGCTCACCATCAGCGAATTCCAACCTAAATATCAGGATCGAGTAGCACCACCAGGTAAAAACAAACAAATGAACAAACAAAAACAAAACAAAAGCAAAACCAACCGTGCACAGTTTTTGAGTATAGTGGAGTTAATGATTAGGTTTTAAGTCCTGTCATTTTTAATGACCTCTGGAAAAGGAAGAGAAATGCTTCATCACTTGAAGGTGGGTGATTAGCTTGCGCAGCAGTGACTAACTCCCCAGGATAGAGAAATCTTTACACAATAGTACATAGATGGAGGAAAGCACCTCTTGGCATCTTTCATTATAATTTAATAAACCATTTAATATCTCTACTTGTAAAGCTGGAAATGAATATTTAAAGCTAATAAAACAAGTTAACCACTTTAAGATTAGTTAACACAATGGCCAGGAGCTGGGGTTTCTGGCTTCAGATCTCCTTTTTGTTTCTGCTTTGCTTTTTGACCGTGAACCTTTGACTTTAACCTCTCTATCCAGGCATTGGTCTCTCCAGGATATTTGTTGAATGTCGATCTTCTCCATATCTTAATGTGCTGTGTTCTAATTAACTTTTTTCTTTTTACATTTTAACATTCTGGGTAGAAAGGATGAATGTCCTACATTAAAAGCAAAATGCCAAAAAATTTCTGATCTTTCTTCACTCATATCTGCGATTCTCTCCTCCCCCTCCAACTTCCTATCATTTTGATGCCATATCTACAGCATAAATCCACAGTAGCTGCTAAGGGCTTTTGGCTATACACTAAGCCCTGAGTACAGTCTTTGCTGCCATTGGTATTAGATCAGAGGTGATCAATTAGTGTTAGACCAGCAGATTTTCATTTTACTAGGCTCTTGCTAAAAGTTTGTGGGAAGGACTATAGAAAAGAGTGTCGTAACTGCAGCTTTCCCACATTACAAATGACCTTGGAGCTGTCTTACAGTGGCACAGTAACGAGTTGTCCCCTCTCCACTTTCTCTGGAACATGGTTCAAGCACTTTTAATAACAGTGGTATTTAGGTGACAATCTTGAGGGTGTCTGTGTGGCGTTGAGTAGCTTAGATCAAATGCCCTCCTGCATGCCACAGCCCCATCACAGGTCGTCTGGTTCTTGGATGTGAAGAACAGCTTGGTAAAGTGGAAAGAAGCCTGGATCATTAATCAGATGACCTGGGTTCAAGGGCCTGCTCAGCTACTCAATGTGTGACCTTAAGCCTAGTATTTAATAGCTCCATTCCTCAATTTTCTCATCTGTCAAAAGAAGACATTGACCTTTAAGGTCTTCTCCGGGTCAAAAATCTCACAGGAGAAAATCTACCAAATCAAAGCCCTCTCCCTTGTAAAAGAAGGTGAGACAGAAAAATCTAATAATCTCTTTGAGAAACCATTTCAATATTTTGCAGGTGGTAAACACTATTGCACTGCTCAGAGCAGACTATTCCCAGATGATTTGATTCCAGTGATTTGTAAGATTAAAAAAAAATAAAAACCAAAGCTTTGGGGGTTAACTTTGAATTAAAAGAGATTGAGACAGGGGAAGAAAATACTATAAATGAGGCACATGCCAGCCTATGTAGTTGTGACATCCTTTTGATGTATCCAAAAAGATGTGCATTATATATAATATTTTACATTACAAAGATGTTACGTTTTGATATTCTGCAGGGTATAGTAAAACAGCTGATTTACACAATATGAAATTCATGACAAAAATGTACCATATATTTTGTGGCTTTTATTGTTAGCGATTTCAGGTTGTGAAGATGATGATGATTCGTAGGGTTAATAATAACATTTTCCATTTGTGTAACCATTTTACTTCCCTCCCCACCATTCAATAAACCACTATTGAGTAATGAAATCATTTAACAAATCTTGTATGTGAAGTTAAACTTGGTGAGGATTTTTAGCTTAATAGCGGCTATTAATTCTTTGCTGCAGATTAGGCCAAAATTCACCACAAGATCAAACTTTTTGATTACCGTGGTTCTTTATAAATGATTCTTGGATGTATATACATACGCTCTTTTGAATTTTTTCTAAAGTAGAAATTTACTTCCATATTCTTTTTTGTAGAAATTCTAATGTAGAAGTGAGATGGCACAGTGTGTCTGTGGACAAATGACCTTGGCAGTAACTTATACAACCATGCTTTCCGTTTCTCTTCCAAACTAGTTCCCTTGGCCCCTTTCCAAAAGACAAGTTCTTAGCACCTAAATTTAGTGTCCCTAAAGCAGATGGATTGACCTGACAAAGCTTCACTTCTCTAAAGGAATGATAATGGCTCACCATGGAAATATGCATTCCTATCCTTTGGGCTGAGTCAGAGGAAAAGGGCTTCCCAGAAACTCTGCCCTTTCTCTACTCGGTCCATCAGTTTCTTAGTTTCTTTTAGTCCCTTCTTTCTTTCCTTTCATCCTTGGCCACCTATCTTTCTTTTCTTTTTTTTTTTTTTAAACCCTTACCTTCCATCTTGGAGTCAATACTGTGTATTGGCTCCAAGGCAGAAGAGTGGTAAGGGTAGGCAATGGGGGTCAAGTGACTTGCCCAGGGTCACACAGCTGGGAAGTGTCTGAGGCCAGATTTGAACCCAGGACCTCCCGTCTCTAGGCCTGGCTCTCAATCCATTGAGCTACCCAGCTGCCCCCCTATCTTTTTTTTTTTTTTAAAGAGATACCTATGAAGTTCTTTTCACTATCATAATATGATGTCATACTTCTAAAGGCCACAAGAAACATTTTTAAATAATGATGGATTTCTACTACCAGGAAATGGTACTGCTGGATCAACCAGAAGCATTCAGTATTGTTACGGCTTCCTACACTAGACACTGCCTTCTGATAGTTTTCAGGTCAAATAAAAAAATATTGGAGCTAGAAGGGACCTTAGGGAGTAATAAATCCCTTCCTTTTACAGGTGAGAAAACTGAGGCCAGAGCAGGGTGAATTAACTTTCCCAGGATTACTCATAGCAGAGCTGGGGCTTAAAAGCCAGGCTATCTGACTTCAAGTCCATTGAAATTCCACTATACCATTCAGACTTTCCAATGGAAAAAACTGTTACATAAACATGTAATGAATTTGAATGAGCAAGAGAGAGTTCATCATTCCTATTTTTAGTTACAATATGATCATTAGAGAGGAGGCACCGTAATGTAGTGGAAAGAGCCCTGGATGCTAGGAGCTACAAAGAATTACCCAGGTTTCGGTCCTAAGGTTAACATTTGCTAGCTCTCTTGTCTTACCCTGAGCTTTGGATAAAACCCTTGCTTGACAGTGATGGCCAACTGTAATGTCTTATGAGAGCAGTTTTCAAATGATAAAGTACTGTGTTATTTTAGGTGTTCTGAAATAAAAATGAGTTTGGAAGGATGGCTTAATAACAGTGCAGTCTTAGCCTTATTTGGCATGTTATAGGACTACAGTTTATACCCTGAAACATTTTAGAATTTGATTTCTTTATTGAAGTGAAATTCTCACTAAACAAGAGCAGTTGTTTTGTGCAGTTCTGGCTTATATGGGTCAATGAATCTATAGTGTTTGCCCAGTTGAAACGCCACTACTGCATACCTCGGGTGATGGATTGGATGACGAAATAAAACTTGAAAGGGAGACAAGAATGACATGAAGTAATCTTGAGTCTTTACAAGGAAAATTTCAGTGTAGGACAATAAATTCAATTAACTGGATTTTTATTAAGTGCCCACTGTTTGCGAGGCTCTGTGACGGGTGCTGAAAAAAAAAATTGGTTTGCCCTCAAGAAGCTTATGCTCCCTTTGACAGAAATGTTGCTGGAGGGAATATGACATGCCCCAATAAATATAATAATTCAAGCTTTAGCATAATGGGGCAAAGAAAAGGGGTCCATCCAAAATACTCTTTAAGAAAATCTGGAAAAGGAAGTATCACGTTCAGTAATGAGTGGGTAGAGAAATTCAGGGGAAAAGTAGCAAAGAAGCTGGTAACATAATTGAAGAAAGAGAAGGATTTAAAAATGTGGAGTACTCTGTAATCTTTTCTTCCTAGTTTCATTACTGTGGAACCTTCAGCAGACCTGATCTCCTTAGGTTTTAATGAGAGGTGAAGGACCAAAATGAAATTCCAAGGTTACCCCTAGGTCTCTAGTAGAAAACTCCTCAAAGCAGACTGCATCCTACCCTACCTGGTGACCATCCTATCCTTCTCTTTCTCTCCTCCAACAATATTTCATCTTTGGGTGTTGTCTGAATACCTGTAAATACCCTGTCCTTTATAAAGGATTGCTGGGGATGTGGTCAGATTGTTTTTATAAAAATGAATCCCAACTTTTTAAGAAGGTCTTAAGATCTTCTGATTGTCCCAATATTCTTTTTCTTAAACTTTTAAAATTCTCTCACAGATTTCATGGACATTTATAACTTGAATATTGTCAATAAGGTTGCTGAATGCTTTTGATTTTACATTTGAAATCACTGAATTTAATTGTAAAGAAGTCATCTTGCATTGACCCATTTTATTAGAAAATTGAATATGAAAGAGACCATGATATCAAATGGGCTAGAGTTGGGGAGGGGGGGGGAGTAAAAGCAGTCTCTTCATCTCTTTAAATGGTTCTTAGCTCACTCATCTGCTGGTGAAATAGTGTAATGGAGCCTAGCTTCCTCACCGATACTGATTGGCTAACTAAGCTCATGTAACCACAGTGGAATGAAAGGATGGGTCACTATGTCAATTGGTAGGTGCAGGGGAGATTCCAAGCTCACATGCTTCCTGGTAAGCAGGTAACAAACAAGAGCACATTCTCTTTCTTTTCCTTGTGCGTGTGCATGTGCATATGTGTGTGTGTGAGTGTGTGTGAGAGAGAGAGAGAGAAAAAGAGAGAGCCTAATTTTAATTAACACATTTTTAAAAAGTCCACATTCTTATAATTTAACCAGTGCCCATAACCAGGTAGAGAGGAGAGGGGAAGATTGGAGATTCGTAGATTATAATGGCACCAGAATTCTAAATTTATTTAAATTCTTCCCTTTTGGCTATGAAATATTTCTTCACTTAAAATGCATTAAGGGGACAGGTAGGTGGACACTTCCTGGCTATGTGACCCTGGGCAAGTCACTTGATCCCCATTGCCTAGCCCTTACCACTCGTCTACCTTGGAACTAATACTTAGTATTACTTCTAAGATTGCAGGTAAGAGTTTTTAAAAAGCATTCATTTGAATTTTTTTCATAATTCAAAATTCTCTAAGAGCAAGGTTTTAGTAAATGCTCATGTCATTTTGTGATTCAACTAACTATAATGCTAAACATAAGCTCACATAAACATAAATATGCCCAATTTAATTTGGCAATTTAAAAATGCTTCCCAATAACATTTTGGATTACCAAACCACAAATGAAAGAAAAGACCCTCCTCATTTTTGGCTTTACTTTTCCAGGTGGTTTTAAAAGGGAAGTTAAAAATGACCAACATCCTCATCATTTGAGACTCTTTTGCATATGTCACTGAGCTCTGTCTCCTCCATTTAGAATTATGATTCACAATTTGGCAGCTTGATTATCATTACCCAAAGCATCTGAGCTGCCTCTTCCCTTCATTCCCTGAATCCTGGAGGGGTGGGAACGTCATCCCATTCACACACTTTGTGGTTGAGAAAGAGCAAGGGTTATTAGCACTGACTCTTAAGAGAAAGTCTCCTGAGTGATGATCTTGGGGTGGGAAAGTTTGAGCTCTTAAATCTGCCCTCTCTGACCTTGATCCTTCACTGCTACCTTGGTTTCTCACAACAAGAATGAATTATTGGTGTCTTTCCTCTCTCTGTCTCTCTCCTCCCTTTTTTCCCCCAACCCTGGAACTAATGAAGTATTTGAAATGACCTGGGATCCAGAGACAACACTTGCTTTCTACAATCATATTATATGAGCAAGTATGAAAGCCAGACAGCACTTTAACAGTGCTAATAATGATAAATAAAAAGAGAAGATCCTCACCACCAGTACTTCATTATCCCTTCTTATTCTGTCTATCAAAAATAAAAGTATCAGATATGAGCTCCTTCCTGACTATAGATTAGCCAAGAGATAAAAGCAAGAGGCAGGCAGGGAGGGAGGGAGGGAAGAAGGAGAGACAAGAGTCATCCTGGGTCTTCCAGCTGGAGAAGTATCCCTTTACCTACCTAAATGCTTGGATGAACCACATCACATTTCTTTTTTTATCAATATGGAATCCTATTTCAGGGTATTATTTTCCCAGTAAATGAATATTCTGTATTGGAAAAAATTGCTTTCTTTTCTTGTATGTTTTGCTCTTTAGTATTAGGCAAAACCTCTTGCTAAAAATTTGGGGATGCTACTGTTTATTTTTTTCTTTTTCAGAAAGTTGCACCTTTTTTATTATGTTCTATCTCAATCCAAGTGTATAGTGTCTTAAAACTTGCCATTCATAGTACGTAGAGGGCACACAGCACAATACAAAATCCCTAAGACCATTTTCCTAATAAACTACGTAAAGTAGCCCGATAATTGGTGTCAGAAAACCAAATCACTTGTCATAAAATCTCTGAGAAAGAAAGCCATCAAATAACAAATGGCCAGCATAATTACCTGAGGGAGAAAGAACTTCAACTATTGCATGGGTGACTAAGGTGAACTTTGAGGCATAGCCTAGGATAGTCAAACCCCAGGAGAGGCTCCAGGGAGGCACTTTGGGTAGAATTTTTCTTAAATTCTTCAGATAGCTTCCACAAAACAGGCACTTGAGCTGTTTTATGTCAGATGTATTTCCTACACAAATTAGACAAACAACTTTAAACCCTGAAATTTCACTGAGATTTCAGGCCAAATGGCCAAAATTCTAAAACTCGGTAGAAAATTAGAAACAATTAGAAGCAACAGTTTAATAGGAAATGACACAATGGATAGCAAAGACATTGCACATATCAGCATATGTGTGGTATGATGACAACTGCCAATGTTCTTATATATTGTATTTACTTTATAAGAAGTTAGTTGCCTTCTATACCATTTTTATTGATATCAGTATACTTGTAGAAGGCTCTATGGAAACTGGTGTCCACTGGAATATTTGGTGATGTTAGTGCACAGGTAGCTGTGTTCTAGAATGATGTAATCTGTTGTAAAAAGAACTATGTAGAACGATATGCATGGTACCCCCAAAACAATGCCAACGATTGCAAGCTTGCTTCTGTGTAAGGAAAGCTAGCTAGAAACAAAAGATGTCTTTCTAAGAAACTTTCCTCTTCCTTCTCCCTTTTTCAAAAATAATTTCCTAGGCCTCACAAAGCATGGATGATGATGTGATCTGTTTTTCCCTTCTTTTTGTTCTTTTTTTTCTCCCCCACCCCTTATTTCTTCTTACAAAGCTTTCCCCTATTTTACAATGTGCCCTCTTTCTTGAAGGGAATTGCTAGTTTCTATCAATCAAACTCACAGGCATTTTATTTACTAAGTATTTAATGCATTGTGGACAATTGATTTATTCATTAGAAACTTAGTATCATATTTATTGTTCCAAAGGTCTTAATTCTCCTCTGTCAGTCAACAAACATGTATTAAGTACTACTACTATGTGCTGATGGTGGTGAAACAGAGATAATAGTTGAAATAATTCCCAAGCTTCTTCCACCAAAAAGCTTACATTTTTACCTAGGGAGACGATGGGCACCTATTGGTATTTACAAAACAGATATAAGGAAACATTATAGGGGAAGGGAAATCTGAGGAAATCGCTTTGTACAAAACATGGCTGGCTACTGATTTTTTTTAAAGCCCTCACCTTCTCTCTTAAAAATCAGGATTGATTCTAAGGCAGAAGAACGTTCAAGTCTAGGCAATGATGGTTACTGATGACTTGGCTGGGGTCACAGAGCTAAAATCACATTTGAATCCAGGATCTCCCCTCTCCAAGCCTGGCTCTCTATCCACCAAGCCACCTAGCTTCCCATCTTGAGCAAAGTCTTAAGGAAACCAAGAATTTCAAGAGGCAGAATTAAACAGTTGAGGCTTCCCTTATTCTATCAATCAACATAGCTAAAGGCAAAACTGTTCAATCAGAAGCTGCATGCAGTCTACTAAGTTCAATTTGAATTCCAGTTCAGAGGGATTTCAAGAGAGAAAAGGTTTTAAGCCAATTCCTGGGATAAAACTTGAAGCCACGAACCTCCAATTGGGTGTTGTGCTATCTTTGGCTGCTGGGAGGTACTGTTGGAAACAAAGCTTATCCTGGTCCAAGGTTACAAGTAACGACTTTAGGGAGTGAGCTACAGTAGAGGGAGACAAACCAGAAGTATCTAATCTAGTTTGAAAAGAACTGTTTGTGAGAACTACAGTACTGCACACCCCTCCCTTCCCTCAAAGGAAGTCAGTGTGTGGCTCTAAGAAAGTGTTGCGCTTCATGATTGTGTGTATGTGTGTATACACTCCAAAGAAAAGAGCAAAAAATGGTCCAGTCCATTTACATTCTTCTCTCTTTTCCTTTGGGCTAGTGACTGGCCAGAGGAGCTCTGATATGGGGAGAGGATGGAGAAGGGGCAATCTGGGAGAAGGGGCCATTCTCCTTTTCATATTTACATGCACAATTTTTCTTGCAAATGAAGCAGTCCCACTTTTATCTGAACCTCCACAGAAGGCCAATTATGGAATCCCAGCATGTTTCATGAATACTAAGAGATTTTTGATATGTGGGTATCACGCATATTAATCCCTTCTCTCAAAGCACACCTGCCAGCCCCCAACTCTCACATGTCCATCACACAAACACGTAGCTTATCTAATTGCAGACATGTGATACTTTTGAGAAATTACCTTTGAGAAATGGAATTTGTCTGCATTGTTCAGAATGATTATATGAAAGGCTTCTCTCTTAGCTCAAACCCCCTATTAATGTGCTGAAGAGGGAAGGGAGAGCAGATGGGTGCTAAGTCAGTTTTACTGACTGCCCAGAAGGGAGAATTCTCAGGCTAGCTGCAGTAGGAGGAAAGAAGGCTGCTGAATAGGTAGTAGTGGAAATAGGAGATGGTCCAGAAATGTGAACCAAGGAAATAAGGAAAGGAACAAACACCAAATGGATTCGAAGCAAGCCTTGGACATTTGGCAGACCATTAAATGGTTACCTTATTTTTTTCCCCTTTCTTTCTGCATACTATAATACAGATGAGAGAACAAGTGCTTATGGGACTTTCGGAAACATTTTTTTCATTGCTGGAAACAGAGACTGGGATAGATGTTTGTGGCACAAGCTTGACATTCAAAATAGTTTTGGTCATGTAGTATTTGGCCATGGGATCACAGAACTATACTGGAAAGGGGCTTTTGAGGTTCTCGAATATAATCTCTGTGGCAGACATTAGACTTTTTTTTGTAGAACTTGTTGGCAGGATAACAGTACCTTGTTTTCTTCTTACCTCCATATGTTTTCATGAATAAGATCTCCAATTTTGTCAAAGGTTTGGAAGAACTCACAGAGGTGGTTCTTGGTATGCCCAACTTCAGTTACTCCTGACCATGCCTCATGTGGTCTGTGATAGTTATCTGTCAAAGATTCCTGAAAGATCTCACTAGCTTGGATACCATGATAGGTAAAAGGCCAAAACTTGGAATGAGAGTAGCTGGCAGCAATGAGTTCTGACTTGGGTTATCTAGCAGAATGTACTATTTGGGAAATAAGGAGCTAGTTAAGTTCCTTAATAAGCATCTCAAGTTCTTGAAACATTATATGGACCATCTTTAAAGTCTTTTCTAGGTAAGTGATTTTTGTTCTGTTTTCTTTTGTTTCCAAATGATTATATTGGGAAAATCACAACTAAGAGCTGAGTCACAGGATCTAGACTAATATGCCTTGGGAAAAGATTGGGATCGTGTGTGATTGAGACCCATACTTATTCCTTATTGCATTATCCTTTCCTTATACTAGAGAGAAGACTATTTTAACCTAGCTCTTCTGAATTACCTATTTTTTTTCTCTATGAATTTGTAAGTCGTATCCTTTTAAAAAATGTTACTCAGAAGGTGAAAAGCTCTATTTCCCAACCATACTGACTTCATTAATGTTTAATGCTATTACCAATGAGGATTTTTTTAAACTTTGGTTCCTCTTTTTATTTGATGGTGAGACTTTCTAGATTTCCAAAGTATCTGATTTATAAATTTGACTATGTTTGGTGTTTGTCTATACTGTTGAAAACTATGGAAAAACACTACTTTGAAGTGACTCCTTGCATGATAATTTCATACTCACTGAAACTCATTTGGACTATATTTCTTTAGTTTCATTGATATCCACTTTACTAAATTAAATTATTTTTGTTGCTTTAGGTGGACCCTTCATTTTTCAAATCAGAAGATCTATCAAAAGTCACTTTTTTTTCTTTATATACTAGAACCCAAGATAGTACCATATTCCAGGAGGATTCTTCTACCACTTGTACAGACATGACTCTCAGAGTTATATGTTTACATTTTCCCTTTTAGGCCAATTTAGTATAGCGATCTGTCTATGACCCATGCCAGTCTGAATATCCTATTAAATAATTAAACTATAAATGAAAAATTACTGTTCGTTAACTTAGCTTTCTCATCCCAATGGGAGATTATTCCAAAGATCTCAAGTCAAAATCTGAGTCAGTTTCTATTTAACATCATTGTCTATTCCTGTGTCCATCTTTGTTTCCTTTGCATGAACTATTGTAAGTTCATGAACTTCTTTCCCATGTCCAGGCACAGTCTTCTAGCCTAATCCTACATTGCTGCCAATGCTGTCTTTGGCACGTTATACCAAGCTCTAAAATATTTCACTTCCTTTGATTGGGTCTACATTCTCCCCAATTCATTTTGTCCATTCCTTCTCTCACAAACTTTTTTATTATCTACTTAACCTCCATCCTCTGAGCCTTCTTCCAAGTGGAAAATGATATATTTTCATTCCCTATCCCTTAATCCAGTGATGGGCAAACTTTTTAAAGAGGGGGGCCAAAGAAAAGGAAATGCTCATCTGTCAGTCTATTTCTAAGGCAATTCTTTTGAAGTTTCATTGTATTGTATCCTACTTGTATTTGTCAGATTAGGAATAATGTCCGTGGCCAGTTAGAACATTTCAGGGGGCCTGCATCTTGCCCTCGGGCTGTAGTTTGCCCATCACTGCTTTAACTATTCCTCCCATTGTCCTAATTGTTCTTATTTTAATTCCTCTTTTAAAAAAAACTACCTTTACCTAATCTATCCAGATCAGATGCAGCAAAATAGATTTACCTATTATCTGTATTCAAAAGAAAGAACCTTTTCTTTTCATATATGTTGAAATTCAACTGCTTTCTTACACTTATGGCTGGCTATTGCAGTATTAAATATGGCTCTTGCAAGAGCTTTAGTGAATATTTGATGATGATGAACTAAATATAAAGCCACAGATAATAAAATGGTGAAAAGTACAATCAGAACTTACTTGTTTCTCATTTCCAGAATTATTAACCCTTGTATACTATTCCTTAGATAATATCCTTCCAAAAAGCATGACATATATTATATTCCCCCTCCAAATGTCCAGTTCCATACCATTGGAGTGGATACTTAATATCTTATTACAAAGTTCTTGAGAGAATAAACCTAGGGGCAGGTACAAATTCTATGCTCAATGGAGCCTAATAAATTAAGGATAAATATAATCTTTATTGTCTGAGATGATTCATTATATATTTTATTTATTTATTTGTCTCTTTGGATCTTTTTACCTTGGATGGAGGGCTTTGGTGTAAATATGTGATCAATACTCCTGCTTAGAGACTAACAAGGAGGTTGTTTTGAACTTCATTAAGTATTGATCCACAAGCATCTATTGAACATCTTCTGTGTTCTTGAGACTGTGGAGCATCAAAGATATATGACATGATTCCTGCCCTCAAGGGGTCTACAGTCTTACTAGGGACTCCTTCCCATTCTCTCTCTCCCTTCCTTCCTCTCCCTCCATCCCTTTCTTATTTTTACATACACACACATTGGTAATGATTCAAGGCCAGTTATGCTAAGCCTCAAGGACAAATTCACATAGAAAGTATCATAGAAATTCAGAGGCAGGAGGGAGGGAGGGAGCACATTTTGGTCTAGTTTGATTGGGTCTCCCAGAAAAGGTGGGACTGTAGCCTAAGAATGAGTCATTCAGAGTAAAATGTTCTGGTACAGAGAGTATCTTTTTGAATTAAGTTTATAATTGCCTCTCTATTCATGGCTTTTCTTGTGTGTTTTTTTCTAACCTTCCTTCACCTGATCTAGGATTGACACAGATTCCTCAGATCCAAAAGACTGAAATTTCCTTTCGTCCAAGTGATGCCCAGAGCTTCAGTGCATATGTGGTGAGCCTTAATCGATTCATGGACAAATATTCAGACACAGCCCAGAGGGATGACCTAGAATTTGAGGACTGTGGTGGTGAGTAATTTTTACAATTTTGAGGCTGATTAATGATTCATTTTCTCCCTTCTGTTTGTTGGCTTAAAGATTGAGATAGAGTCCTTATTTATGATCACTGAGATAATTTATTCAGACTATTTGTGGAAAATATGTTAAGCTATTTGGAATATGCATTTCCCAAGCTGCTTATTTCAGACCCATCTAACAAATTCCCGCTTTTCAATGATCTATCTGATGTAATTTTAAAAAAAATCATAATTGAATTACTATGACATGCCTAGTGCTCTCTTATTTCTGGTTACCACATCAGTGAGGGCTAATTTAGTTTTCTAGGATATATGAGAAATATAGTTTTGACCACATAATAGAAAAATAGCATTTTTAACTTAACTTTTAGAAATGGGCAGTCATTGAGTTCTCCTGCTATCTTGTAATAGTTAAAGGATTTTTTAAGTTCCAAAATAATTTCTTAGATTAAATGAAAGTGGTGTGATACAGTGAAGTGGCCAATTCACTGGAAATTGTGGTTCCTGATCCTCCACTCACTGATGCTATGATCTTGAACAAGTTACTAAGCAACTATTTGATTCCTTTTTTTTTTGAAAATTGAAGGTTTGACTTAAACGACCTTAAAGGTTCCTTATATCTCCAAAAAGTCCAAGATAACATAATTTGGCATTTTAGACAATGAGAGCTTGTATTTTGCAAACATCTGCTTTATGTCATGTATAATATTTGCCTTAATTTATGGAATAATTTTTCATTGAGCTTCAAATTCAGTTATATTTTCTGAAGCCCTTGCTAGATGTCAACTGTAACCTAAAAATAGTTGCAAAGGTATAGTGGCTCCTCCCCCCCAAAGAAGACAACATTTGGTGAAAAGGTACAACCAAATGACTCTTTTATGCCAGTGAAAAGCATTCCTTCCGAAAATTCGGTTCCTATTTACCAACACATTCTTAAGTTGTGATCCCTGTTTTTATCTACCTGATTTAAGTTCTAATTAGTTATAATGATCTCTTTTTAAGATAAGACAGTTACTGTCTATAAATAATTATGGTCCATTATTTAAAACAAGAGAAGAACCATCAATAGAAAAACAAGATATCATTCTCTGTCTCAGGCAGACAACATCAAGCTGATGTCTTGAAATATATTCCCTACCATTGTTGGGTAAAATCCTTTTGTTACATATGAAGGGAAAGTTGTTGGTGGACTGATATAGACACTATTTAATGGTCTAAATAACAGTACCATTATAGTCAGACCCAGGCAAACCATTTCTATAATACTGTTCTCAGTTGTGGGGACCATGTTTTAGGAGGCACAACAGTAAGCAAGAGTAAGTCCAGAATGAGGTTAGTGAGGGAACTCAAAACCAGAATGATCAGTTAAAGGAACTGAAAATATTTAATCTGGCCAAGTGAAGATGTATCCAGGATGTGGTTAATCTCTTCAGATCTTTGATGGGTTATCATGTAGAAGAGGAACTGGATTTGTTTTAACTGGTCCCTGAAGCCAGACCCAGGACCAGTAAGTAGAAGTTAAAGTGAAACAGATTATTGACTCATTTTAAGGAAGTACTTTAAATAAATTAGAGCTTTTCAAAAATGTGTGGTCTAGATGGACAATGAATTATTCATCTGTATTTAAATTAAGGCTAGGTGATCATTTTTTTAGGCACGTTAAAGGTTAAAGAAAGGATTCATGGTTTAGCTATAAATTGGACTAGATCATAATAGTACTAACTGTGGGTGAAGGTCTTTTTCTTCCTCTTCTAGTGGTGCTGGGGAAAATGATTGGTGCTATGTTTACGTTTATGTTATAGATGTACCAAGCGATTACAAAGAGCGAGGAGAGTATAATAATGAACAAGGGAAAAAGAAAGTCTGCAGATTCAAGCGGGAATGGCTCGGCAATTGCTCTGGAATATTGGATGAAACCTTTGGCTATGCAAGTGGCAAACCTTGCATCATCATAAAACTCAACCGAGTTCTGGCCTTCAAACCTAAGGCAAGTAATCCTCTAAAGGCCACAGCAAATGTAGACACCAAGAGTAGCCTATTTATTTTAATAACCTGTCTAACAGGAAGGATAAAACTCAGAAAGGTGTGAAGGACTATCTATGCTGACAGAAGAACAGTCACATTTGAAACTCTATCTGGTCCACTTCCTCTAGTATTACTGAGAGCATCTCTATCCTCCTGGTAATCCCTAAGGAAGAGCCATTATTGTTGCTTAACAAAGTTAGTCAATTTTCCAGGGATGAAATTATTTTAAACTAAGTCCTTTGCTTCTGTTTTTCCCCTAACTGGAATTTTGCTCACTATTCAGACTAGCAAAAAGTGTGATATGGTAAAATCAGCATTTGACTGACAATCAGGAGACTAGAGTTCTAGGACCATCTTTGACACCAAATAGTTGTGTGACCTTGGGCAAATTCCTAGCTTTTCTGGGTCTTAGTTTACCTTTCAAAATGAGGAGGTTGAACTGGATGATCAGCAACATTCCTTTCCAAACCAGAGTCTTACGAGACATTATACTTTTTAAAAAATTAAATGTGAATTACTGATTAATCTTGTTAAAATCTCAATGTGTGTTCTCGTTTAGGCAATAGTTATTTCCCTTAGGATAGCTTAAATTTTTCACTGTTACCATAAAATGTTTTTAAAAAATAAAACACCTAGAGACTCACCTCTAGCACCTTGGGTGTGTTCCCCAAGGATAATTTTAGGGGAGGATGTGGACATATCACAAAGGATGGGAAAAGTCACGATCTGCTCTGATAGGGAAAACATGACATTACAGAGTCAGAGGAATTTTGGCTACCCTCATAGAATGAAACCAATCTCTAGGGCTGTCATCATATTTTAGTCCTATCAAGTCAAACATATATCACATTTTCCTCATAATTCTAAATCCAAGAACTATCTGAAGTGGAGAAGCCATTGCAAAATGAAGACTAAATACTAATATGATGGGTATGTCTTTGGCATGTGCCATATGCACTAAATAAAGCAACCTATAATGGGTTGGCCTTTGTCTAGAGAGGGGAAAGATGGAAGGAAGGATAGCACAAGCATTTATTATTAAGTGCTTCCCGTGTGCCAGGTACTGGGCTAAATAAACACTTTAAAAATGTTATCTTATTTGAAGTACAGGGAAAAAATAAATCAACTCTCATACTTTGGTTGAATTACAATAACTTTTCATTTCACAAAGCAAGGTGAATATGCTAAGTACTTCTATGACTATATCTTGGGGCTTGAATAAATAGCATTCAATTCTTCCTCAAGAAGGTTTCTTCCCTTTCTGAATTTTTGTTATGAGCATGCCATTGGGAGATGTTTCTGATTCTGATAAGGGCAGGCCTTTAAAAGCCTGTTTGTCTCACAAACTGCTTTGTGACTAAAATCTAGTTCATTTCAGAAATCTGACTCTGATATTCTTTTTTTTTTTTTTAAACCCTTGTACTTCGGTGTATTGTCTCATAGGTGGAAGATTGGTAAGGGTGGGCAATGGGGGTCAAGTGACTTGCCCAGGGTCACACAGCTGGGAAGTGGCTGAGGCCGGGTTTGAACCTAGGACCTCCTGTCTCTAGGCCTGACTCTCACTCCACTGAGCTACCCAGCTGCCCCCTGACTCTGATATTCTTATTAGATTAGTACTCCTATCAATTGTCATTGGTTAGTTTTATAAGACATGTGATATGTGAATAATTAAAAAAGAAAAGGAACTATAGAAATTGAATATATTGATTATGCATCTAAATCCCATTACTGTCACCAGAGACAAAATTAATGTTTGGCTAGGCCTTATTGTTTTCCTCCAAAGGATATTCTGCATAAAATATGATATAATTGAAGAGGAATACAATAATTTATTAGAATATACTTAAGAAATGTAAATCAGTTAGAGAAGTGAATATTGAATAAAGGTCCAGATGGTAAGGAAGGATAAATCGGAGAAGGGGTGGAGACAGGACAATTAACTTCACTTTCTTCTCAGGGTCCATAGTCCCCAAATCCATAATCCACAGTCACTTCTTGAACATTAGTTTAATAAATTATGGTAATGCTATTTACTAATGGATGAATGACATAACCTGAAATTTAAATACTCCAGTGAGAGTTATCACCTGATTCTCTGTAGACCCCCATGCATTTCTATCAATGTAACAATGCCTTTGTTGAGATAATTGCATATATTTTTCTTCTAACAGGAGAATACAGTGGTTTTTACATTTAGATCAGTGGTTCACAAACTTTTTTGGCCTACTGCCCCCTTTCCAGAAAAAATATTACTTAGCCCCCTGAAAATTAATTTTTAAAAATTTTTAATAGCAATTAATAGGAAAGATAAATGCTCCTGTGGCCATAACCTCCCCCCCATTGCTGCAGCACCCACCAGGGGGCGGTGGCGCCCACTTTGGGAATCACTGATTTAGATCATTCTCAACAAATCCCTAACTTCAACTTGTCTCTTTGCTGCCATCTTCTCATTCCTTCTGTCACTTAAATATAAATCTATTGGGTTTTTCCTGTTGTTTTTGGCCTTGCAATGGAAAGGAAAAAAACCAAAATTTTGTCATTTTCTCACTGTCACACAATACATGTATGATATGTTGTGCTCCTTTTGAGAACCAACTGATTACTTCATAGTTCTTTATGTTTTACAGTTAAATGTAGAGCTGGGAAAAGGTTCTGGAGATAACAGTATAAACACTCAAGTTTTTGTTTGTTTTTTTTTTTTTTTTACAAATAAAAAGCATTAGTAATGTAATCCTTTCCTTACTCATAAGAAAGAGACTTTGCCTTGTGGGTTTGGGCCTTTGTTAGACATTCTGCAACATCTTTTGGCAAACATCGATTCTGAAGTAAGACACTAAATTGCATAATTTAGTCAACCCCAGCTATGCCACTCCTTAGACAAGTCATTTTGCTTCTCTAGAACTTGGATTTGTTTTGTTTTTTAAATCTGTAAAATGACTTTTGAAGGTCCCTTTGAGCTCTGAGTCCTCTAAACTATACAGCTGAACTTCTCTGCTCCTTCTATTTATTATTTGTATGATTTCTGGGCAAGTCATGACCTCAGTAGGCTTCAGTTTCTAACATGTAAAATGAGGGAAGAAGACCTCTGAGGTCCTGCCTAACTCTAATCAATGATCCTATGATTATATCTTAGGTTTGAAATTGCCACAAGATAAACAGGTCAAGGTTTTCCTACAAGATGTTTTGAAATGCATGTCATTTCATATTAAGCAAATGGCAATTAGATCTATTTCAAATATTTAGAAGGAAAAATAAAACCATTTTCCTTGGACATCTTCAACATTCTGGTCATGATATGTGCTACCATCTTATCTGAGTGAAGTGAACCTGACAGGATTCTTTTGTTTGGTATTAAAATTGTTTTATTTCAAACTGTTTAGAAATCTACTGCCTTACTTACTGATCTACACGAATTTTACTTTTAGCCTCCCAAAAATGATTCCTTGGACAAGGATGTGATGATTCGATATAATCCAAATGTTCTTCCCGTTCATTGTGCTGGCAAGGTAAGGAGAAAGGGAGGAATATTGGAAAAACAATGAGAATGTATGAGAATGATTGGAATCTTGTCATATACAAGTATAAGGCAGAATATATTTCTATCAGAATATCAATTTCTACTGTATCATAGCTGTAAATTTTGTTTAAGATGTGTAGACCTCTACAGAAAAATTACATGGCTAGGCCTATCTCTGGGCCACTGCCCTTTCCATAGGTCTGTGTCCTTATAGAATCCTTTCTACCTCACACAGGGTTGAGAAAATTAAATGAGATTAAGAATCAGGAAGAAATTTGAACCAGATAATTTCTAAGGTCTTTTCCAATTCATTTTCTGTGGTTTTTTTTTTCCATTCCAGGGTTTATTCTTTAAAAATGCCACTGTTTGCTCTTAAAGAAGCTTAAAATGTCCAGGTTGGAACAAGGACATGTTCTGCTTCAGAACTTAAACAAATAGACATGTTGGTTTATTTTAGTCGTCAAGTGTTATAAGAATTTTCAATGCCAAAGATTCATTTGCATCCTAGTTGTCTTTAGGTTAGCAGCACTCATTAAAGAGAAAAACCAGGGTCAAATGGGAGAGTCATGGAATCATGGCACAAAATTACTTCTTATTCCAACTATTGTCCATCACTTCTGATTTAAGTGGTTTATTATTACAACTTTTGTCAGAGGTTTAGGTCACAAATCATTTCTACAGGTGCCTTTAAATGGGCAAGAAATCCAGGAAATAGTATTTCTTGAACTTTCCTTTGTAACACTCATCCTCTCACATTCTGACCACATTTTGCAAATTTTGATCCCAACTTCATCAGAGACTAATTCGTAGCAATTATAAGAAATAAGAATTAAATATATTCCAAATTCCTGAGTGATCCAGATTTAGATCTAGTAAAATCAAGACTTAGATCTAATAAAAAAATAAAGACAATTTATTAAGCATAGACTATGAGCACTAGTGGGGATGCCAGGTAGAGAAGTCTTATCTTACTGCTCAAATTTTGCATTCCCTCGGATTTCCAAAAGTAGAATTCTCCAGTTAGTATTTGCAGCTCTCCAGATTTCCTTCAGACATTCCATATCATCATTTGCCTGAATTGTGACATAGGAGAACTGTTAATTTCTTGACTTTAAATGCTGATTTTTTTGATAGAGATGGGGTGCCAACAGCATGAGATCTCCTCTGCCTTAATGACTGGCTAAGGACAGGCAAATAATATTGATTTAACTGCTCTTAGGGACTGTTGAAAGGGTTAACTATCCGTGCCAGTCATGGCATCTTCTACAATGTCAATAAACCTTTCTAATAACACTTGGGAGAAGCAACTCACTGAGGCTCTTTAAGAAAGACTGGTTCATGTTTTGCAGGGCAGTGGAGACAGCTAGCTTCTTGTGCCAATGTGGTGTCTTCCAGTATTGACTCCCACTAAAACTTAAACTGCCTTTATGAATAGGGGAGCTATCAAGTTATTAAGCAGAAGGATACTGAAATTGTACAAAAACCCAAATGAATTCTCACTTGCTATGTCACCTATCTAGAGCAGTAAAGTGTAAACCCAAATTAATAGCAGAGGAAGAAAAACATTGAGTTCTGCCATGTCCATAAATAGATTATGGGAATATAGAGCATAGCATTTTCTTTCTTAGTACCCATCACAAACACATATACTCAACTCTGGAGAATAATTTGCTATCATTTGGGGAAAAAAATCAAGTAAGGAGGAAATGGGGCACAAAAACTTGAGTGGGACTGAAAGGTGTTGGGTTTTGTCCCAGACGAGTTATGTGGGTTTGGGCAAATAGGAAATCTGCCCTGGTGCTCAGTTTCTACATTTGAAAAATGATAATGGCATAATAATGAGAGAACATTTCAAGGGACCTGAGATTTTCTCAAGGATGAAAAACAGAAGAATCCGTAGCAACTGTATTTGTGGCAGGATTTGTTTATCATGCCAACAATTAAAATCATTTCTGTCTCTTTTTTAGAGAGAGGAAGATAAGGATAAAGTTGGAACCGTGGAATACTTTGGCTTGGGTGGCTATTCTGGTTTTCCACTGCAATATTACCCATATTATGGCAAACTCCTGCAGCCCAAGTACCTCCAGCCCCTCCTGGCAGTGCAGTTCACTAACCTTACCACCGACACAGAAGTCCGCGTGGAGTGTAAGGCTTATGGTGAAAACATCGGCTACAGTGAAAAAGACCGTTTTCAGGGACGCTTTGATGTAAAATTTGAAATAAAGAGCAGCTGATCACAAGCACAATTTTCCCCCCTAGCCATTTAAAAAAGTTTAAAAAAAATATAAAAAACTACTAGTCTTGAACAAACTGTCATACGTATGGGACCTACACTTAATCTATATGCTTTACACTAGCTTTCTGCATTTACTAGGTTAGAATGTAAATTTAAAGTGTAGCAATAGCAACAAAATATTTATTCTACTGTAAATGACAAAATAAAAAAAAACAAAAATTGAGCCTTGGGACGTGCCCATTTTTACTGTAAATTATGATTCCATAACTGACTTGTAGTAAGCAGTGTTTCTGGCCCCTAAGTATTGCTGCCTTGTGTATTTTATTTAGTGTACAGTACTATAGGTGCATACTCTGGTCATTTTTCAAGCCATGTTTTATTGTATCTGTTTTCTACTTTATGTGAGCAAGGTTTGCTGTCCAAGGTGTAAATACTCAATGGGAATAAAACTGGCATGGTACTTATTTTTGCTTTGCTCTTTTCAAGATAAAGGCCCATCTATGAGCATATTTAACAACACTCCATAGAGCCTTTTCCTGTGATGTTAGGTTTATTTAATTTTCTTCTTTTTTTTTTCCAGGGAGGGGGGAGGACTGTCCAGGGAGGGGGGAGGGTAAATTGCCCTTTGAATTTTAAGTGAAGCTAAAGAAAAAAAAAAAAGGTGATGGGTTGTATTGTGCTTTGTATTGAATGCTGTCTCTACATTTCTTCCCTTGTCCTCCAGTATGTTCTCGAGTTTTGTATGAGACCTGGGTTCATCTATCACTTTGGCTGGTGATAGGGCTAATTATTTTGCTTTGTATATTTTCTTTCTCTCTCTCTCTCTTTTTTTTTCCTTTCTTTCTCTGGAGGCATCACATGCTGGTGCTGTGTCTTTATGAATGTTTTAACCATTTTCATGGTGGAAGAATTTTATATTTATGCAGTTGTACAATTTTATTTTTTTCTGCAAGAAAAAGTGTAATGTATGAAATAAACCAAAGTCACTTGTTTGAAAATAAATCTTTATTTTGAACTTTATAAAAAGCAATGCAGTACCCCATAGACTGGTGTTAAATGTTGTCTAAAGTGCAAAATCTATGTTCTAACATATGTAATAATTGCCAGGAGTACAGTGCTCTTGTTGGTCTTGTATTCAGTCAGGTTAAAACAATGGACAATAAATGAATGAACACATTACTTATGCGTGTGCTTTGCTCTTGTCGCCAAGGTTCCATGTTGCCTGCTGATCCCTCTTTGATATTGCTAATCTTCCAAGATCTTGAAAAAATACTGGACCTGAAAGATAAACCCCATTTTCAGTGGTTCCTACAAAAGGACAGTCTTCTCGGTAAAATGCACATAGTGAAAAATCTATAGTTTGCTTTAAAAAATTGAGATCAGATTGAGGTTTGGCAAATCAGCACAGTTCATTCTGCATTTAGGTTCAGTTCAAGTCCCTGCTTTACCTTTGTGAAAACTTACTAGCTTTACTCTTAAGGAGGCAAAATCAGCTGAAAGTCAATTTTCCAGGTGCGCTGGACTCATACAATCGAGCTGGAATTTCAGTCTCACTTATCCAAGTTGGGAAACACCTAAACTAAAAACACGGCATCATGTTTCTGAAAACAGAAACCTATTACAGAGCCTTTACAATCATTTTCTTCTATGGATCCTTATTATGTCTATAATAATCCTGAGGGAAAAGGGGCTTCTTAAAGGAAACTGACCAACAACACCCAAGTAACATTCCTATCTCTCTTGGAGACAGTACTACATAGATTTTAGACATGACACACTTGCAATTGTCGTGATGTAGAGGCTAAAACACATAAGTAATTTCTCCTTTACAGTCCCTTCCTTTATTTTTTTATGTCAAGCTCTGATCAGTTCCTGTTGTTTATTCTGTAGAAATACCACCTGAGATTTCACCTATCTCTAGAGCAGCTAAGTGTGAGCCCAAATTAGTAGCTGAGGAAGAAAAACATTGCTCCATGGAAATAGTCCTTAAAAGAATCATAACAAGAAGAAATGATGGAAAATAATAGCTACCATTTAAATGCAAAAAGATCTCAATATTTGAGAAACTAAAGCAGACTGTTAAGTCAAAAGGTCAAGAAAAAAATGTAAGTGAACATTTTGAATTTACAGAAGATCAGAGATCTAAAGAGTAATTATTAATTACAGGGAAGTAGAAAGTAACTGTGCTCTAATACAAGGGAATCTTTGATGAATGACTATAAAATTTCCTGACTGAATGAAGCCCAATGTGCAGTGAATCAGAACAATAAAAATGAGATTTAGACAGAGAGGAAAATGAGAGATGGTGTGTTGAAGTAGATGGATAGCATCTTGGGACTTAAATCTAGCCTCTGCCATCAGTTTTATAATGTTGGGGAGACTCCTTCTTCTCTACAACTCCCTTAAACCCATCTACTGCCACAGATATGTTGAGACCTACATTGGTGGAGATGGTAACCTATGCTGAAGAAATGTCTCCCCAAACCCCACTCTGATGTCTCATTATGGCATGGAGGTGACCCTAAGTTTAGAGAGTTTCTGCCACAAGAATGCAAGGTCTAGCAGAGCTTTAGTCAGCTAGACAAACTTTTAGTATTGGGCTAGTGAAAGGCTATGTGGTTGTTACCTGGGAACTAACTTTGATAAACTTAAGAGAAGCTTCCTCCTGGAAGACGGGTCATCAGGAAATCTATGTGTATCTTTACCTTGTTCAGCTACAGAGAATGAAGAAATTATCTAGAAAATAACAGCAGAATTGAGCTCTACATGGTTGGGGCAAATAGAAATCTGAAATATTCCAAGAGCCATTAGAAAAAAGAACATTTATTAAATGAGCAGTTGGTATGTAAATGGTACTAATTATATATGTAAATATTGGTATAGAAGCTATTTCTGATGAAAAAATAATTATTTTACAACATATTCAAAAATCATTCCCTCACCCCATATTCCCATATAGCTATAGAGATATGTGTGACATGCACACACATACATATATACTTATATGTACACATATATACATATGCATACATTATGTGTATATATATATATATATATGGTTTTTTGTATTTTAAGTATGGAGGAATATGTGTCCACATGTCAGTGGGTAAGGAAGGGAGTTTCACCATGTAATCATAGAAGATATCACTGAATATAATTACAAACTGTAAAGTAGACAGCCCCACATGATTAGATTTTAATGTAACCCTTTTATGACGTGTGAAACTTTTTGAATGATTGCAAAGGGGAACTGTGTGAGTGGCTGTATAGGTGAGCTCAGAGTGTCTCTGAGGGCTTTCAATAGCTGGAGGGATTTCAAGCATTCTGTAATTAGAGCCAGAAGGTGGGGAAAAATAATGGACTTTTGATGGAATCCCATTTGGGTAGGGAAAGGATTTTATCTCTTCTCTCTTCCCCCCACTGACCATGTCGCAGGGGATACTGGCCTGGAAGGAAACAACAGCTTAAACTGGGAGTGCAGAGGCACTCTGAAGAGAGCCACAGATGCAAAAGGACAGTCAGCCCAGGAAGAAGGCAGCTTCTGGGAGGATGATCTCTTCCCACAGAGAAGTGTCAGAGATGGAGTCTAAGAAGGAACATATTTATATAGCCCAGATGAGTGGCGTACACAGCATGGAGCTGCAGCCACAGGAGCTTCCTAAGAGTTCTACAAAGGGAGAAATAACTTCCAGAATCAGGAGTGGCAAATTACCCCTTCTGTCTTGTGTATTTGAGCCGACTCTTTCTATGAACCCATGTGAATTTGTGGGAAAGAAAAGGGTTCTGAGAGGAATATTTATACCAACTTTTCCTGCTATATCATCTTACTAAATAAATGCCTTTGATAAATGCAAAGTCCATTGTCCAACGGTTAATGGGAAGCACACCAGTGGGGGAGGAGGGGTCAGGAGCTACATTGTTAGATGTATACACCCACAAGGTTACCCCTCAAACCTGAGAATAATTGTCCCTTGGGATCTAACCTTCAAGTAAAAGTAGAAGTTTAGGAAAATAGCCCAGATGGAGTGCACATGTTCACATGTATGTACATGTGTCTATAATTTTGTAGTTAGGTTTATAGATAGTTAAATTGCTATTTTAAAAGTTTGTTTCCAGTTTTTTTTTTAAATTCTGTGCTATTGGAGAAACCATAGCTTTAAACTGATTCTAGGACAGAAATTAAATTCAGTTTGATGACTATTTCAAGCACCTAATAGGTGTTTGATAGCCAAAAATGAAAGCATCTGCCTTTAAGAAGATTGCATCTTTGTATGGATACAGAAAAGGGAACATAAGGTCATTTGAGAAGGAAAGAATATCGATATCTGGAGAGATCAGTGAAGGTTTTTCATAGGAGCAGGCACCCTGGCGGCTCAGCTCTAAAGGAAGTTTGGTATAATGTGGATTGTGTGTGTGTACGCACACGTATGTGCTTGTATATTTATATATGTATGTTATTTATTCAAGATTGAAATGGGCTATTTAGAAATAACCCAGTCCAATGGCCTTCTGCTCCTAAATAGCAGATGAGGTATAAAACAAGGATATGTCTCTTGGATGAACACATTCATCTTTGTGATGGAGGAGATCCAGCACAGGATCCAAATTGAAGATGGATGCCCTGTGCATGATGAGGTCCTCCAGAATGTCCTGTTTGCCAGTGACATTGTATTGACTATGTTAAGGTGCTGAGCGCTGGAGAACTTCCTGAGACAGGTCACTGATCAAAGGACTTTGGCCAGACCAGAATTCTATTGCCCAAGTATAATGAATGAGTCTTCCTCGGGCCAATCCTCTGTTCCTCTAGGTTCAGAGTTGGAATGAAATGAGACATAGTTCATTCAAAAGTTAAGGAAAGGAGGGTTTACTGAAGACATAAAAGAGAAATGATATTCAACAAGGATAATGTGGCATTTAGTTCAGTTCAATGGTTCCCAGACTTTTTTGGTCTACTGCCTCCTTTCCAGAAAAAAATATTACTTAGCCCCCTGGAAATTAATTTTTTTAAATTTTAATAGCAATTGATAGGAAAGATAAATGCACCTGTGGCCATCACCAATCCCCTGGATTGCTGCAGCACCCACCAGGGGGCGGTGGCGCCCACTTTGGGAATCACTGAGTTAGATGTTGTATCCCTTGCTTTATATAGAAACGTGTTTTATTATCAGGGCGAGTGTAATGATTCATGTGGCTCTGGGACATCTTCTATGGCCGAAAGCCCCCCATATTACAGGGATGGTCTTTTTGATGCCATTATGCAATAAGAAAGCCATATCCACATGGCCAAAGTCTACTAGGAAGCTGCATCAATGGCTTAGGCTTTAAACTCCTGGGTCAATCAATCAAATCTTAATGATAGCTTACTTGCCTTTTAGGGAAAGAACTAGCTTATCCTACATGGAGAGTGTGGGGGAGGGACATGGACTCTGATTTAGAGTGAGCTTATCACACTTAGATGTCCAACATTCATTTGGATGAATAACCAGTAGTGCTCAGTGTATGTATATGGGATGGACAGTACAGATTGATGAGCTGAACCCAGAGCTAAACAAAAGGAGGAAAGATGGTTGGATTGCCTTCAGGAAATTACAGAGCTCCTTTACTGATCCCAAGATTCTTATGAAAGCAAAGCCTCATCTTTTTTGATACCAACATCCTATTAGTGTCTTTGAAGGGTAGCAAAACATGAAATACAAAAGCCTTTAAATAATTAAAAATGAACATCACCAAGAGGACAGTAGAAAATGGCATGGTACATGTGAGCATGTGGCAACGTATAAATCAATAGGGAGCTTCATGAAAAAAGGACAAAAGCCACATAGGATAAGAAGTCAAGGATAAGACGCAGTCTGCTTCAATGAAGGCAGTGACCTAGGAAGAAATTATAGATCATTTCAAGGGTTAATGTATAGAAACGGACTCCAAAGTCTGTTGGAACAGTGGGTTCTTAGTAAGGAAGTATATACATATATAAGGAGCAGGAGGACCAGAAAGCCACAGGTTTTTGTTCTGTACCTGTTTGAGTAAAACCTAATTTGAGCCCTAGCTATTTCAAAACAATAGAATGCTTTGTTTGTTCAAACTGTAGGGAACTGCCCCAACTCCCTAATTAAAGGTATTATCAGTGATTGAAAGATTTTGATAGCTAGGCTTTCATCTACTGAAGCCCAAATGATATCTCATGCTCCAGGATTCTTAAAAGATTACGAAAATTTTGGACTCTATGTATATTTATCCTGTGAAGCGGAACCGTGTGATTACCTTGAAAATCCAGAAATGAATGCTTTGTGACTATAAAGGGAAATCATCCAAGAAGCACTCAAGAAAGGTTTTAATCAAGTGAGTAAACTGATCTTTGTTTCAGGGTGACTAGTGCGCGCGCACATGCACACACACACACACACACACACACACACACACACACACACACACACACATACATCTCTATTTATAATATAAACCTTTCCAAGAGTAAGCTAGCAGCATTCAGAAAGATGCTATCTCTTGTTCACCAGGATCCAAACTGTGAAAAATGCTCTTTCTTGAAAGACTTATTTGATTTTCTAGAAAGTGTAGCTCTTTAATTCAGCCATGGCTGAATCACAAGCATCTCAGAAAAAGCCCATTTTCAAGAACATTCAAGGCCTTCCACAATCACCATCACGATGACCAAGACAATGACAATGACGCTGCTGCTGCCACCACCAGAAATAAACATTTATAAGCATTTAATATTGCTAGGGGACTGTGCTAAATATTAAAATAGTGTTTAATACTCATAACTCTGGTACTATTAGTATCATCCTCATTTTAGAGATGAAGAAGGGGCAGCTGGGTAGCTCAGTGGATTGAGTGTCAGGCCTAGAGATAGGAGGTCCTGGGTTCAAATTCGGCCTCAGATACTTCCCAGCTGTGTGACCCTGGGCAAGTCACTTGACCTCCATTGCCTACCCTTACCACTCTTCTACCTAGGAGCCAAAACACAGAAGTTAAGGGTTTAAAAATGTAAAAAATATATATATATATATATATATAGAGAGAGAGAGAGAGAGAGAGAGAGAGAGAGACAGAGAGAGAGAGACAGAGAGACAGAGAGACAGAGAGACAGAGACAGAGAGACAGAGAGAGAGGAGGAAAGTAAGGTAAAAAGAGGATAAATGACATGTATAGGGTCACACAACTAGGAAGTATATGAAGCAAGATCAGACCTCAGTTTTCTAGACCTCAGGCCTAGTACTCTCTATTGTGCTATCCACATGCCTCAATATCACTTCAATACTACTACTACTACCACCACTACCACTCTTCTTCCTCCTCCTACTACTACCTATTGTTTCTGTTTCTATTATTGCAAATACTACTATAATGATGCTAATAATATGACTCCATGACTATAGCTTTCTTCACATCTATGAGTAAGGTAGCACCTAATGGTCTAAAAATCCACCCTCCATTTTCCCATCTTTGTGCCTGTGCTCAGGACATTCCTGCTCTTGGAGTATCTCCAACATGCCCATGTGGAATCTTGGAATTATTAAAAAGTGTTCACAAGTCATTTGCTAAAATAGGTGATAACTCAGTCAGAGACTTGTGAAACCTATGATAAAAGTTGATACCTTCAGAAGCCTATAATAAGAGATGACACCTTCAGAGGGTGAGAAGTGGATCCCACAGACACTTCCCCTCTGGGCAGTGCTACACAATTTGGAAGCTGTGATTGACCCCTGTGAAGAGGGGAAGGGATAGGAAAGGACTATTAAAGCCCCGAACTCCTTTGGTTGGAAAGTCTTCTGCAAGCAGTCTTCTGGAGATAGTTGTCGTTGTCTTCAGTAGTCGTTTTTGACTTGTGACCTGCCCCTTGGAGGTAACTTGCGACTTGGACTGCCTCTTGGGTGAGTGAGTAGCTGGTCTTCCTTTCCTAGTGTCTGGAGAGAGATTAGTTTCGGAGAGGTCTTTCCCTTCTTGGAGGAGGTCGTGTGAGTGGAACTCCGGGACCTTGGATTGAGGGTTAACAAGCCCTGTCGGGCTGAGCCGAGCACTGAAGCAATATTTTGTGTGATAGGGTAGACATCTTCTCTATGCTCTTTTTGCATTTCTCTACTTTCACTCTTTCCACCCTTTAGTAAATAATAGCTATTAAAAGTCATTTTGACTTGAGTTATAATATTTTAAATCAGAGACTTCCATATTATTTTAGAATTCTCACATATTTTAGTCAAAACTTTATTTAAATTCCTTACACATTTAGTAGGGCTCAATAAACATGGAGGTGAACTAAGAAAGAACTCTGTTACATTGCTTCAAGCTTGTCACAACATGGAGCTTTGTCACCCTGTGGTGATGATTATCAAATGGTGATGAAGTGATCTGTAGAGAATCAGGCAGATCTTCAGCTAGTAGACAAATTCTGTTGTTCAGACTGTGTCCAAAACTATGCAGCATATAGCATATATTTTACTTACAAGGAAATATTTACTGAATGTCTAATTACTATATTTAATCACCATCAAGCCAAAGAAGCCAAACTTAACATTTAAAAAAGTAATTCAAACTTTATCTAAAAAATATAAACTTTGCAAAGGGGTCCATTTAATCAAACCCTTCTTTTTGCCCCAAAAGGCAAAACAACCTTTTAAGCCTTTGCTTCCTGGATACAAAGGCATAATTCTAAATGGAACCCAATCCTTAGCAGCATACTTTGAGAAGGGCCAACAGTGGAATTTGAAGACTGGTAATCAGCAGAGTTTTTGAACATTTTACATTTTAACTTTTTTGTTGTCTAGTAGAGCCACACATATAGGCTGCCCCCTAGAAAACAAAACAAGCAGGGGAATAAAAGAGAAAAGAGTAGAGGTCTTCTGCAGGTTATGATGAGGAGAATGGAATTGACCCTGACTGAAACTGGCAGACTAACCCCGAGAGGAGCTAGACTCCTTTCAATAGGAAGCACCACCAGAGTAGGCAAAGCCGTGAACAGAGTTTGGAAGAAAATGGTCGAGAGGCCCCAGGATGTGGTATGACCAAGTCACTTGATTAATCTCTTTCCATTTCTAACACATGAGCCTAGAGGAAGGAGCAAAGGAGAAGTGCATGGGAAACAGAGGAAGGAAAAAAAGTGTCTGTAGTGGTGGTTATTACAACAAGTAGGGTTCCCTAGAGATTGGAAAAACTTCCTCCAAATCCAGAAGAATCTAAATTCCAGGCAGTCCCATAGTGGCAAAGGAGTTTCATATAATTGGGGCATATTCCACACTTACAAACCTACAATCCAGTCTCTATACCAACATATTTGTTGGAGATAATAAGGAAGAAAAGAAATCCAAGAATAATTTAGCAAGATACTCTAAACCAAGTCAATGTATATCTTGATACCTGGCGACTTCAATGCAAAGGTGGATATGAGGGAGGTAGAGAAAAGTGCATTGGGAAAAGAGTTCAGGATTAAGAAATAAAAGCAGTCCAAGTCTCATAGACTACTTATAAATCTTAAGCCTGATGACTGCTTCTAGAAAGAAAGCAGAAGGCACTAGACATGGCAAATACCCCCCAAACCTGAAAAAACCCTTAAACTGATGATATCTAAGCAGACAGAAACAATCAGTGACAGATGTGGAAATAATTTCTAAATCAGCTATTTGCAGACTCAAATTACATTAGAACAACAAAAAAAAATCAACAAATGAGTAAGAATGGATAAAGATCTAGACTACATGCAATTAATGACCACTCAAATTTGACAAACAAGTGATTGGCACCAAAAATGGAAAATGTATGAAGCTCATTAGCTCTAATTGTTACCATTTCACATAGAAAATTAATCAATGTAAAGTGGTTAACAAAATGAGGAGGCCCAAAGAACCTAGAAACTGCCTTATCCAGCAACAAATTTGATTATTTTGTCAAGCAGAAAGACAGGATAGCCAAAGGGTAAGATGAAATTAGAGTACAAATTTGTTTGCTAAAGATCACACAAGGTGATTGCGGAACATTACAAATGGCACTGTCTCAAATAAAATGGCAAAAAGTAATGAAAAGATAAGTAAGTCTATGGAAAGTTGAGTGGGAGATTTAAGAGAAACCATCCCTATAACATTTTTAATGGAACTTGAATAAAGAAAAAAAACTGACAAAAAAGTTATCACACTTTTCAGGATTTCTTTCTTTCTTTTTTTTTTTTCAAACCTTACCTCCCATTTTGGAATCAATACTGTGTATTGGTTCCAAGGCAGAAGAGTGGTAAGGGCTAGGCAATGGGGGTCAAGTGACTTGCTCAGGGCCACACAGTTGGGAAGTGTCTGAGGCCAGATTTGAACCCAGGACCTCCCATCTCTAGGCCTGGCTCTCACTACATTGAGCTACCCAGCTGCCCCCACTTTTTAGGATTCCTAAAGTAATTGATCTATTTTCATAATCACCAAAAGAACTACTACATTTGGACTCTAACACCTTATTACCCCATGGGAGGAAATGGAAATGACAGCTAAGAAGACAAATTCAGGAAAGAAAGAAACCAACAACACCGATAAAATCCATGCTAGACAAAACACAATTTTGAAAAATCTGAAGGATAATTTCTCATGATATCTAAAATGGAAGATATAAAATTATTGCAAAAAAGTTATATTCAGAATTATTTCTTTTTCAAAAAAAGGCAGTCATATTAATAAATATGCCTTTTCCTCATCCCATAAAATCTCTTTGAGAATGACAGTTATAAATATCTTTGTTGAAAATATAAGAAAGGAGTAGGAAGATTTCTTTGCAAATCCCTTTCTACTATTGATCAGATGGTAAAAAAGATAGCCTTAAAACCTCTTCCAACAGGGCATCCCCCATGCTTGTACTAAGTTTCCTTAAGAGATGAAACTATAAAAATTACTTTGTTCAACACTACCCCAATCATCAATATCTAATAAGGCATAAACAAGGAAACAAACTCGCTACTGGAAGAAATTCTACACAAGGTTGAAATGAAGAAGAAATTCCCTACAAATAACAAGGTCCTTCAGGGACTCTTGATTATTAACATTTTCCTAAGAGCATCAAGCCAGAAGAAACTAAAGACCCTAGTTTCTGGGGATATAGATAAAAGGGAGATGGTCCCTGTCCTCAAGGAGTTTATATCCTAGTATGTATATGTGTATATATTCAACATATGATGCTCCTGAGGGGCTTGGAATGAACTAGCACCAGGACAGGCTTCATACAGAAGGCAGCACTCGTGAGCTGACTCTTGAAGGAAACCAGAGATTCCAAGAGGCAGAGTGGAGGCAGGAGCACATTCCAGCCACTGCAAAGTCATGGGGACAGCCTGAACTGGAAAGTCCATGCAAGTGTTACATAAGGTGGGCTGGAAGGTAAATCGGGATCTATTTGTGAAAAGTATTAATTATCCAACTGGGGAGTTTATGCTGGGTGCTAGGGGTAAGAGGAGCCACTGAAATTTATTATTGCCTTAGCACTGAATCCTAAAAGCAAGTCTCTGTACTTTGATTCTTTCTAAAGGAGTTTTTTCTTAGAAAAGTCCCTTCCCTCTTTGAGCCAGTGGCTCCCTTCCTGATGACTGGGCCTTTTTCTAGGAGCTAACTAAAGCTGAAGAAGCTGCTCCCCCATGTTTGAGTCCTGCTTTATTCGCTCTAGAATACTGCACAGCCAGGCACAGGTGGTCATAGTCCAGGAATTTCCTTTGGTCAATAGAAATCCAGGTTACAATCTTCTGGCCAACAGGAAGGAAGTACCATGGCATCTATTACTCCTCCTGTTTCTTTTAATGAACTGAATGTGTTGAGGGGAGGCTTTTGATAACTGCAGGAACCTTCTGGGATGGCTTCTGGTTTGTACTTTGGCCCCAAACCCATCTTCCTACTCACCTTCCTCAGCCAGGCACTTGCTAGAGCAGGCACCAGACCTGCTTTTCCCAAAGCCACTGGGCCCCATTGGCTCTCCTTTTCACAGATGGCTATACCAGACTGAGGGTAATTAACAGGGCTCAAACCCACCGCTGAGTTAGGGGAGAGGTCTAAGAGACAGGAGGCCTAGGTTCAAATATCTGGCCTCAAACACTTCCCAGCTGTGTGACCCTGGGAAAGTCACTTAACCCCCCATTGCCTAGCCCTTATCACTCTTCTGCCTTAGAGCCAATACATAGTATTGACTCCAAGAGGGCTTTTAATTTTAAATAAACAAACAAACAAATGAATAAGTAAATAAATAAAGTTTAAAGAAAGGCCAGAAAAGCCAACAAACAAACAAATAAGCAAATAAATGAAGTTTAAAGAAAGGCCAGAAAAGCCCTATGTGAATTCTACACCAAATGATTAATAGCTTTGGTTCCACTTACCATTCAATAGAAGGAATTTCATTTGGTCAGAGGCAGTTCTAACTCAAAAAATTGGCTTGTTTTGACTATGGAGAACCTCAGTGACAATATGACATGTGACTGACAGAGAAGAAAGGGTTCTAGATTCAGAAATCTTTTTTTATTTTCTTTCAGTAACTAAAAATACCCACTTAAAAGATAGGATACAAAGTGTAGGGGTGATACTTTTCTAGATGTCCAATGAAGTAATGTTAACACTTTATGGATATTACAATAAATACCAAGAAGAAAAAATACACAATGAAATCTCCAAATTTACAGATTATATTCATTGCTTCCAGGAAATGAAATATAAAGTGAATTGGTAAAATGGAATATCACTGAGGAATATGCCTGGGGGGAAAAGTAGGAATAAGCCCATATTGAAATATGGGTATCATGAGCTTCATGAGCTCCCCCCAAAACTTAAACCAGATTTATAAAATGATGAACTCTGCTATAACAGTAGTGATATAGTCAAGGCATCCTGGAGCTTTATGAATATTCCCTGAAGACAAGAACAAAGTGAGTTAAAAAGGAACATCACAAGGCCAAGCTAGGTGGAACAGAGGATACAAGTGTTAAAATTGGAAACAGGAAGACCTTAGTTTAAGGCCTGACTTAGATACTTACTAGTTGTGTAAACTTGGGAAAATAACTTAACTTTTCTCAGACTCAGTGTCTGCATTTGTAAAATGGTAATGATAAAAGCACCTATTTCTCAAAGGTTTTGTTAGGATTAAATTTAACATATGTACATCACTTTGTAATTGTTACAGTGCTACATAAATGCTAGAGAACTAACCAAAAGTATTATTACCTCCTCCTTATCTTGAAAAATCATGGGATATTCAATTTTTGTTCCTATATTAGTTTTATAAAAAATCCAGAGAACGCAGGGGAACTAAAACTTTCTAAAAGGTGAACTAACTTCCATTTGAAGAGAGACTAAACAGGAGGGTCTCACCAGTCCAATGAGGTAGGAAAACTTACATGGGCAAGAGGAACAAGATAGACAAGGTAAATGTGGATTTATTCATCAAATTCTATAACTGGGACTATGTATAAAGAGACATATATAAAGTCATAATAAGCAAATATCAGAACAAACAAAAAGTTCTTCAGCAAGACAACAAACACTTATTTAGCATCTACTGTATACCAAGCACTATGCCAAATGCTAGAGATTCAAAGAAAGAAAAAATCCCTGAAATCCAGGAGCTCATATTCTAATGGGAAAATGACATACAAACAAGTTAAATTGGAGATCTGAGGGGAGGTATTAGTGTTGACTGGGATCAATAAGGTTTCTTATAGAAAGTGAGCATTTTGCTGGCATTTGAAGGAAGCCATGGAAGCAAGAGGACAGAAATTCAAGGCATGGGGCACAGCTAGTAAAAAGAGCCAAGATAAGGAGATGGAGGGTCTTGTTCAAGGACTGGTTTCACTGGATCACAGAGTATGTATATATGTGGAGGGAGGAAGGGAGAGAAGGTGTAAAACAACTGAAAAGGTAAGAGATGGGGAGCAGGTTAAGAAAGGTTCTGAACACCATAAGATTTTCTATTTGATCCTGGGGGTTCTAGGGAGCCACTGGAGTTTAATGATCACATCTGAGCTTTAAGGGAGATTACTTCAGAAGCTTGAGAAGAGGATGGACTAGAGTGGGAAGAGACAGCAGAGAGAACAACCTTTAGGCTACTGTAAATTCTTTTTCAAGAATAGGTAGTAGGGGGCAGCTGGGTAGCTCAGTGGATTGAGAGCCAGGCTTAGAAGTGAGGTCTTAGGTTCAAATCTGGCCTCAGACACTTCCTAGCTGTGTGACCCTGGTAAGTCACTTAACCCCCATTGCCTAGCCCTTACCACTCTTCTGCCTTGGAACCAATACACAGTATTGATTCCAAGATGGAAGGTAAGGGGTTTAAAAAAAAGAATAGATAGTAAAACAAAAATATAAGCCAAAAATGTATTGATGAAAAAGATCCAAATTTGTTAATAGATTAAGAAAAGGAGCATAAGGAGGCATATTGAGTCCCTCTTTAATCTTTAAGGGTTTTTTAATCAGAAGAGAGAAATGGATAGACAGACAGAAAGATAGGTAGATAGATGTCTAGGTTAGGTAGGTAACAAGAATGTAGTAAATATATTAAATGCAACTAGTAGGAACCTAATAAATGTTTATTGACTGACTTAATCTTCATGTGTTCCCTCTATCTTACCCTTTTTTTATATTACTCATTACTACCATTTTCCCTTCCTACTCAGATACACAGATAGATCAATTGATAGATAGATGATCAGACAGACAAAGATAGACAGACACAGATAGATAGATAAAGTATTTATTAAGCACTAAGTTAACAGGCACTGTGCTAAGAGCGAGACAGACAGACCAACATATGTAGACAGACAGAGATAAAAAGTTAATAAATTCATTAATAAAAGTGTTAGCCATATGTTCGCTGTTTTCCTTCTTTTTTTCATATTTCTCATTACCACCACCTTTCCTATTTTAACCAGTGACTAAAAGAATACTCCTCCAAAGGTCCTGGCTTCTGCTTTCTGTTAATGACTGTGCTCTAATACTAAGAAGAATCTGGTAAGCATTTTCAAACTATAGTAGAACAGCTCTACCAGGGCCAGGTAAGGCAAGGCAAGGCAAGGCAGGAGCTAATGCCAGTTTGATGGTGTAGAACTGGGCAGGAATCTCTAACAGACAAAGTGGAGGGTGATATTCCCATTAGTGGGAAGCAGACAGGTAGGACTCCTAATACTAGGCAAGTATGACCAAAAAAAAAAAAAAAGGCTTTTTTAAAAAAAGATAGATAGATAGAAAGATAGATAGATAGATAGATAGATACAATATCATCTAACCAGCTCTCTTCTAAAACTCAGCTTCAACTTAATTTAATTCCCAACCATGTCCACATGGTTTATAAATAACTCCATGGTGGATTTCTGGAATGACCTAAAAAATTACCCACTTAAAGTTTTATCAGGTTAAATCTTTAGGTCAAGGAAGACATATTGATTCCATCTTTGTAGTTTCATCTAAGACACTAAAAATCTGATTAGTCCAGTGTAGAATTAGGATCATTCATTTTAATTATTTTAAAAGGTACTTTGCACATTAACTCACTTAAAATCAACACTTAGAGGTGCACATCAGAGTAACGACTGTATCTAAAAGCCAATGCTAACACAATATTGCTTCTAAGTACAATTTTGAAGGTAGACTGTTGCTCAATCACACACTACTTAATAAGGCCAGAAAGCTTCCTTTTCCAGACTCCATTTGGGAGTACTTTATGATGGGGGGGGGGAGGGAGGGAGGAGGAAAGAAGAGGGGACAATGCAGAGTTTGAGTGAGAAAATCTCAGAACCAGAAGATACAGAGCTCACTCTCTTCTACACTGTTACGGAGCCCCACGGTCCTCAGGTCTGTACTTAAAGACATCTCGAGTAGTTCAACCCACCACTGACTGAAGTGGGTCATTTCCCTTTTGTACAGCTTTTAATTGTTAGGAAGGCTTTTCTTATGGGAAGCCTAAGCAACTTCTATTTCTTCCCATTCCAATTCCAAGTGGAATTGCTTGTTGGTAATGGGAGGAGGAGAGGAAAAGAACACGACTCATATAACCATGGAAAAATATTCTAAATTAAATAAAATTTTTCAAATTAAAAAAAAATCCAGTTCAAAAAGTTCAATAGGCAGCTGAAAACATGAGACTAGAGATTTTAATAGTACTTTTCTTCTTCTTTTTCTTTTTTTGTGATTTCTACTCCCATAGTTCTTTCTCTGAATGCAGATAGCGTTCTTTCTCATAAGTCTCTCAGAATTGTCCTGAATTATTGCATCTACCTTTAATGAAGATTTTCTCTCTGAAGCTCTTTGTCTTGACAATATTTTGTTTTGTAATGCTATCTGGACAGCATCTTAAATACCACAGAACACATCTCCCTCAACCTCAGTTTCCTCATTTGTAAAAGGGGAACAATCATGGCACCTATCTCACAGGATTACTGTAGAGATTAGAAGAAATAATCTTTGTAAAGTTCTTTAGAAAGCTTTAGTTAATATGCCTATATCCTTCAACTAGTCTTCATAGAAATGAGCTATTGTTTAGTTGGGTTTTTTTTTTAAGTTGTGTCCTACTCTTTGTGACCCCTTTTAGGATTTTCTTGGCATAGATACCAAATTGTGTGTCATTTCCTTCTCCAGCTCATTATATAGATGAGGAAATTAAGGCAAACAGGGTTTAGTGACTTCACCAGGGTCCGAGTAAGTATCTGAGTCTTCCTGTCTCCAGGGTCAATGTTGTAGCCATTGGCTGCCCCTAAGAGCTATTAAGAAATGCAATGTAATTCTCTCACCATCCTGATGACCATCCATTGGACTCATTACAGTATACTTATGCTCTTCCTAAAAGGTGGCTCTCAGACCTAAGCACAACACTCCAGCTGTGGTCTAACCAGGACCACCATAGTCAAGAGGTGAATGTAAATGATCCTAATGTCCCAATCACAGATGTGCCTTTCTCAGCTTTTTTTAGTAAAACACACTCAGTAAGCACACCAGCTGTGTTCTGGGGTCACTAGACAATATCCAAATCAATCAGCACCTCAGTGTGTTCTGTGGTATTTAAGATGCTGTCCAGATAACATTACAAAAGAAAATGTTGTCAAGACAAAGAGCTTCAGAGCGAAAATCTTCATTAAAGGTAGATGAAAGGCCTTTCAGACTCGGTGCTATTTGCTACCAGGTGCTTCTCCTGGATTAAGGAGAAGGAAAAGATGTGACAACCATTTCAGCCCAGTCTCAAGCTCACACTTAGGAGTTAGGGAAAAGTCCTGTTTTCATCATCCAGTTCAATCAATCCTGCCCTTTTCGGCTGAGATAATTATCAAGGGAACCAATTATTGCCAACTACCATGGTGTTTTCTTTCATCTAGTCACCTTGCCGTCCCTCATGGGACTAAAGTTTCACTTAATAGCAACCAAAATGACCTTCCTTTCTAATGGACAAGGAGTAAATAGGAACCATTCATCAAGGAGTCTCAGAAAATAGAAATGTTCATCACACATTCAGTAAATTCTTATCTCATACTTTCAGTTCAATCAATAAACTGTGGTCTTGGGCAGTCCAAGGACTCCAACAATACTTTTTTTTTTTTTTAAACCCTTACTTTCTGCCTTGGAATCAATAAGAAGTACCAATTCCAAGACAGAAAAGCACTAGGAAATTGAAGTAAAGTGACTTGCCCAGGGTTACACAGCTAGGAAGTATCTGAAGCCAAATTTGAAACCAGGCCCTCCCACACCAGGCTTAGCAGGTTCTGTCACTGTGCTACCTGGTTGCCCTTCCAGGAATACTTTCCATTCTAGCAATTATGTTGAAGGTAAAAAGCCCATAGTTGATGATTTCATCTGAAACTTAAATCTTGAATGTGAAAATCAAAACTTAAATTACTCTGCTATGGGGTGAGGAAATTTTAAACATAAAATCCCCCTCACTTTTCCATACTCTTCAGATGCTAGGAATAAGCAGTGGTAGACAATTTTAAAGGTCAGCATTAATGTTTATTGAGAGTTTTATGGGGGCAGTGAGGGATTTGGGAGGGGTCTTGTGATTTCATGATTCTATGATTTCATTAGGATTGGGAAACTCTTTCTAGTAATATAAACTACCAGCTCAACTGCAATTTATAGTCTTATTCCTGAGAGTTTAACAGACATTTCTATAGTCATATAGCCAGCTTGTGTCATAGGGAAAGCTTGATTCCTCTTTCTATAGCCTGTTATTTATGAAGCAAAAATATGAATTGGGGGACAGAGAGGTAAATATATTACTGTCTGCTTGTGGAAATTTGATCATTTACAGAAAAGCCAAATCTAGTTGTGGATGGGTATCATGAGATCTATTCAGTTGAGAGAACCGTTCTTGAACTATTTAAAACCAACTAAAAAAAAAAACACATTGTAAGAAAAAGTAATGTTCAATCACTTCTCATCTATTTTGACTATAATAAATGAAAAGGTAAATCCATTACAATATAAGTTTTGAGCCATTCAGATTTTGAAAAGTAAATATAGAAAGAGAAATGGGATGTCTGGCTCCGAAGTGTGGGCCATGGCATGATCCCAGCAGTATGTAAATAATGGGTTGTATCCCACTCTTCCTGTGTCAATCATCTTGAAATTTGTCTTGGCCAACACTCCTCCATTTTGTTCTCTTTGTTCTGCAAGCTCCCAGTATCCTTGGCTACTGAGAAATTTTGAACCATCTGGGTAGTTACAACCTAACTGCAACAAGAGGCATTGAAAAAAATTTCCTCTCCCTGACCCAGCGTGCTAACATGCTGCTCTGCTGATCACTCCTGGCTACAGTAGTTGTCAGACCCTTGGAAGGTGGACAAATTTGACGATAAGAACCTAACATCTTTTACACCTTGAGTGGAACAGAGTGAATGCAGGGCTGGTTTAATATTAGGAAAACTATCAGCATAATTGGCCATATCAATAATCAAATTAACAGAAATCACATGATTATCTTAATAGATGCAGAAAAATCATTTAACAAAATACAATACTCATTCCCATCAAAAACATAGGAATGAATGGGCCATTCCTTAAAATGAAAAATAGTTTCTATCTATAACCATCAGTAAGAATCTGCAATGGGGATAAAATAGAAACCTTCCCAATGAGATCAGGTGTGAAGCAAGAATACCCATTATCACCACTATGATTTAATCTTGCAGTAGAAATGCTAGCTTTAGCAATAAGAGAAGAGAAAGAAATTGAAAGAATTAAAGTAGGCAATGAGAAAACTATACTATCACTCTTTGCAGATGATATTATGATATATTCAGAGAATCTTAGAGAATCCTCCAAAAAACTAACTGAAATAGTAACTTTAGCAAATTTGCGGAACACAAAACAAAACCACATGAGTCATTAGCATTTCTCTGCTACCCACCAAGTCCAGCAGCAAGAGCTAGAGAAATTCCATTTAAAATAACTCTAGACATAGACACATAAAACACCTGAGAATCTACTTGTCAAGACAAACACAGGAATTATATGAACACACAACCACAAAACACTTTTTGTGCAAATAAAGTTAGATCTAAACAACTGGAAAAAATATTAATTGCTCATGGGTAAGCTGAGCTAATATAATAAAAATGACAATTCCACTTAAATTTATTTACTTATTCAGTGCCATCCCGATCATAATTGCCAAAAAATTATTTTAAAGAAATTTTATTTTAATTAATATAATATTAATTTATGATGCATTTATAGTTATAGAAAAATAATAAAATTTATCTGGAAGAACCACATGTCAAGAATATTGTGAAAGGGAATTTTTATTCCCTTTGTCTATTTTAAGTTAATCTATGAAGAACTTAAAATACCCCTTCTTAACACTTAGTAAGTCACTAACAAAGAAAGTGCCTGCCCTAACAAGCCACAAGCCCTGCACTGCCCCATCCACCCACCCACCCAGTGCCAGGCAAATTGAAAGGTTGTGATTGATTCCTGAGATGTGATGAGGAGAGCTGATGGGTGGAGAAAACTGTATATAAGGGAGAACCTGAGAGAGATTCACTCTCTTCATTCTTAGAATATTTCTTGGATTCTTGGCTCCTCTCTTCTTGGCGGCCTTTAGCCTAGGGAGGGTGAGCTCTGGTGGATTCTTGGTAGTCTTTGCTTCATGTGAGCTGAAGGTTCTTGGCAGTTTTTTCAACATCTTTGGCTCTTTGTATTTTGGCTTCCTGATCCAGACTTCGGATTCTGGTGAGATTCACCTTTGGATTTGCTTTCGAGGTTTGGAGGCACTAGGATTAGGGCTTAGGGTATTTTTAGCTAGGTGATATTTTCTACCTCCTTCCTATTTTTCCACTTTAATATTTCTACCTTGCTGTAAATAAAGCTACTAACAGTCTACTGACTCATAGTTTTAATTTTAACTTTTAAAAATGGCAACCACAGCAACTCTCTCTTTTTTTTAACCATTATTATTTTTGTCAAACCAAATTTTTAACTATTACATTTGGCAAACAATTTTAATTATTATAATATAATAGAATTAATTTTAAAAAAGCATGAAGGAAAGTGGTGTCTAGAAGTACCAGATCCCAAACTGTACTATAGAAAAATAATCATCTAAACAGTTTGGTACCGGCTAGGAAATAGAATGGTGGATCAATGGAATAGATTAGATACACAATATATAGGGCTAAAATAACCTTATCAATCTAATGTTTGATAAACCCCAAAACCCCAGCTTTTGGGACAAGAACTCACTATTAGATAAAAATGTCTGGTAAAACTGTAAAACAGTATGGTGAAAACTAGGTATAGACCAATCTCTCACACCCTATACAAAGATGAGTTAAAAATGAGTATATGGTTTAGACAAAAAGGGCGATACCATAAATAAATTAGGGAAAAAATGAAGAATTTGTGACCAAACAAGAAATAGACATTACAAGATGCAAAATGAGTAATTGTGATACTACTAAATTTAAAAGCTTTTGTACAAACAAAACCATTGTAAACAATATTAGAAAGGAAACAACAAACTGGGGGAAAATCTAAAACAAATTTCTTTGATAAAGACCTAATTTTTCAAATGTATAGAGAATGAAATCAAATATATAAGAATACAAGTCACTCTCCAATTGTCCAAAGGATATGAACAAACAATTTTCAGATGAAGCAATCAAAGCTATCATTAATCATCTGAAAGAATATTCTAAATCACTTGATTAGAGAAATGCAAATAAAAACAACTCTGAGGTAACCACCTCATGCCTATCAGACCAATATGACAGTAATATGACAGTAAAAGAAAGATGACACTAAAAGAAAGTGATAAATGCTAGAAGGAATGTGGCAAAATTTGGACAATAATATATTGCTGGAGTTATGAACTGATTCAACCATTCTGGAAGGCAGCTTGGAACTATGCCCAAAGGGCTATGAAACTGTGCATTCCCTTTAATCCTGTAATTCCACTATTGTGTCTGTATCCCAAAGAGATCATGAAAAAAATGGGAAAGGATCTACTTGTACAAAAATATTTATAGCAGCATTTTTTGAGATGGCAAAGAATTGGAAATTCAGGGGATGTCCATCAATTAGGGAATGGATGTACAAATTGTGGTAAATGTTGGTGATGAAATACTACTGAGTTATAAGAATTGATGAGCAGGATGACTTTAGAAAAAGATGGAAAGACCTACATCAGTGGTTCACAAACTTATCCCCAGAAAACATATTACTTAGCTCCCCCTGTCACATACTATCACCGCCCCCTTATAGTTATTCAACGCCCCCAAATGTACATACCTGTGGCCATCACCGCCCCCCTGGATTGCTGCAGCACCTACCAGGGGGCAGTGGCACCCACTTTGGGAATCACTGACCTAAATGAACTGATGCAAAGCAAAATAAGTAGAACCACAACAGTGTACACAATAACAACGATATTGTATGATGAGAGAGGGGGCAGCTGAGTAGCTCAGTGGATTGAGAGTCAGGCCTAGAGACGGGAGGTCCTAGGTTCAAATCTGACCTCAGACACTTCCCAGCTGTGTGACCCTGGGCAAGTCACTTGACCCCCATTGCCTACCCTTACCACTCTTCTGCCTTGGAGCTAATACACAGTATTGATTCCAAGATGGAAGGTGATGTTTTAAAATATACATACATACATATATATATTGTATGATGATTTAATATGAATGACTTAGCCACTCTCAGCAATATGATGATCCAGGAAAATTCTGAAGGACTTAAATAATGCTATCCACCTTCAGAGAAAGAACTGTTGGAGCCAGAATGCAAATCAAAGCATACTGTTTTTCATATTAGTTTATGTTTTTATTTTGGAGTTTGGGTTTTATGTGAATATTCTCTTGCAACAATGTCTAACATAGAAGTATGTTTGACATGATAATATGTGTATAACCCAGATTAAATTGCTTTCCATTTCTGAGGAGGAAGAAAGGAAGAGAGTGAGACAACTAGGATCTTATAATTACAGAAAATGTATATTGAAAATTGTTATGTGCAATTGGGCAAATAAAATATATATATAAATTTTTTAAAAAGAGCTATTGGATCTTCAAAGAGTTCAGGCCTTCATCCTCTTTCTCCTGGATTACTGAGAACTTCCTAGGAATAGATGAGCCTCTGCCTCAAGTCTCTCCTCTCCCTAATTCATCATCTATTTAGTGGCTAAAGTGATTTTTCTGCAGGATTAAGGTATGCCTACTCAGTATATACCAAAGATTCTCAATGAGTTAGAGGATCAATTATTATTTCATCCTTTTAAATTTTCTCTATGTATTTAAGTTCTATATTATTCATAATTAATAACATTAATATGTGCATGTAATTTATAACAAATTATTGAGTATAAATTAACTATATGTAATCCACATAATTTAAATATTTAATTTGTAATTTATGGTAGAACATATAATATGCTATAACACATCAATGTATAAATGAGTAAATATACATTTTGGGAGGATTTATGGGCTTAAAAATATTTGGAGACCATTATTCTGTTGAATTAAGTTGTGATTTACTAATATTTTTTACTAATTTATTTTTCTAAAGGTTCTGAATGGTGCTAAATGACTGTTGTATCTGGATAGAATTCTGCCTGTATGCTTTAACTCATACACTCACAAAGAACATTTATATTTTGAACAGCCACCAATAAACTTTATGGGCCTCAGGAGCTCTAAAAATTAGGCTCACTGGTGCTAAATGACTGTTGTGTCCAGATGAAATCCCTTCTCAAAAGGATTTGCATCAGGATGAAAACTGAGAGTAGAGTGGAAGAGAGGGAACAGCAGCCAGTTTGTGAATTCCAGGGGAAGCTGCACATCAGACTTCAAAACTCCCAGAGCAGAAAACAGAGCTCATCTATACTCTGTATTCCTCACACTGAATCATGCAGTAGGCTCAGAAAATGTGTTTCTTGAAACTTAACAAAATTAAATCTTTTAGTTCACCAAGTGTTTGGATAATCTACATCCTCATACAAATTAACTAGGAATATTTAGACTTGATTTGCATTCATAGGCAGTGGAACTGAAAATGTCCCAGCATTAAATCCCATATTTGGTGGAAAGAAGTTTACTAAATTATCCAGTAAGTGTTAAATTATTGAAAAAATTTTGGTAGATACACAAAGACTTTGCTCTATGTCAACCCAAATGATAAGTTTAATTTTAGTTATTTACAGAGAAGAGGGACCAGAGTGCAATGAGGCTTTTCCAGTTCACTTTGTTTTGTTCAGTTATTTCAGTTGCCCCACTGGGGGTTTTCTCGAAAAAAACAATGGAGTGGTCTGCCATTTCCTTTTCCAGTTCATTTTATAGATAAGGAAACTGAGGCAAACAGAGTTAAGTGACTTGCCCAGGGTCACATAGTCACTAGGTGCCTAGAGAAGATTAGGCACTTAGAAAATACTTATTTACTGACTGACTGATGAACAACAACACTGGGAGGTAGATATTGTTATCATCACTTTACAGAAGAGGAAACTCACAGAGAGAGGTTAAATGACTTGCCCAGGGTCACTTAGTGAATAAGTAACTAAGGCCAGATTTGAACTTGGGTCTTCCTGACTCCAAGCCCAGTGCTCTCTGTACTATGGCACCCTCTAGCTAGCTCCTACTAGAGATTCCCCAAATAGAAGGAAAATGGGATCTTGGAGGAAATCCAAAGACCGAGTGGGAAGGAGCCCATGATTTGAATACAGATCTGGAAGGACACAAGGCCTAAGGTGGAGATCTTGTTGCCAGCGCTGCATCAGTTGGGTGTTAGGCTGCCCACCAAATGGAAGGTCTGGGCCGCCGGGGATGGCACACTAGCGCCAGCCATTCAGCCTCTGTGGCAGAGAGCGCCGCTCCCTCGGCCTGGCATCTGCTCCAAAGGCTGCATCCCAGAGAACTCCCACAGGGCTCCCCCCCCACACACACACACCTCTGCCCCAGAGGCCAGAAGCTGCGGCACCTGGACCCTGTCCAGGCCTTTCTGGAGGACTCTGGTGTCCATGGGGAGCCCCAGGAGAAGCGGGTGCACACTGGTGTGCCTGCGCCAAAGACAGGGATGTGCTTTAGGGGGAAGCGTAGTGGCGAGTGGCAGGAGGTCCCAGGAGCCGAGGGATAGGCGCATCTGGACATATCGGACCCAGACGGGCCTGTGGATTCTTCTTGCCTGGCCTGAGCTTGTACTGCTCCGAGCAGCCCCAGGTGACACAGGGTACACCGAACCAGCATTCTGGTCCTCCTCTACAGAGCACAACCTGCTGACTAAGCCCGACTGAGGGCACTCCCTTAGTTGGTGGGTTTTCCCCCATCACAAAAAGAGTTGTTATAAATATTTTTGTAAATGGAGGATCTTTTCAAAAAATTTCTCTGGGATCCAGACCTGGGAATTTAATTTGGATTCAATGGCTTCTGCAGTGAAATTATGTGCTTTTCTGTGACACAGCAGCCATCTTCAAGCGACGTGTGGCAATAGGGAAAGGGAGTTATTTTGGATCTGTTTAGTTCCAGAAGACAGAAGTACAGGCAATTAGTAGAGATGACAGAGAGGTAATTTTAGGTTTAAAGTAAGGAAATGCTCTTTTCATTTCTTATAGAAATCCTCCAGTTCATCATGCCTTACAACACAACAGTGATTCCATCACCATCACATACCACAATTTGTTCAGCCATTCTCCAATGAATGGACATCCCCTCAATTTCCAATTCTTTATCACCACAAAAAGAGGAGTCATAAGTATTTATGTCCAAGTAGCTCCTTTCCAAATTTTTTTTCTCTCTTTGAGATACAGACCCAGTAGTAGTATTACTGGATCAAAGGGTATGCACTGCTTATAGCTCTTTGGGCTTCCAATTTCCAAATCACCCTCCAGAATGTTTGGATCTGTCCACAATTCTACCAGCAATGCATTAGTGTCCCAATTTTGCCACATTCCCTCCAACATTTGTCATTAAAGGAAATACTTTCTGAAATAAAATGGGGTACCTAAGAAGTTAATTTATACCTCCTTACTGGATGCCCCCTGAGCTATTTTCTAAGTTTTCTACCAACTGAGATCTGGTGAGTTATTTTAAAGATATATGTGGGTTGACAAGAAGAGGAATAAGAGAGCCAGAAAAGACCCTGTACTTATTAATAGCAGTGACACATTCTCTGGGGAGTCTAGCTACCTCAGTGTACAGAAGAAAAGTCTCATGTCTTGCATTATGATGTAGAGTGCTTGAGATCTTAAGGACACAAGTGCTCTCTGTACATGTACAAATGATCCCATTTCATCTTTGCTAGCAGATTCTCTCACTACTCTTCTATTTCTCCCTATCTATTTGTTTTCCCTACTGCCTTCAAACACACCTATGTCTCCCACATTCTCCAAAAAACCTTTTCTTGATTCATCCCTTCCTGCCAAGGTCTCAACCTTTATCTCATTCCCACCCACCCCCCTTTTTTTTTGGTTGACCTCCTTGCGAAGACAATTTATGATCTGTACCTAAACTTCCTTTTTTCTTACTCTCTTCTTAAAGTCTCTGCAGTCAGGTTTCTGCCCTCATCATTCAATCAAAACTGTTCTCTCCAAAAATACCAATGCTCTCATAATTGTCCAGTGTAATGGATTTTTCTAAATTCTTATCCTTGACCTTTTTGCTGCCTTTGATAATTCTTTTCAATGTCTTTTGCTGATCCTACCCAAATTAGGCCTGCTGATTGTGGGTATACTCCAAAGTTTTGTCTGTGGCATTCCTCACCCTCTATATTATTTTTTTTGGTGACCTCAGCAGCTTTCAGAAAATAATGATCAGAGGACTTCCGGGTTAAGATGGCGGCAGAGTAAGAAGCAGCTCTTAACCTCTCCTGACCGAAACACACAAAACTCCTCAAGGGGACATAAAAACAAGTCCAGACGAACGGAGGAACCCCACAACAGGGCACAGCGTGGAAGGTACGTGGAATTGAGACATCTCCAGGCTAAAAAGGGCTCTCACTCACTCAATCGCGAGCTGAGCAACCGCCCCACCCCCACCCCCTCCACACTCACCTATAGCTCCGAACCCAGCTAAAAAGAAATAGAGCAAGTTTGGGGCACCCATCGAGTCATCGGCAGCTCCGGGACCTGCTCCTGAGAGCAGCAAGACTTAGGACCCCATTAAGTCAAGAACGCACGCGAAATCTGAGCGCGCGGGAGCAGAGAGTGGACGCTGGGCGCGCGCCCGCTGAGCAGAGGCGTGGGTGCCGGCTGAGCAGAGGCGTGGGTGGAGGCAAACACAGCCAGGAACTAAAGCCTAAGTGGGGAACCAGTGCAGACGGGTATACGACTGTGGAAGCAGCGCCCTGAGACTTGTAAAGAAACCTCCAGCAGAGGATCAAGCAAGAGGGCCCACCAGAGGGCTTGACCTTGGAAAAAACTAGAACTCAGACCTCAGGAGTCAATAGATCTCAGACAGACACAGAGAGCGAGGATAAACCTGAGAAGCTGCTGGGCTAATGATGGCTAATCAGTTACAGGAAATTCAGAAGAGAAAGAATAATAACAAAAAAAAGAAGTCTTTAACACTCGACAGCTTCTACACAGAGAAAATCCAGACAACCGAGCAAACAGAGGAGGAGAACAAACAACCATCCAGACCCTCCCCAAATAAGGAAAACTCCTCACAAGCTATGGAAGAGTTCAAATCTGAGATTCTGAGGAAAATGGAAGAGATCTGGCAAGAAAATAACAGCTTAAAAGGTAGAATCTTGCAACTGGAAAGCGAGGCTCAGAAACCAAATGAACTGATAAGCAAATTGAACACAAGAAATGACCAGATTGAAAAGGAATACCAGAAGATTATGGCCGAAAACAAGAAGATTATGGCCGAAAACCAAAAGATTATGGCCGATTACCAGAAGATTATGGCCGAAAATCAATCCCTAAAGGCTAGAATTGAGCAAGTAGAAACTAATGATCTCTCAAGACAACAAGAACAAATAAAACAAAGCCAAAAGACTGAAAAAATAGAAGGAAACATGAAATATCTCAATGAGAGAGTGACAGACCAAGAAAACCGGTCTAGAAGAGACAATTTGAGAATAATTGGTCTTCCAGAAAAACCAGAAATTAATAAAAACCTGGACTCTATACTAACAGAAATAATTCAGCAAAATTGCCCTGAAGTCCTACAACAAGAGGGCAACATAGACATTGAAAGGATTCATAGAACACCTGCGGCATTCGATCAAGAAAGGAAAACACCAAGAAACATCATTGCAAAATTCAAGAGTTTCCAAGCAAAAGAAAAAATCTTACAAGAAGCCAGAAAGAAACAATTCAAATATCAAGGAGCAACAATCAGGATCACACAGGATCTGGCAGCCTCAACACTAAAAGACTGCAAGGCGTGGAATACAATATTCAGAAAGGCAAGAGAGCTGGGCCTGCAACCACGGATCAACTACCCATCAAAATTGACTATATATTTCCAAGGGAAAGTATGGGCATTCAACAAAATTGAAGAATTCCAGGTATTTGCACAGAAACGACCGGGGCTAAATGGAAA
>NC_058133.1:62953419-63089986 GCF_016433145.1 Gracilinanus agilis
TGCAACTACCAACAATTTGGAAATTGGTCTTGTTCAAGGACACATGACAAAACTAGTGGAAACGCGCATCGGCCAAGGGTGGGGGGGGGTGCGGGGGGGGGGGTTGAAGGGGAAAGGTGGAGCATGAATCATGTAACCATGTTAAAAATGAATATTAATAAATGTTAAAAAAAAAAAAAAGAAAATAATGATCATCCCCATGCAGATGTTCTCACACCCGTTTTCCGACTTTAATGTCTCTTGACCTCTAGTCTGGCATCTCCAGCTGCCTATTGGGCATCTCACACTGTGTGATCTATTGACATCTCAAACTTAACACATCCAAAATTGAACTCATTATCTTTCCCCCAAACCCTCTTCTCTTCCTAGTTATAAGCAAGGTGTTATCCTTTACTCGTTACTTTCTCTCTCTCTCCATTTCCATTCAATTGTCAAGTTCTGCTCACTTACCTTTCTCCTCCTCTCATGGATGATCCCTTTTCTTTTCTGACACTGCACCACCTCAGGTCAGGCCCTCATCACCTCACCTTTAGATAATTATCACAGTGTGTGGTTGAACATCCTGTGAAAAGTCTTTACTCACACTGGTCCGTCCTGCAAGTCACCTATCAAACTGATCTTCCTAAAGAAAGCTCTGACCATATGGCCTCCTTAAATAAATTCCAGTGGCCTCTTTTTAGCTTGTAAAACTCTTGAAAACCTTTCCAGTTTTCTTATGCCTCCTCTCTTCCATTACTCTATGATCCAGTGACAATGACCTCCTTGCTGCTCCTTGAACAAGAAATTCTGTCTTATGGCTATATTTTCACTTGCTATGTTTCATGTTTGGAATTCTCTCCCTCTTCATCTCTGCTTTCTACTTTCTCTAACTTCCTTTGAGTCTCAGCTAAAACCCCAAGTTCTACAAGAAGCCTTTCCTGTTCCCCTTAATGCTTGGGCCTTCCCTCTGCTGATTCTCTCCAGTTTATCCTGCAGACATCTCACTTGTACAGAGTCATTTTAATGCTGTCTTCCCCACCAGACTATGAGCTCCCTGAGACCAGGCACTCCCTTCTGATATGCTAAGGAACAGAATCCAAAGACTCTTGCCACAATCGACATCTGTTCTGATACAATGAAAGAAATTATGTAAGATGAATTGTTATGATAGATTAAAGAAGTCTCTACCATAAATAGTACATTTTTAGATAGTTGAATGTTTTTTGAAACTTTTACTGAAAAGAGAATTCTTACTCTATACTGTATTTTCATAAAAATGCAAGAATTAAAATTTTGTTCAATAAAAATTTCAGGAAAAAGAAGCTTGCTAACTCCTTGAATCCAGAAAATGAACTTTTTGGAGAAAGATGCCTGCCGAAACCTACACTGCATCAAGAGGATCCAGAATGAACTTTGGGGTGCAATTGATTGAACTTATGAGGGTTGAACACAATTATTTTGAATGTAAACTTTTATGCCAAAGGGGACTGTCCCCCAATTGGCTTTTTGTCACTGCTCCTAGCAAAACATTGGTTTTGTGTGCGCTTGTGCGCTCTCTCTCGCTCTCTCTCTCTCTCTCTCTCTCTCTCTCTCTCTCTCTCTCTTTCTCACACAAACTGATGCCTGACATGTTGGATATTGTCTTCTGTGGTCATGTCCCTAAAGCCCAAGATGGTCTCTCTTGCCTCCAAGAGCCTGTCTAAATATAGGCTTCGGTATTCTTCTCCCCCTTGCCTAAACTTCTTAAAGGATCCCCATGCACTGGAGCAACGCGCATGCAAATGCATCGCTTCCGCCAAATCCTCTCTACAGCATTTTGGGTATGCTATGTTGGTATGGGATGATAGCTCAAGATCTTGATCCTGTTCAGGCCAAGAGGCTAGGTTTGGGTTGCTCCTAGTCTCAGCAATAAACTTTGCTTTCTCACTAGGGTGTTCAGATAACAGCAACTCAATGTCCTCAAAAGTGGGATTGCATAACCTGACAGCCCTTTTATACTCTTTTATCGACTTATGTGGGTTTGTGTAGAATTGGGGAAACCTCTTCTTTAAAATCTCCAAATTACCTACTGAGAATGGTTTATAGCCCTTTACATGAATAATCCCGGAGTCAGGTTGAACTACAGTCCTGTCTGTGATAGGGAGAATGGTGACAGGAGCTGTTTCAGCCCCTACAGCTTGTTGTTCAATGGTGGTAGTGTCATTGGCCTTTTGTTTACTATCCTCCTTCTTTGGCAAAACTGTTCCCTCTATAATCTCTAGCTGCATGATGGTTCATGCATCTAGCTCCTTGCCTTCCCTAATTTGTTTGTTTATATCAATTAGAGTTTTCATTTGTTCAATCAGTGTTTCCAAAGCCGGGTTTGTCACTTCTGCTTTTCCAAATGTAAAATTCAAAATCTTTCTTAATATTATGAAGGCTCCATAAAATGACACTGTCATGGCCATCCCTGATAGAACATAGGCCAGAGCTTCACCCAGGGGTATGGTCAGCCATTGACACAAATCATAGACCCTAATAATTTCCATAAAGAACTAAGGGATTGTTACAAGCCATAGAGTTGCACATGCCCTCCAAAGACCATACAACAGTACTGCAGAGCACCCCAGAGTAACAATCACCCTATTAATAATGTTAGTCCGGTTCAGAAAAGAAATCCTAGGCTGGCTGGCCAAACTGTAGAATCAGGGAAACTGTAGAAGGCAATGTAGTCTCCCTAATCCCAGGTCTTTGGAGAGACACAAGCAGGGTTGACAGGAAGGGAGGGGCCAGAACCTGAGGAGTTCTCCTTCACCTCCCCCTCCCACTAAGCAGTTAGAGTCAGTTAACAATTTGGTAATGGTGGACAATCTGGCTTGAAAACTTCAGGATCTAGATGGTAAGTGGGGAAAGGCTAAACTCCTTATGATGATATCTTTCTCTGAATTATTTCCCCACAGGATAGAATTGGTGAAGCTTGCTGTCTTAAAAGCTCACTGGCTCAGAGATTAGAATTAACTTCAGGGGGTAGCTGGGTAGCTCAGTGGAGTGAGAGTCAGGCCTAGAGACAGGAGGTCCTAGGTTCAAAACCGGCCTCAGCCACTTCCCAGCTGTGTGACCCTGGGCAAGTCACTTGACCCCCATTGCCCACCCTTACCAATCTTCCACCTATGAGACAATACACCAAAGTACAAGGGTTAAAAAAAAAAAAAGAATTAACTTCAGGGACACCAGTAAGAGGAATTTGGTTTATGGAGATTGTGAGTATATCCCCAAAATATCTCTATCCAGACACTGTTCCTAGTTGATAAAGGTTTAATGATATCAGGAAATGGGAAGGGGAAATAAGGCTTAGGTTTGAAAGATGAGGAGATAACTACCCAAACAGTTATGTCTAAAACAGCCCCTCCCCCCAAGGGGGGAAATGTATCTTCAATAGCTAATCTGCTCTCTAACCCTATAAATATTCTTCTTCTAAACCTACATAGCTAAACTAACATAAACAGTGATCTTGTTGAAAGATCTAACCAAAGTAAAACAGGTTTAACTGTCAGAGACTGAATGGCTCAGCTCAGAGCCACACAGCTTGCAGAGACAGCACCCATATCAGAATCAGGATCAAGATCAGGACTCAGGACCCAAGACCCAAGACCCAAGACCCAAGACCTAAGACCTTGCAAGCCAGGTGATCTACCTTTTTAAACCAGGACTCCAACTGCCTCTAACTGCCCCCTCTCTCAGAGTTCTGCGGGGCACTATGGAATTCTCTGCTGCAGCCTGAACCCCTCTCAGCAATATGGATCCCACATGTGTTTTTAATGGCAGAGGCAAAAGCTTCCTTCTTTCACAGCAAGCTTTCTCCCTTTGCGCTCCACAATGGCGAATTATGGAGAGCCATAACTTCAGAATGATAAAAGTGGTAAGTAACCCAAAGGCCACAAAAGCTAAGTGCCCAGTAACATGCTTTTGTGGTGATTGCCATGCAATGGAAGACATCATCAAGGATCTTCAGAATTGGAAAAATAAGCAAGCTTGTCACATAGTGAGGAGAGACTATGACTTTCTAGTGCAAGGACAATACAGAGTAATTAACTGCATAGAGTTCCATCTGGCGGTAGCCAAAAGGAAAATATATTCTTTGAAGAGAGCAAAGGAACTGGACTTTTTCCAGGTCAACAAAAACATGAAGGGGAAATCTGTACTGGTAGAATTATATTAGATAGTTCCATCTAGCCCTTATATTTTTTCCTTACTTTTTTCCCCATCAGGAATTTGTGTCTTAAGGATATTAAATGTTTGGTAAATGGCCTGAGCACAAAAAGAAGGCATCTGCTTGCCATAGAAAGAGAGGATGTAATAAGTTAAGAAGAAATCTTAACAAATTTAAAGTGGGCTTACTTGAATATATCCTAGAGAGCAAATGACTCTTGATAGCTTGAATAGCCCTTATAATAATCTGTCAAAGTTCCTGAAAACTCTGGATCCATGGGACAGCATAACTAAAAGGGAAGCTAACTGTAGTGTTAAAGACTGGGACACTGAAAGTGTCCTTAAAGAATTTCACAAGGACCTTGGGAAGATTCATAGGAATATTAAGTCTAGCATTCTGTTCCTCCTTAATATAAAGTGGGTTGAAGGCAAACTAATGATAGTGAGTGGAAGAGAAAAAAGAAAACAGAACAGAGGAAAAGAATGAAAGAAGTCAGGAGTCCAGAGGACCATTAGCACTTAGGAAGCTGGGCTGACGCAGCTGAGATGCTGCCCTAAGACCTGGTAGTCAGCAAGTCAATAGGTTTTAGAAAAATAAAAAATAGGAATAGACAGTTCTAAAGTTTCTAGGACATCTACTTTTTTGAAAAAGCCTATATTGACAGGAAGAAAGGATTTCATTTTTTGTTATATGGAACAGTTGTCATGCTTTTACTAATGACATTTTTGTTGCTAACATCAAAGGAGAGAAATAAGTAAAGGCTATTAAGAATTTAGAATTTCCATCTCATGTGGGAATATGAGTTCCACTGACTAAAGATAATATCAGAGATATATTTAATACAAAATGGAAACGCTATATAAAAGTACTTTGGGCAATAAGGTTTCATTTGGGGTGAAGGATTTTAAAAAGGGAAGAAGGGATAAATGTCAGTGGTATGTAAAAGCCACATCCTCTGCTCTTGAACCTTTTGTTCTGATATCATGGAAAATTTTTAGCCTTCTCAAGGAGAGAGTCAGACCTTGATAATAGCTATTCATAAACGGCCTGATTCCACAATGAGTCAGGGTGACTAAAATACTCTGAATAAGTACTTTACCAATTAAATTTTCTTATTTTAAGACAAAAAAAACTTATTAAAATATCTCCACCTTACCCATTAGATTACAACTCTCTGTTAGAAGGAACTTAATTTTTAAAATATATCTAAAGTGACCAGTACAGTGTTCTTTATACAAGGTGTCTTGAAAATTAACAAACAAGAAAGATTATTCCAAAACAAAAATGAGGCCTATGTGAAATTATAAAAAAAATTAAAGTTAACTATCCCATGAACTAATGAACCATGCCTTGCTTAATAAATGCTTATTGAACTAAACTGGATTGAATTAAACAGTGAATCTAAAATAGGCAAGAATCCCCAGAAACACTAATCTAGGGATTTCAAATCTGGAACCCTTTTTGGAGAGTATATGGAAGAACAGATATAAAAATCAATCATCAAGCAGATATTTTGCTAGGTGTGGGGCAAAGTAAAAAACTAAACTTTCCCTGCCTGAATGGGGTTTACATTAAATATATACACAGGAAATCACATGCAAAATATTTGCTGAGGAGATACCATGTAATTTCTGGGGGGAAAGCACTTATCAGCGGAGATGAGGAGATGGAAAGGGTCAGGATAGGTTTCCTGTTGGTGCTATCTGAATTGATGTTTGAAGGTAGCAAGGCATTCTACCAGGCAAGTGTTAGGAAGGGCATACGTTCCAGGCATGGAGAATGAGCTGTAAAAGGCAAGAAGATGAAACATCATATGTTCACAATGGCAAGGAGGTCCATATGGCTGGAATAGAGAAGGTGTGAGGGAGGAAAATATGCAATAAGCCTGGAAAGGAAGGCTGGAGCCAGACTGCAATTGACATGATTACAGGGAGGCAAGAAGGACATAGTCTGTCTTCCTTTCTTTTTCTTCCCATCATTCTCTTCTTTCTTTTAATAAATCAAACTATAAAATACTAAGTGTTCTTATTTTCTAGAAGGAATTAAACATCTTAAGCTATGAAAACTGTTGTATCCACAAAGTTAGTGTTGAGTGTGAACTAATATTAAGAAGATGACAGAGATTTAAATATGTACCCATCCAAAAATAACCTTCATCAAGTATTTCTAATGCCCTGGAAAATTTCTCTGAACTCTTTCATCAATAAAACAGAAAAAGAGCAGGTCAATAACTTGGACATGCAACTAAAAATCCTTAGAAAGCCAACAAATAAAATCCCCCAATTAAACATATAAATAAAAATCCTAAAAACAAATCAAAGGAGAAATTTGATTTTAAAATATAATTAATAAATAAAACTAGGAGGTGCTAGGTTCAAATCTGGCCTCAGACACTTCCTAGCTATGTGACCCTGGGCAAGTCACTTAACCCCCATTGCCTAGCTCTTATCACTCTTCTGCCTTAGAATCAATATTTGAAAGTGCTGTCCTTACAGTGCCATTTCAGTAAATGTCTTTGCTTTCAGGTAATCCTGTCAACAACTGATCATTAAAATAAATGCACCAATGAGGGGCTCGAGAACTAGTTTTAGGAGTTCAGACCCACCGAGTGACTTGAAGCTGCAGTAACTGTCACTCCATTAGGGACACAATATGAAAACCTATGAGTAATGACTTGATGTTAGCCCCAGATGGGGTGCTACACCAAGCATTCTGAAAGAGGGAGAAGACATGGAATATCTTTGCAGAAGTCTGATGCATGGCTTTGCATAAGGAAGGTTAGCTCACACATGGAACTAAACAGGAGAAATTTCATAGAGTGTGAGGAACATATAAAAAAGGAGACTCACAGAGACCACTGGAAGGAGTGTTCCCATCTCTTCCAGAGGTTGGAGGGAGTACTCCCTGCCATTGGTTACTGGAATTTCTTTGGGAAGCCATTGGCCCTGTTCCTATGAATCATTTCACCCAACCATCATGTCTTCGAGAGAGAGAACCTGTCCACTCTGATTTTACCTGTTTCCCTCAACTGAGTTCCTGTGATCTAGTGACATAAGAGAATTTTATCCTAGCTAAGAAGAAGTCAACAAGAGCTCAGTGACCTGTCTGTCTGGAAGTGAAGCCCTGGCCATATTTGGCTGGGCCCACTAGCGTAACTCTGTCATTTACCTCACCCTATCCATCCCTGATGAATTATAAACTCGTTGTTTGGGGGGGCCAATAGGTCAGGAAGCTAGATAGGGTTTGGGGTTCAAGACAATGTGTAGAAGAGGCAGCAAGAAGAGGATTTCATAAGAAATGCATAGAATGGAGGGAGGAGAATTAGAGGAACCAGATTTAGGGAACCCATTCCCTGACTCTCCTTCCTTTCCCTGTGTTGAAAATAGCTAATAAACCAATGTACTGTTTACAAGATCAAGAAGTAGTCAGATTGTGTTATAACTATCATTCTGTTGGTGAGGTCTATCATACTGGCCTACAGCCTGATATCAACTAAACAGATTACTGTCCTGGACTAACATAAATCAAGGTTTGAGAAGTTACCTTATGTAATGCAAGGTGGCTAACAGAAACTTTTTGCTTCTGTAATTTCTAACGGTCACAAAAAGTCAGTTAAACATCTTAGAATCTTCAGAAAGTCAGTTAGAACTTAAAGCTATAAATAGAGGTGAAGTTCCAACTGATGGGGTTTTTGCCTTCTGGCTTTCACTGTGGCTGGAGGCTTTTGCTTTGGCTTAACCTGTTGGCTCTGGCCCAATTGCTTCGGCCTTGGCCTGTGCTTATTTTGTCTTGGGGAAATTTGGACCTATCTCATTTCTCTGGACCTCTCCCTGATCTCTCATCTCCATCCCTCCCCTTCCCTGAATTTCCTTTGGATTCTGGGTAGAAGGGAGGGCGTGGTGTTTAGATATTGTGGGCTTAGTTTCTATAGGCTAGTAGAGTATCCTCAAATAAGTTACCCCTAGTTTTAATGATTTGATAAAGACTTTACTTAAAAGGCAGTCAAATCTTCCTGACTGGGAGAGCCGGAATCTCTCAATCTAAACCTCTCCACGACCCATCCCCCACCATCACCATCTCCCTAGCAGCAATTAGAAAACCCTGAACCCCTCTCCCCTTCTGACTGACCCTGGTATTAATAAATCCCCTTGTTACCTATTCAAACCCTTTGGTGAATCATTGTGTTGAAAATTAAGACAAGAGCTCAAGGGGAAGGAATCATTTTCTTTTATTTCTTGAGAGAACTGGGGGCATCCATCTTGGCAGGAAGTACCTCTCCTAAGACTTCCTCCCGCCATCAGTTTGACTGGCAGGGAGGGGCCCTCTCGACCCCTCCCTCAAGAGACTTTGAAATTAACAAGAGAAACCCTCCAGGCAAAATCTAAACATTTTTTACTGGCCCTAATTTCCTCCCTGTATCCTCTGTCTCAAGCCTCTGGGAATAGATCTGTTTGAGCTGCCCTCTCCTACATACCCCATTTCCTCTATCTCCTATATACCTTCCCTTACCTTCATTCCTCCTCCAATCACCTTATAAACACCCTATATCTCCTTTATCCTTCCTCACACCCAAATTTCGTTTAATTGACCCTACTCAGATTACCTTATTTACATTTTGATAACACTTATTTCAATTCCTTCCTTCCTTCCTTCTTTCTTTTCTTCCTTCCTTCCTTTCTTTCTTCCTTATCTCCCTTTCTTTTCCTTTCTTTTTCTCTTTCTTCTCTCTCTTTTTCAGTTCCCTTTTATGTGTTGGTTTTTTTCCCATTCAGATATAAACTTCTTGAGGACAAGAATTGTTTTCTTTTTGTTTTATTTGTATTTCCAATGCTTGGCACAGTGCCTGGGATAGAGTAAGCACTTAATAAATACTTGATTTGTTGACCTAGAGTGGTGGCTATGTGAGTAAAGAATGGATTAATTCGAGAGAGTTATAGAGGAAGAATCACAACTTCCCAACTCATTGATAAAAGAGAGTAAAGAGCTAGAGATGACTCATAGGTTATGAAACCAGAAAATAGATGGATAATCTTTTCCTTGGAAGAAAGGGAGATTAAAGGGAGAAGAGATGGATTCCATTTTGGTTATGTTGACTTTGAGATGCCAAGATCAAATCCACTAAGAGCTGTCCAATAGATGCTGGTAATATAGGGTTGAAATTTAGAAGAGATTAGTAATGTGATTCATCTGCCTATAGATCCTCATTGAACCCAAGAGATGGGATGAGATCATGGAGAATGCCATGTAGAGAGAGAAAAGAAGGGGTTTGGTTTGAAGATGCTTACAAAGAGTCACCTATGTTTAGAAGGTGGAATATGTATAGTAATTTAGTAAAGGAAACTGAAAAGCAGTCAGTCAGTTGAGAAGGAAAAAGACTAGAAGAAAGCAGCCTCATTAAGAATGAAGGAGAAAGTAGGAGGGGGAGGAGGGAGAGGAAGGTCAGCAGGGTTAAGGACAGAGAGGGACAGGGGAGAGTCAGAGACATAGAGAGAGAGAGACAGAGAGGGACAGAGACAAAGTTAGGGAAAGAGAAAGAGAAAGGAGAAAGAGGGGGAGAGAGAGGGAGAGACAGAGAGAAAGAAAGAGACAGAGAGGGGGTGGGGAGGAAGAGAGAGGACAGAGACAAAGAGACAGAGAGAAGACAGAGGGAGAGAGAGGAAGAGGGAGGGAGGAAGGGAAGGATAGAGAGAGATAAGAAAGAGAAAAGAGAGAAAGAGAAATAAGAGATAAAAGAGAAAAAGAGAGATAAGAAAGATAGAGGAGAGAGGAGAAAGGAGAGAAGAGAAAGAAAGAGCTAGAGATAAGAGAGATAAGAAAGAGAGGTAAGAGATAAAGAGAGATAAGAGATATAAGGGAAATGAGAGAGAAAGAGAGATAAGAGGGATTTATACTTTCCAAGCCTCAGAGAGTCCAATCAGCAGCAGTAACAGCAACAGGAGGAGCAGAAGCAGGCTGCTGGGACCACCCAGGGAATTAGCAGCAGGAGGCAGGACTGCCAGCAAAAGGTGGAAGCTCAGAAAGGAGTTGGGGGGAGGGGTGGATGCGGAAAAGATATGGCAGGAGAAACGTGGTTTCTTTTCAAACTAATCTACTTAGAGAGAATTAAGGGTTTCTGAACTCCACTTCTGGTTGCCATAAATATAAGGTTAAAATTAATGTGCAATACTTGGAGTATTATATTTTAAAGTTTATTATCTAGCAAAATAGAACCACATGACTAAGTTTTTCTACCTGCTCAAAAAGATGCTCCACCAAAGCCACTGACAGGAAGGAAAAGAGCACTAGACACGGAACTCCACCCAATTTATATCCTGTCTACGTCAGCATGTAACAACAGGAAGTGAGTGGGGTTCTGGGAATTGTAGTTTTTGCTGGGGATTGTAGTTTTGCTGGGAATCATAGTTTTTAGGGTAACCGATTCTAATTTCACAATAGTCAACTAAAAAATTAATAGGAACAGTGAATACCTTCACCAGAGTTGCAAGATATAAAATAAACCCACATAAGTAATCATCATTTCTTTATATTACCAACAAAATACAGCAGGGAGAGACAGAAAGAGATATTCCACTTAAAATAATGACAGATGATATAAAGTACTTGGAAGTCTATTTGCCAAGACAAACCCAGGAATTATATGAACACAATTGCAAAACACTCTTCACACAAATAAAGATGGATCTAAATAATTGGAAGAATATTAGCAGCTGGTGGTTTGCAAACCCAATAGAATAATAACTACAATATTACATAAATTAACTTACTTATTTAGAGCCAAACAAATTAAATTACCAAGTAATTATGTTATAAATATAGAAAAAATAACAAAATCTAGTGTTAAAAGTATCAATGGAATCAATAAAAGAAACAAAGGAAGTGAGCCTAGTAGAACCAAATCTCAAACTATGATTCTAAACTATAATCATTTAAACATTTTGATACTGGGCTTCAAAAGCTAAGATATTTGGGTTTGTCAAACACTGGGTTGCTTTGTTCCTTTGGTGGAGCTGTGTATTAGTCCATTGATTCTGGAAAGTAATTTGGAGTCATGCTCAAAAAGTACAAGTGATCATGATACTAGATAGATCTTTACCTCAAAAAAGATTAAAGAAAGATGTAAAGTATACATATATACAAAAATATTTATAACAGTTCTTTTTGTAGTAGCAAAGGCTGGGAAACTGAGGTTATGCCCATTAACTGGGAAATGGCTAAAGAAGTACTGATATATGAATATTATGGAAGACTAATGTGTTGAATGAAATGAAGGAGACATTTCATTAAAAACTTGGGATGACTTTATGAACTTATGCAAAGTGAACTGAGTAGAACCAGGAAAACAATTTATACGATAATATGCTATATTAATATAACAATACAATATGTAGGAAATATAATCAACTTTGAGACTTAGCAACTTTTATTAACACTGACTAATCACAGTTCCAAAGGACTCATGAAGAAACATGCTGTCTACCTCCACACAGAGATATGATAGACTCAGATTGCAAGATGAAGTGTTTTTTCCCTTTCTTCCTATTCTTTTTCCTCTTATATTCTTCTTTCTATTCTTTTCCTTATTCTTCCTCTTCCTTCTCCTCCAGAGGATTTTCTTCTTCAGATTTTCTTTTTTCTTCTTCACTCTCTCTTTTAGATATGATGGTTAATGTAGGAATGTATTTGGCATGACTATATTTGCAATAAGTTTTTTATTTTCTTGCCTTCTCAAAGTGGGGGGAGGAAAGAGCTAATTTTTAAAAATAAAATACTTCTCATTTAGAAATAAATGATTTTGTCCACACTGTACCACTTTATGTGGTAAAATACCTAAAGTACTTCTACACATGTATTCTGCAAGCTACAGTCTTAAGGGGATTTTGTTGATTTAAATAACAAAGTCTTAGGACTTGTGGGATGTTTTATGTGGATCAACAATTTAAGGAATTCTCTTTTGTTTTAGCCAAAAAATGTCATTTTGCATAAATGGACACTAACTAGGAGAGGTCAATTGTCTAGTTCTGGCAATCCCAGGCCTCTATAATATAATGTTGACTTAACTGTCCTATAGTATTTTTTATATACACAAAACCTCCATTGGTAGCAAACAGGCCTGTTAATTTTTTCTGAACTTCAAATGAGCCTTGCTTTTGCTATGTTCTTCCCCATGCTATAAATGACCTTCCTCAAATTTGTAGTTTTTTTTAAATTCTGCCCTTAAGATAGGGCAATAATAAATCCCATTTTTATGACTTCCAAACTTTCCCATCCCTTATTTGTAACAATTACTTAATATACAGTATTTGCTGCTTTTGACTTTATTTTTAGAAGTTGTATTTACATGACAATTGTGCTCCCATATTGTTTTACTCTTATTAGTGGTTCCTTCCCATTTACATACAAACATTCTCAGTCCTCAATTCTACAAAATCTTTTCCTTGATCCTTCTGCCCTCAAAAAAATATCACCCCATTTTTTACCTCTGTTTCATTGTTTACTTTCTTGAAAATTTTATCAATGATGTTTCATTTTCCTCCCCACATACTCTTTTTTCAACTACTTGCAATCTGGGTTTCAATCCCAATACTCTATGGTCACTAATATCACCCAATTGCCAAATCCTGAGCTCTTTGTTCAATCCTTATCCTATTTGATCTCTCTGCATCTTTTAACACTACTGATCACTCTTTGCTACTAGATAATCTCTCCTTCACCTTCAGTGACTATACATTATCCTGGTTCATCTCTACTCTATTCAGTCCTCTCCATATATTTTTCTGGCTTCTTGTCTTCTTTCTAATCTTCTAATATCAATGTTCTTTAAGCATCTGTTCTTAGCCCTCTCCCCTTCATATGCTTGCTTCTTTGGCTTTCTTTCCTCTTATGACTTTAACTACCATGCCTATGTAGATAAATCCCAAATCTCTCTAGATTCGACTTCTCTTTTCAGACTCAAATCTCTAACTGCCTATAGGAGAGACATCTATGCCTGGACATCCCACTGGCACCTTAAAATCAATATGTCCATAAACCATAATCATCATCTTTTCCCTTAAACAGGATTCTCTTTCTCACTCCACTACTATCTGTGTGACTCTTTACTATTTACCCAGTCTCTCACTTTGGGGTTATTTTTGACTTTTTGCTCTCCCTTAGATCTCAAATCTATTCTGTTTCCAAGTTCTTTTGATTCCACCCCAGGAATATTTCTTACATACATTCTCTCCTCTGTATTTCACTAGTGCCATCCTAATTCAAGTCTTATTTGGCCACATGAAATAGTTTCCTTATCTTTCTTCCCACCTCCTAAAAAGAATATGTGAGTAGATCTATCTTATCTTATATTTTATATACCATCTTCATATCTCTGACAAGTGATCACATATAGCCTTCGTTTGAAGACCTCCAGGATTGAAGAATCTAATATCTTTAAGACAGGTTATTCCATTTATAACAATAGGTCTAATTGCGAAGATGTTTTCCTCATATCTATACCTACAAATCCTACTTACTACTTTTTGACTTTGTGGGGCCAAGGACAATAATAAATTGGGTAGTCTCCCAGATACTTTAAAGACAGCTCTTTTGTCCCCACTAAGTCATCACTGCCCAAGTTAAACAATCCCAGTTCTTTCAAAAGACACATAACTGACAAGGTCTTGAGGGTCTTTTATTCTGGTTGAGGTTCTACTGGAAATATTCCAGCTTATCAACTTTTTTTCCTCCTAAAATGTAGTGCCCAGAACTGAACACAATGCTCCAGATAGAAAATCTAAGACCGATGTCTTTTCCACAACTGCTATTCAACCACTCCTCCCCCATTTTGTACTTTTTCAGCTGATTTTCTGAATCCAAGTGCAGGAATTTACACCTATTTCTATTACACTTAATCTTAGATTCAGACTATTTTTCTGGAGGGCTGAGATCTTTTCAGATGCTCGCTGTGCCACTCAAGGTGTTAATAACTAACCCTTCCATAAATACAAAATTCATTCAGTTTGCTCTTGATACTGCTGCTAGAAAAAAATGTTACTGGTCCTATTCAAACTGAAATTCAAGTTCTTTCTTACCTGGTATTTAAGCCATCTATAATTTGGTATTGCCTTATCTATCCTTTTAAAAAGTTAATTGATGTTACATCATCATTTGTAAATGAAATGTTATAAAATATACATTTGGAGCAGGCAAGAGGAGAGGGAAGGGTTTGGGTCCCTTTCAACTCTGACATCTACTATTGTGAGGAGACAAATGAACTTTCAGACTTCTTGTTGATATGCTTATAGACTTTGGACAGACTTAGAAGCAAAAATGCTGCTCTTGCAGTATAGTCAGCCTGCCTGGTATCCTAAGATAAGAAATCTTGTTCTCTTGAGAATTCATTTCACAGTTTTGAGGTTTGACCAACAAGTGCTCTAGCCTGATAAGGCATTTGTTAACTTAGAACAATACATGAAAAAAAGAATCCAATGTATTTCCTTTTTCTGCATGAGCAAAGAGAAGGAGGAAAATCAGTCACTGAAAACTGGAGTTCAAGATTTTTTGAGAAGAAAACAACACAGGCAGCAGAGGGGTGGGAGAGCAGGCACTCAAGAGAAGTCAGGGAACCCAGGGTCTGGGTTTATGCAAACTCAGACAATTGCCTCTCTGACTCACTGTCCTCACCTAGGAAATGAGGATAATAATACTTGGAGTACCTGACCAGATGTTCTAAGATCACAGAAACTCAAATATTCAGAGTTGGACTCTATGTTCTTTAAGGTGACAGAGTTACAGTATTTGATAGCTGGCAGGAAAGTTAGGGATCATTTATTTCGAAATCCTCATTTTATGGACAAGAAAACTGAGACATAGAGAAGTCTTTTTTGCCTTTAAAAGATAATGAATTGGGGGCAGCTAGCCAAGTCCAGAGATGGGAGTCTGGTATTCAAATAGGACTTCAGACATGTTCTAGTTGTGTGACCCTGAGCACTGTGACCCCACTGCCTAGCCCTTACTGCTCTTCTGTCTTGGAATCAATACATAGTATTGATTCTAAGATAGAATGTAAGGGTTAAGAAAAAAGATAATTTTCTGAATTATCAGCCTCAATTGTAAATTGTAAAATTAGAAAAATTGGAAAAATAATAAAAATATGCAATTTTTATTTCATCAAATATGTATTATTTAATCAACTTTTCTAAACAATTCTAAATACAGTTTCTGTCAATTCGTAACTGCCCCTTAGGAATAAGACAAACTACTAATATTTTAAAGGAAAGGTAAACTTTAAAAGCTATATTTTTTAACAATCAGCATTAAATCCATTTACATGTGAGTGTTTTTCTAAAGAATTTTCAGACATTTTAAATTCCCTCTTTGATCAGAAGTAGAGCATCAAAGTTCTTAGAGATTAAATTCCTAATAAATCAGGCATTCATTATAATGTAAGCAAACTTCCATCATGCAGATGTGGTAAAAATTCTAATTTTTTTCTAATTAATATCTGGCATAATTATAACAACCAAAGTTCAATGAGAATAGGAAATTTAATGCAAGCCTTAAATTTAGATTCAAATACCTCAGATAAATTGAAACAGTAGAATATATCAGTCAACAGAACACTTAGAGTTAGGGATAACTACTTAGTCCAGTACAATGTATAGTGAAATATTTTTAATTCATTCTGAAACAATTAAAGACATTTTACCCTGAATTTGAATACTAACATGGATCTCAATTACAGGACTTCTGTGCAAAATTACTATATGGTTAGTAGAATAATTTCTTTAAAAAACAAACAGCTTAGAGGACACTGGGAGAAAAATGTCCATGAGTAACACCTTCCTGGAAAAGTTCAATGTCAAGTTCTGGACTGCTGCTGTATAATGTTTTATGAGTCTCCCTTGCTCTATGAATAGTAAGCATGAATCCTTAGCTCTTAGGGGGTGATTGTACAGTAACTAAAAGTTAATATGTAACATGAACTGCTGGAGAACTTTGTACAGAAAGTTACATACATGAAATTTCCAGAGAGAGAAATTATTTCACTTCTTTTATGTCTTTGGCTGTTACTCATTTACAAACTAGATTAAATTCCTTGAGATTTTAAGTTTGTTGCAAAAATAAAAAAATTTAAGGTTGTCTTTTATTCTAATAGAATTGCATATCATCTGTTCTAAACTCTAGAGGATGACACATCTATTCTATAAGCTCTGCCATTCCTCCCTCTTAAACCAAACCCTGAGAAATGAAGAACTTAAACAAGATGAATAGGCCATGGTAAGCCTATATTGTGTGAGTGTGTAGGATCCATCTCTTTGCTTTTGTGACAAGACAGTCTGCTTCTTGAAGGGAATAAAATGAACAGATTGAGGAAGACAACTTGTTGGAGACAAGGGACCAAATACAAAGAGAGAAAGCATATAAGGATTTTAAGGAGCTTAGAGAGGAAAAAATAGGAATTTTACAGTCATTTAGTAGTCTTTAAAACTGGGTTGCATATCTGTCTCTTTAATCATCTTTTTTTAAAAATTTTCAAAGATCAACAATATTTCTGAAAGGAATCTTCCTTGTCTCAGAATGCCTGTGTTTTCATAGTCAAATATAGGCTTGGCAAAATAAACATATAGTGAATTTTGTGACTGTCTGCAAAGGCAATTCAAATACATTTGACAAAAGTGGATCCACTCTGTAAAGAGTAAAACTGCTAAAGGTAAATTGTTAAAGTCAAGTGAAAGGCTATGGAATTATCCAGTGAACCATTCAACCATTCAAACATTTTACTGAGTGCCCACTATGGGACAAGAACTGTGGACCCTAGGGAATATGGTGCATTATGGATGATAGATTTCTGTCTCTCATTACTTCTTCCCAGATGTCAAATAATAAAACAATATCAAACTTCTACGTAACAATACTTCTTAAAAGTTTCTGGCCCTCTGACCCAATTACCTCTATCAGATGATAAAATGGTAATATATACAGAGAACCAGATCTTAAGAAATCTGATATGGAAAAAAAGTAACTTAACTCATGTTAACTTGAGTGTGTTTTAATGGCTGGAATACACCATTTTGAGTTTAAATGATAAAGGAGCTTTAGCCCCAGCTAGCAAGGTGACCAAAATAGTTATTGCACTTTTTTTGGTAGTAATTAACTTCATTTAAAATGAACATGTAGATCATAATCTCTCTCCTCTATTCATCCCCTCAGCATATGTAGTAAGTATAAATGGGATAACATTTTCAAATCACATTAAATCCCTGAAGGATTAGTAAGTATTTATCTGTTTTGTAGCAGGATTTTCATGGCATATTTGACCACTCATTGACCATACTCCTATTTCTAAAAGCATGAAAATCCAGGGCAGTGACGGGAGTCCAACTCTTAGGGAGCTAAGCTCAATGTTCTTTCAGGTTGCCATTTGGCAAGAAGTTTTAAAATAGCAACTAGTAAAATTTGAATTTCACCTACACTTTTCTAATGGAAGGCAACATGAGACAAAGCCCAGGTTTAGTTCCCCCTCAAGATGCCTTCACACTTAGTCTTCTGGTTCAATGAATTTATTTTGTAAGTGAGGGCAGGAAGTGGCTCCACTCATGGTCTTACAAACTCATCAAGGAACTTTGTTTAGCAGATCCAGGTGGTAGTAAAGGCCTTTGGGAAACTCTAGTCCCTTCCAAGGAACACAACTTTTATAAAGAACTCAAAAGCCTTATAAAAGCAGCAAGTACATTCTTCTGACATTTGTTCTTTTAAAAAAACGTGTTAAACTATTTCTTCTTCTCTACCTTGTTATTTCTTCCTAGCTGAAATAGGCACACCCATAGAGGCTACTCTTGCCAACAAAATGCAGTAAGCTTATCAGCTTTCATACTTAAGTCAGAATTGGAGTAATATTTTATGAATGAAAAATGGGATAATTTCTGATTGTCAATGACATTTTAGGCTGAATTCCATCTCCTCCCTCCTGGATCCCAATCAGTCACCTGAGGGTTACTTATTAACTTAGACAATGCTTCATCATGAAGTACTTTGCAGTACAAAGACAAAAGGTCAGGGTCAAACTACAGAGAGCAGAACATGGTGAATGGGGGTTTGTAGTTTTCTCTCTCTGTCTGTCTCTCACTGTCTCTGTCTCTCTCTCATTTTTTAAGATCATGGAAAATGGAAGACTAAAAAACAGTCCATAATAATGTGAATTTCCTCACAGAAGAGTCACAAATATCTTGAGTTCCAAAGCAGATTAGCTTTTCCCTCACCAATATTAGATTCAAATCATGTAGCTGTGGCTTTTATGAAAATGTGCCTCATTTGCCCTTAAATATTGAACCATTTTCTCCATTTTTTAAAAGTGGTTCCTTAAGTTGGTTGATGTGTTACTTAGTGTTCAGGGTGATGTCTGAAAATGACAGATGCTTTACATAGGTGAAACCAGAAATTCTTTGATATATAGACTTGGAGAAGGAGGATTGGGGAAGCTATAATTTCACTGGAATGAAAGTCATGATATTTTAAAAAGTCACGATATTTTAAAAAATCCTTCCTCCTATCATAAGCATATCTGTAACTTAAGGTCTTTGAGAATTGTCTGGAGTCACTAATTAATTGTGATTTGCCCATTGTAGCAGATAAAATGTCAAAAGGAAGAACTTGAACCCAAGTCTTCCCAATGCCAAAGCTGGTCCTCTACCCGCTAGTCCACATGATCTCTTTATTTATGGAATTATGCATTAAAAACCTTTGTTAGAAGGGATAAGGGGCAAGGGATGGATACAGGGAAAAATTGAAGCAATATAAAAACAGAAGACAGCAATAAAAATGTAACAAAGAAAAGAAGCATACATTTACTAATAGTGTTCATTTGTTTGTTACTATTAATGAAATATTTTAAAGAATATTAAGAAGGCTTGTCTCCAGCTGCCTTTTGGTTTTCTAAATGATGACTCAACAGAAGCCAAATGTTTCTTACCAGATAGGTGGACTTTAATAGTTTTGATGATGAACAGGAAAATGTACATAATGTTTATTGGATATGCAGACCTTTCACTTTTGGGTACATGGAACTGAGGCCCAAATTAGTCATTCTTTCTATGTGTTAGCACAGTAAAAATTAATCAACAAGGTGGGTTGTGATCAATAAAAATTTTCCCCATTCAAGGAAGGGGAGTACATGTAGCAACCCAGGAGTCTAACAATTCTAGTGACTTCCCTCCTCTAGAGCTTGTTTGGACAGAATTGTTTACATTTCTTTCCCCTTTAGATGGCGAGCCCCTTGAGGGAAGGAATCATGCATGGTTTGGGTTGGGTTTTTTGTCCTCAGGATTTAGAAGAATGCCTAGCCCAAAGAAAAAGACACAGTTAGTACTCACTAGGAGATCTGTGAAAAGACCCACATCTGCAAGTGTATTTATGCTATGCTGACTTTGAGGTTAAAATACAGCATGAGAAGAGGAATGCAGATCTCAGCAAGTTCTGCTAAACTATTCTTCACCATAGTCTCCACTTGGGCAGCCCCAACTCCACCAGAGGGAGAGAGAGGAGCCCCTGGCCTGCCTATTGTACTCCCCAAGCTACAGCAAGAGAAAGGAAAAGGTCTCTGGAGTTTTGCAGGAAGCCCACTACCAAAACAACTGACCACGTCCAGCAGGGGCTCATCAGGGGTATAGAAAAGGAGAGAGACGTCTTTAGATTGGGAACTGGTTAGGATTTCCACATTCCTTCTGGACTTCAAGTATCTATGCTAATCTTACTGTCTCTATCACAGGAAAATGACGAACTGATCCTGTTATTAAGGGACTAGGTGGTGCTGAGTGCTGGGACTGAGATCAGGAAGGCCTGAATTCAAATTTGACCCTTAACATCTACTAGCTAGGAGACGCTGGGCCAGTCACTTCATCTTTGTTTTAATCAGTTTCCTCATCTGTAAAATGGGGATCATAATAGCACCTACCTCAAAGGGTTGTCATGAAGATCAAATGAGATAATTATTAAGCACTTAGCATAGTGCCTGGCACATAGTAAGTGCTACATGTTATTGTAATTATTATTATTAAATTAAAATGTCAGGATTATCATCACTCTATCGATAGAAACATGAAATAAGTAGAGATATCAGGTGCTATATCTCTGTAACTTCTTTATAAATAATAGAAACAAGGAAGAGTTCTCCTACATATAACATTTGTCTAGAGGCTCTTATTCTTGCCCCTAACTTTCACTGCAAAAAAATAATCATGGACATGTCTCATTTAGTTGTTAGGAGTAAAAGAGAGGATGAGAAGAGGGGTCAAGAAAACAGAAAAACAAAGAGAACTAAATTTAGCTGGTTCTTCCATTGATTCCAGTAATCTGTATGATGACCTTGGAACTGCTTCTGAAAGGACCCATTTTGTTTCTCAACTGGAAAAATACAAGCATTTAAGGTTGGTTATAACATGGAAGGTATAATCACCTCCACCTTTCAAAAACTATTTTATTTCAGGTCTTATCTGTACTCTTGATTTAGTGAAAAACAAATAAATTCATTCATTTAACTCAAAGAATCTGTAATATCATCTTCTACTTCTGAAATATGGTGGAAATAGGTTGCACAACTATATTCTTGAGGTATAAGAGCATTCCTAAATGCCAATCTCCTAGTCTGGGTCATAATCTTCCTACCTAGAGTAACCACACTCTCTTCCTCTCATCTCTGTCCCTTCCAAATCCACCCTCCTAGCAGTCAGCCATATTAATCTTTCTAAAATATCACTTTCATCATATCACTTCCCTGCTCAAAAACCTGAAATCTTTCAGGCTGGCTTTAAAAGTTGTCCATCATCTGGACCCACATTCTGACCTTTTCTCTATCATCTCACAATATTCCCCTACAAACCTCTTTCTGCTCCAGCTGGACCAATTAACTATTTCACAAACAAACCAGCTTATCTTTGCTTATGTCCTCTCTCCTGTCTTCCCTGAAAACTCAAATCATGTCTATCCATTTTCCAAAAGCCCTGTTTATCTTTACTCCTGAATGTGCCCCTTTTTGATATTCATTCTCATTCTCTCTCTCTCTCTCTCTCTCTCTCTCTCTCTCTCTCTCTCTCTCTCTCGCACACAGTCATACACTGCCTTGTGACATGGTGCCAGGTAACTTCTAGTGCTATTCATCTCTTACAGATGGTGATTTGTGTTTAACTCCAAGAAGATGCTTGGGAGAAGAGATGGAGCAGTAAATTGCTGTGAATCGCCCAAAGTCTCTACAGAGGAGCCTTACATTTACTAGGTTCTTGGGAACCACAACAGCCTAGAGAGTAGGGGATGGGAGCAATTATTATAAGCCTACAGTGTGCAGAGCATTGTGCCGGACATGGAAGATGAAGTTTCAGTAAGGCATAAGCTTTACGCCCAAAGTGCTTGTGTTCTATGGAAGAGCTTATAATATTTTTATGTGTTTTTTTAACTAGACTCTACAGTCTAAATATTAACTAGATGGATGAATGGAATTCTAAATGAAATATAAATGTACTCTCTGTATTTTGGCAATTTTACAGGAGGATTAGGAGAATAATTTGTGACTCTTTATACCTTACCTAGAGGAACCCAGTTATGTGAATGAATTAGTGACCACTTACATATGCATTAACAATCTGCTTTAAACTGGAAGGTTTTATTATACTTAAATGGCAAACAACTACCTATAAATACATTATTCTAAAAACTAAACATATTTTACATATTAATACCTGTGATCTAAAGTCAAAGTATAAGGAATGTGATTTTTCTAAGCAAGTGTTGGATATCTAAGCAGAGTTAGGAAGATAGGGATCTGACCCCACCAAGGCTTCTATGCATGTGACCCAAGTCAGAAATTCTTGAGAGGATGAAGGAAAAAGTACAAGACATGCTTTTCTTTGACTCTCAAAAATAATATCTCATCTCCACAACATATAAAGAAAGGAAATGACATATAGATATTATACAGAATAAAGTACTTTAGCTCTGAATTTATTGCACATTCAAACTAGAATCAAGATCCCAGAAGGAGATGCATCATTATTGTATCTCTCCAATGTCCAGTACAGGACAAAATTCTAACAGGACATGCTTCACGGGCAGATGCACAAGCCAGGTCCTAGGACAGGAAGGACAGGGAGGACACCTCTCTCTGCCAGGTTTACCAAACAAAGCACGAGACCCTCAAGTTTCATCATGAGAGATATGACATTTAATATGAAGATTTTCTGGCCTCAGGGACCGATTAAACACAAAAATAGAAAGGTGACAGAGACATCAAAATCCCTCAGGGAAATTTCTGAAAACATTCTCTATGGCTCTGCTTTTGTGGGTCTTTTGAGGTTTGCCTGAAGGCTGTCTGATGTCATTAAGAAGTGACTCCCCTGACATTAATTCTGAGGGTATACATCTTTATTTCACGTGGAACAGTGCATTTCATGTTCACCTGAGTTATTCACTAACCAGTCTCTTAAAAAAAACCAATCTGCATTCAACTCCACAGTCCATCGTGAATGACCTTCTAGAAGGCCAGTTCTAGGAAACATAGTTCTTCACATGCAGCCTGGGGAGGTGGCAGGACTAAGGAAAGCTCGTGCTTGCAGGGTGCTGGGAAAAGTACAGGATGGTTCTTTATCAGTGACCTCTGGACTTATCCGCGGAGTAGTGCTTAAATGTGTATGAGGATTCAAAGGATACTATGTTTTATAGCGCTACAGAAACATGAAGGCTAAAATGCACATTTCTACAGAGAGAAAAAATGATGTAGAGAAACTGGACCAATCTTGTGATCATCCCAGGAAGAACAGAATTTCTGCAATACCAAATGAGTGGATTTCAAGAAGATGCATCAGTGTAAATGTATAGACACACAGCTGTGTTTCTGTATAAATACACATAATACACTCACACAAATACAGTTTATGTATAGATAAATAGATAGTGCGTATGTATATAGATATATAATCGAAGAACACCTTAAATTGGAACTACATAGGAGAGTAATCCAGAGCAGGTAACTGAAATAAGCCAGACATCCAGCACAATGCAAGAAAACATGAGGGCTACTTGTGACAGGATGAAGGAAGGAGCTTGAAATCTGCCCTTAGTCCAAGGATCTTTTATCTAGAAAAAACATATTGATGCCAATGAAGCAGTAGGTTGTTAGGGACTACAGTTTGATAATCTAATAAAACCTTCTCATAGGAGATATTCTGTGAGTCCAGGACAAAGAACACTGAATTTGTACTTGGCCCTTGGTCAATACTTTTTGAACTGAATTAAAAGAAACCCAACAGCCATCCCCCAAGGATCTAACTGGGATTTCCCATCCTGTCGGATAATCTGTATGGATGCAAAAGAGGCAGATTATTCTAAGAGATACTGCAGGAGGAGTTCAAGATTTGGCAACTCCACAGTCCATCGTGAATGACCTTCTAGAAGGCCAGTTCTAGGAAACACAGTTCTTCACATGCAGCCTGGGGAGGTGGCAGGACTAAGGAAAGCTCGTGCTTGCAGGGTGCTGGGAAAAGTACAGGTTTGAACTGGGATTTGGTTCTGTCACTTACTACAAGGGTGACCCTGAGCAAATAACCTCACTTCCCTGGGTCTCACTTTCCTCCCCTGTAAAAAGGAGAGGGCTGGACCAGATGATGAATAAGGTCCCTTCTGATACAACCCTAGGAACCTGATTTTGTAAAAAAAAAGGGAAGAAGGGTATGAGGGGAGAGAAAAAGCTACTATGTTTTAGACATAAGTCAAAGTCCGAGTCAGAGAGAACCAAGAGTTGAATATTTGTTTTGTCACTTCCTGATTTGTGTGACCATAGACAACTCACTTAATCACTGAGTCTCAGTTTTCATATCTGTAAAATGAAGGGGATAAACTAGACCATGAGTTTTTAAGCTGGAGTCCATGAACTTGATTTTGAAAAACATTTTGATAAATTAATTTTGATATAATTAGATGCCTTTATAATCTCAAATGTTTTATTTTAAGCATTTAAAACATTATTTTGAATATAAAAAGGCCAAAGGTTAACAAAAGTTAAAAATCTCTAGATCAGATGATCTCTCAGGTTCTTTCAAACTAACATTCTATATCATTCTAGATTTAAGAAGGCTTAAAGCCTCTATTTAGATCACCAGCTGCCCACTTGCTCACATTCTAATTTTCACCAGAAAAAGTGAGAAATCACAAAAGAAACTGATAGAAATGGATATCTCTGACAATATGCATATGTGTAAGGAATACTGTAGGGGGATGGGGTAGTTTTCAGTTTATCTCAGAAGGTTCTGGGACAGTATGAGTTTTTTATTGGGAAGATGTATGAAAATCAAGTCCAGAAGTCTAACCATCAGCAAAGTAACACATCCAAAGCTAAATGGAGCACAAGATATAGGTTCTGCCCTCAAGGGAAAGAACAATGCAGACCGGAATATTGAGGGAAGAGTTCGTGAAATGAGGAAGACTTGCGCTAGACCATGGAAGAACAAGAGGCACCGACAAGGAGAGAGGAAAGGGAATAGTGAATTCACTAGCAATGAGGAGAGACCTAGATGAAACAAATGTGTCACAAAGAGAAACAGTAGGACCTAAGGCTGGACTAGTTGGGTAAAAACAATTGGACAAAGTAGAGGGTTGGAGCCTTAAAAGTCACACACTGTGTGTGTGCATGCTTATATTTGCACAGTATCTCAAAAGTATTCATGATATCTTGGACTATTAAGGCATATATATGTGTGTATATATATATATATATATATGTATATACATATATATATACACACATATATATGTTTTGTTTTGTTTATTTCTGTTGTTCAGTTTTTTGAATTGTATCCAACTCTTCATAACCCCATTTCAGAGTTTTCTTACAAAGATATTAAAATAGTTTGTCGTTTTCTTCTCCAGCTTATTTTACAGGTAAGGAAACTGAGGCAGAGTTAAATGACTTGCCCAGAGTCACACATCTAATAAGTGTCTGGGGCTGAATTTGAATGCACAAAGAGGAGTCTTCCCACTTCGAAACTGAATGCTCTATCCCCTGTACCACCTAGCTGTTTCCATATTCAAATATATATATATATGTATGTATATATATATATAAACAAACACACACACATATATGTATATGTATATAATATATATGTGTTTGTGTGTATGCATAAATGTATAAGAATATATGAAATATGCTCATATTAAAAGGGAGATAAACAGCATTTGGGAGACTTAGGAATGTGCCATCCCAGCTGCAACTGTCAAGGTACCAAAAAAAAAAAAAAGATTCTGACCTTCAAAAAACAATGAAGATAATATCCAATATTGTACAGCAACAATTCACTTAATAACTGTTTTTTAGAAATAATTAACAGTGTGCACCAGAGCGAGAGTCAGTGTTTGCAGAGACAGGCATCATGGCCACTCTCCTCATATACTGAACAACAAAAAAAGATTTCCAGTGTGGGATGGGGCCCGAGGCAAGGAAGACTGAAATAGAGATGAAGGCCTCCCACACTGGCTGGGCCAGAGCCAGGCCTGAAGCACCCCTGTCTCCTGACTGACCCCAGGACTCGAGCCATTGCAACAAGGGCCAACGAAGCCCCAGAGCAGGTTCCAGAGGAAGGTGACGGGGATCCTCGCAGCCACCCCAGCACGTGCTGAGGACAGCTTTCAGGTCTTTGATTTTTAAGTCGACAGAAATGGAAGTACGTTTAATTACAGCCGTGACTGGAGGGACTGTGCTTCTCACAAAAGTGATTCCCTTGATGTTCACTGGGTGGGGGGCAGGGAAGGGCCGCCATTTGGTCTCCCCATGTTATTCTCCTGCTGCTTCCAGCGCTAACTGGTACTTACAGGTTTGTATTATTCTTCTGTATTAGACTGCTCCTCACTGACCTCTGCTCTTAAAAACAGGATCAACGACTGAAGACCAGTACAGAATTCCAGTCTGATTAAGTAACAGTTTTCCCTGCCCTACTGGCCCTCTCTCATCAGATACTATAAGCAGTAATTGTGCCACCAGTGAAGGCTTTTTTTCCCCCCTTTAGTAACAAGCAGGTGTTAATTGCTTGAAAATAAACAGTCTCACTTCTTACTTTAAATTAAAAAAAAAATTTGTGTTTTGTTTTGTTTTTTTAAACCCTTACCTTCCAACTAAGAACAATACTGAGTATTGGTTCTAAGGCAGAAGAGTGGTAAGGGCTAGGCAATGGGGGTCAAGTGACTTGCCCAGGGTCACACCGCTAGGAAGTATCAGAGACTAGATTTAAATCCAGGACCTCCCAATCCCTGGGCCTGGCTCTCAATCCACTGAGCCACCCAGATGCCCCCTTTTGTGTTTTATAAAAAAAGAAAAGACAAGCTAGAAACCCAAACTAAGAAATCAAAGTCACTTGTACTAAATTTAAAATGTAATAAAAATTTAATATATTGATTTCAAAAACCTTTAAGTTAACAAAATGAGAGTTTTAAAGCAATTTAATAACAAATTAGTTTATTTTCATAGTTCACACTTTAAAAAATATACACTATTAGCTAATTGTATAAATGCTTGTATTTAATCAAGGTTGGATAAGCAAGTTAATCAAATGACTATCCTAGAAAAAGTTACACAAATTAGAGTAACACATTTCCTGATTTCTCTCTCTCTTTGTGGACAATAATTATTCTAAAAAACCCCAGTATAATCAAGAGTTACACAGAAATAATTAAGATTTACACAGAAATTTATTGTCCCACGATTATAAAATGTCTCAATATACCAAAACTTTCGAAGTATAGTTATATAGAACTGGACTAGGGGCAACCAAGTGACACAGTAGATAGAACGTCGGGCTGGGAGTCAGGAAGATTCCTCTTCCCGAGTTCCAACACAGCCTCAGACACTCTGGAACTGTGTGACCCTGGGCAAATGTACTACCAAGTGAAGCCCAAAGAGCTGGGCCTGACTAAAATGACTAAGAAACAAAAGGAACAGAAAGACATCGGATGAAGGCTTCCCACCGAGTATGAATGACAGCCTTTCAGACTTACTTTGAAATATCACAAAGAATCACAAAAACTTGGAATGGGTCAGGACCTCAGAGGTCCCTGAAAAAGAACATCTGAAGAAGGTTTACCTTCTTTGCCTCAGTGTGTACAGGCCTAACTCCATTACCCCCATGGCCATCCACTCCACATCTGGATGCTTCTTATTGTTAGATTTTCCCTTTATATCGAGATCAAATTTGACTCTTTGCAACTTCCAACTACTGCCCCCAAATAGAGCTTTTTAAAATAAGCAAAATGCACCTACTGCCTCTTCTATGGGATGGCTCACTACCAGAAGACAGCTGTCCCATTCCCCTGCCATCCCACCCCCAACTCCCTGTTCTAGGCTAATCCTCACGTCCTTCCATGGACCCAGGCTCTGTGTCCTCCGGCAGGCCTCACTTGATTTCCTTTATATGGCCATCTAGACTAGCAGAAAAGATCAACAAGCACCATTGTTGTGTAAAAGATCAAAGTGTAGTTCCTCACAGGTCTTCTGGACATCTATCTTAAAAAATTGAATGGGACTTCGGGTCTTGTACATTTGTGTTATCTTGGGTCATGTATAATGGATGTCCAGTGCTCAGGAGAGGCCTGACAGCACTAGATGGATGGATGTTAACTCTCATTTTTGTTACTATGATGGATATGACTCAACCCATTCCTTGAAGCTGGCCTTCAACTACAAAAGAAAGCAATTTTAAAAAAAAAGAAAGATCTTGGATGCCCTTATTCAGTTTACTAGTTAAAGGCAGAAATGTTTGTCTGCCTTAACTGGTCAAGGTTATAGATGGAGGGAAGACTTCCACAGATTAAACCTTGGCTGAACAGAAACCACAAGATTTTAAAACTAAAAGGGTTAACCTTCATCAATTGACAGCGGAGGAAATGGAAGCTCAGGGAAAGAAAATGGTTTGCCCTATGCTAGATAGCTAGTTAACAAAACCAAAAGAACCAGAACCCTGGGCACTGGATTGCCATTCTGGTGTTCTTGACATACATGGAAAATGTAACCAATTCAACCAAACCAAGAGCTTCAGCCATCCCAACAAGTGATTGCACAGATGGAATTGTAGAGCGCTTTGCATTCTGACTTAACTTGAAATACTTTCACATATTGCAGTTTGAGGTGACAGTATTTATACTGGCCCAAAAGGCTTTATTTGATTAAATCAAATTTTGTTAAGTTTTCTTTTGTTAAATCTTTAGTAACCTTACACAGCCCCCAAATATACCTCTTACAGCAAAGTATTTGAAGTCTTAGATTATTACAATGTCTATTAAACAAAATTACATAAAGGAGCCTTTGAGGCTGATAACCCATAAGGGACCTTTAAATAAGGCTTCAAAGTTGGCAAAGCAAAAAATGCATCACCTTCCGAACCACAACTGATACTAGAGGCAGTATCATCTCCATTCATCCCCATTTTATAGCTAGCTGAGGAAACTAAGGACATTCCCCTGGTGGCAAAGAGAGAAAAGAGGCAGGAGGAGAGCCTGGCTAATCCTGATTCTCCCCAGCATGTCCCGGGGCCTCTCTACCAACAAAGTCTTACAAAGCTTCCTGCTCCATTTATGAAACAACTATGTCGTCTCAGAGACTAAGATTTCTTTTTTCTTGGGAGAAATACTAGGATTAAAATTTAGAGAGGGCTTTAGGGCTTGCACATCTTACCTCTAAAAGACCATCCTCAGGCAGATCAGTACAGTGAACAGCATTCTGAATTCTGCTCTTCCCAAAGATGGCTCGGAGGGTTCCAGGGCGGAGATGACGAGCTACTTCCTATGAAACATTTATATAACATATATTAAACAACTATACATATAACCTAATATTTAACTTTAAGATACATAGATTTTCCATAGAACACTCACATACAGGCATACATATGCATATGTACATGTTTGTATACACACACATGCATGCATACATACATACATACATCTATACAGGCAGTGAGGTGGCTCAGAGCATAAAGCACTGAGGCTGGAGTCAAGAAGACCCCTTTCCTGATTTCAAATCCAGCCTCATACACTTAATAGCTATGTGACTCTGGGCAAGTTGCTGAAGCCTGTTTGCCTCAGTTTCCTCATCTGTAAAATGAGCTAGAGAAGGAAAAGGAAAACTCTAGGATCTTTGCCAAGAAAACCTCAAATGAGGGCCCAAAAAGTCAGATGTGATGGAAACAACTGAACTACGCATACACACGGAAAAAAATCTATGTTTAAGAATTTCTGTTAAATTAACGAAAAACAAAGGAAAAGGAGGAAATATATTTTAAGACTTTTGGTGAGGCTTTTCCAAATTTTCCATTGATACATTTAAATGACTGTCAGAGAAAAAAAGTAACTGAAATTTTTTATTATTAAGATTAATAAATTAAAACATATGCCCATTTCAATAATGATCATAACCCTAAATTTTATAACAACAATGGAACTCTCAAGTAACTCATTAACCTGAACAGACTGAATGGCATCCAATAACAAGCTAATGAGAAAATATTGATTGTATGATTATATTGGCTTACATTTATAGAAAAGATATTTGTACATTATTCTCAACTCAATTGAACAAACATATATTAAATGTCTGTTGTGTTTAGAGTACTATGGCAAGATCAGTGCTTCTCACACTTTTTGTTCTTAAGACTCCTTTACACTGTGAAAGCCCTTCCCAACCCTAGATCCAATCTATCTTCCCCACTTTATATACACAACTCTTCTTCCTCCACAACACAGTCCCACCAAGCTCATCTTCCTGCTCTTCCTTACCTACAACACCCTATCTTTCATTTCTGCCCCTTTGTAACTTGGAATTTCTTTATTTTCTTCAAGTTCTGTTCAAATAGCATCTTCCTGAGGAATCCTTTCCCACTACCTGCTAGTACTTTCCTTTTCAAAAAAGAAAAGTTAACTTGTCTTTATTTAAATAGCTAGGTGGTGTTGAGTTGAGAGTGCTGGCTGTGGAGCTAGGAACACTTATGTTTGAATATTATCTCTCTCATCATGGCAGACATTTTTGCAGACATCATTTATTTTTTTTGTTCCTCACAACAATCCTATGAGATAGGCGGTAAACAGATCCAGACAAACTGGCCTTCTCTCTATTCCTCACATACCACACTCCCTCTCTCCCAGTTTTTCCCGTGTCTGGAATGCTCTTTCTCCTCACCATCAGAGCCTTATAGAAATACTCTTTTCCTTCAAGGCAGCTCAGATATCTCCTGCATTCTACCTAAAACCTAGCCTGACCCCCCAACTGCTCATGCCTATTTTCCTTATCTTGCATGGAACTGTCTTGAATTTATGTATAATCCATGGTACTTCTTTTCTCCCTGGTTTGAATGTAAAATCCTCAAAGATAGTGATTGTTTCATCCTCTATAACTATCCCCAGCACCAAGCACAGTGTGTGGTATCTAAGTGCTTAATAAATGTTTGTTTATTGACTGAATATAAATTTCTCCACTTTATTGTTGAAGAAATGAAGGCTCAGATTCGTTGTGACTTGCTCCTTGTCACACAGCTAAGAAATACTGGAGCAAGACCTCAAAGACAGATTTTTTCTGTTCTAAGACTAGGAATCCTTCTCTTATAGTTGAAGCAATGATTCTCGCCCCCCCCCCCCACCTCCTCCCACCCAAAATAGCCAAAAAGCCACTATTCTGTTCTTGTTATCTCCCTGCTTTCAGCAGATTCACAGCAATCATTTCAAAAATGCCTATAATTCACAGTTTATTTTTTACAAGATAAAATTTCAATGCCTGAAATTAATGGGAATAAACACCACTAAAGAATGCAGAAAGTCATATTAATAATTTAAACAGGATTAAAACAACTCCTCTACTTTAAAATAATTTCTTTCAAAACATATATCTCAAGAGAATTCTCTCAAATTTTTATCCTAAAATGACAATGAATAATCAAGTAGCAACAATTTTAGATTACATAAATCATTCATGAAGAAATAATCCAATAAAATATGATGGAAGTACTTTTACTCTTCTATTATTTTGAAGATGACTTATCAATTATAAAACCACAGAACATCAAGTACATGCTTATCTCCTTTAGAAATTAAAGCTTTCATTTTTGTTCAATCATTTCCCTCTGCAAATATACTGATAAAAATGGCCCCATATTTTCTCATCCCTAATGCATCAGGCATACTTGTTAAAGTCAGAATTCCTGGGACTTCCGGGTTAAGATGGTGGCAGAGTAGAGGCAGGGCAACTTTCTCTCCTTACACACAGTTATAGCACACCTCCAAAGGACAAGAAAACAAAATCCAGATGAAAGAAGGGACCCCACAATAGGGCGCAGTATCGGGCACTTCCACGCTATAAGTGGGGGAAATAGCTCCCATCAAAATGCAAGCGGGTCACCCCTCCCCCAGCCCACCCACAGTACCAGAGGCAGAGGCTGCGCTCCAGAGTTAGAGCGAGCGGGGGCACAAAATCTAGCCCCTAGACAGCTAGCTGGCACTACTAGGAGTTTGCCCCTGAGAGCGGCAAGGCCTGATATCCCAGGAGGCTGGAAAACTCTGACCTTGGACACTGGAGTGGGGCTGAAAGAGGCAGCAGCAGCACCCAGCTCACTCAGACTCAGGGGAAAACCCCAGGTAGAGGAGCAAACGTAGGCCAAGTTCTGGGCTCTGGGCAGCTGGCTAGGAACACGGGGGCTTGACCCTGAAAACAGCTAGACCAGAGACCCCAGGAGAGTCCCCAGAGAAACCAGGAGACTCACAAAGTAGCCTCGGGCAAAAACTGCTCCCTAACTCCATACAAAGAGAATCAGATTGCCTTACTCAGACTTCTGGTAGATAAAGCACAATGATGCCAAGCAAAGCCCAAGAAACAAACAAGAAGACAAAGAAAAAAACTCTAACACTTGATAACTTCTGCACTGAAAAAAAAAACAGAAAACAGAGGAGGACAAACAATTAAAGACATCCAAACCTTCCCAAAAATATGAAAATGGGTCACGAGATCTTGAAGACTTCAAATTTGAGATTATGAGAAAGATAGAAGAGATCTGACAGGAAAATAACAATTTAAAAGGCAGAATTTTACAATTGGAAAGTGAGACTCAGAAATCAAATTAATTGATAAGCAAATTGAAGAGCAGAAATGACCAGCTGGAAGCCTTGAAAAACCAGATAGACCAGATTGAAAAAGGAAAACCAAAAGATTTTAGCCAAAAACCAGTCGTGAAAGGCAAGAATTGGGCAATTAGAAGCCAATGATCTCACAAGACAAGAAGAATTAATAAAGCAAGGTCAAAAGACTGACAAAATAGAAGGAAATATGAAATATCTCAATGAGAAGTTAATAGACCAAGAAAACAGGTCTAGAAGAGTCAATTTGAGAATCATTGGTTTTTCTGGAAAAGCAGAAATTAATAGAAATTTGAACACCATACTAAAAGAAATTATTCAGCAAAACTGCCCCGAAGTTCTACAACAAGAGGGCAATATAGACATTGAAAGGATCCATGCCCACCCTCTACACTAAACCCTGAAAAGACAACCCCCCAGGAATATAATAGCCAAATTCAAGAGCTTCTCAAGTAAAAGAAAAAATTTTACAAGAAGCCAGAAAGAGACAATTCAGATATCAAGGAGCACCAATCAGGATCACACAGGATCTGGCAGCCTCCACACTAAAAGACCACTAGGCTTGGAATATGATATTCAGAAAGGCAAGAGAACTGGGTCTACAACCAAGGATCACCTACCCATCAAAACTGACTATGTCCTTCCAGGGGAAAGTTTGGGCATTCAACAAGATAGAAGATTTCCAAGTATTTGCACAGAAAAGACCAGGACTAAATAGAAAGTTCAATATCCAACCACAAAAACCAAGAGAAACATGAAAAGGTAAATAAAGAAACAGAGGGGGAAGAAAGAAAACTCTTATTTTTAAATTTGCCTCTTTAAGGGCTTTAATAAGACCAAATTATTTGTATTCCTATGTGGAGAAATGTTATGTGTAATTTTCAAAAACTGTATTCACTATTATAGTAATTAGAAGAATTATTCTTCTAGGGAGAGGTTGGAACACTAAATGGTCTAAGATGAGATGGGGTAGGGAAAAAAGAGGAGTGAATAGTAGATGACACTAAGAGAAAACTGAATGAATAAGAAAAATAGGATATTCTATACCACACAAAGAGAGCATGGGAAGGGGAGGGGATGAATATTATTTTAAGAAGGAGAGGAAGAGAGCATTAAGAGGTAATATTTAAACCTTACTCTCAGTGGAATTAATCCTAGGAGGGAAGAGTAGCTATATCCATTGGGATATAGAATTCTATCTAACCCTACTAAGAAAGTCAGAAGGGATCAACCAAGGGGAGCAGGGGAGTGGGGAGGTCAAAAAAGGGAGGGGAGGGGAGGAGAGGGGGGAGGGAATTCATTAGGCCTTAAAAAATAAAAAGAAGGGGATAATAAGGGAGGGGGTGAAAAGGGAAGTAAACCAAGGGAGGGGACCAGGGGGACTGGTCTAAAGTCAGAATTCCTAGCATCCTAAAAATATAGCCTTAGAACAAACCTCAGGCCCCATTTAGTCTCTCTTCCCACCTACTGCCAGATTATATGTAAATTTTTTGCAAAGACAAATATCTATTATGATCTCTATGATATCCAGGGGACCAAGATTTTATAGTTCCCTCTAACAGAAATAATTACAAGAGACATGAGAACACTTAAGGCCCCTGAAACACTTAGAAAGGAGGATATGAGTATTCATAATGTTTATTTGTAACTGCAGAATTCAAAAAGCCAAGTCACATTGTGAAAAATGAAACTGGTGTAACATGATGTTGACTTGTTGCCTGCAGAGGCTCTGCAGCCTTTTAGTCTCTACCAAATTCCTGCCACATTCCTCTCAACCCCCAATCAAGTCAAAGGTTTGGTTACTGTGCAGCTTGTCATAAGTACAGAAACTACTAAAAATTCTGCTCAGGTAATCCTGCAGCAGAAGGGCAAATGCCCAGCACCCCAAATACCCAGCATCCCAAATGACCTCCAAAATCCAAACTTGGAAAAATAAAATAGAATGAGGATGGCAAAGACAGTGTGAACAACCTGATCAAAGAGAGGCCTATTTAATCATTCACGTGCTGAATGCATCACAGAAAAGAACATTATTTCCCAGTTAGTAGTAATGAAAATTTGCTAGATTCAAACTCTTTATTGTAGCTCTTTGCCCTCACCTGCAACAAGATTTCTTGGATGTTTGCTACCTGTCCATGCTCATGAAAGTGTGGTCTACAATAGAACCTCTATTCCCCTTTCTCTGAGTGGAGGTCCAAGCACTATTGGCAATAAAAACAATGGATTCTTTATCCATAGCAGCAGGAATTTTTTACATTAACATGAATGCATATGAGTGGTAATTTTCAAAAATAAAACAGTAGATAATAGCAGATCCCATCAGGTTTGGAATGAGAAAAGATATTTCTATTGTGGTAACTTTTCTCTGTTCTCAACAGTGGACATTAGAATAAGAATGCAAATGACCTTCCTTTATAGAAGATACTAAACATTAGAGCTGAAAAGGACCCTAGGGAACATTTAGCAAAACATCTTAACAGCTGAGGGAATGGAGGGGCCAATGAGAGGAGGTACCTGTCCAATGTCATTGGAGGAGATGGGAAGAAAGCAGAATCTGCTTGCTAGCCCCCATTTTAGAAGTGTTTCCATTATGGCACATTGCTTGTATGATAACACATGCAACAGGTTTCCAAATTTAAGGTTACTGATTCTATGAAAAATATGTAGTCATTTGGCCAATTGATAAATTATATATTCATATGTTGGATTGATAAATTATATCCATATAACTAGACAAAACAACCAAAAGTTTTGTTCTTAAAGACCTGATTTTCCAGTTAAAAAAATTCTTTGTTAACCTTTAGTGATTAAACTGGACAAGCTATAGATTAACATTCACCCAAAGGGCAGAAGGAATTAAGTTTTGCCTCTAAAGAGAGTAGATGAGGCCCAGAGGTGACTAGTATGGGCTGGGATGAGCAGTCTCCAGGGCTGATGTGAAATAAGTAAGGAATTATTTTGATAATCACTGGCATTTTCATATAACACCAAGCTAAGAGAACTAAACAAATGCATAACAAATGAATGAAAAATTACAACAAAAACAATATATACTTGGGAAGACATCTATAGTGTTTTATGAGAGGTTATGTTTTCTACATTTCAGAAAGTTTTTCTTTTTTAATTCTTATTAATATCATTTTAATATTGCTTTCATCTACCAATACATCACTCTCCATATCCTTTCCCAGGGAGCTGTCCCCTTATAACAAAGAATTTTCAAAGAGAAAAAGGAAAAAAAAAACTAGGTCAGCGAAACTAACTTATAATCACTGAAGATGTGACCTGCAATATTTTGAACCCATACTTCCCCACCTCAGCAAAGAAGGGAGAAAAGAGAATTCTGATATTTCTTCTTTAGGGTAAACTTAGTATAACTGTGCAGCATTCGAAATTGATGATTTTGACACTGTTCTTCCTATTGACATTGTTATAGTCATTATGTAAACTGGGAACTCCTGAGGACAGGGATAATCTTTTGTGACTTTTTATATTCTCAGTTCTTAGTATAGAACCTGGCACATAGTGGGCAACTAACATATATTTATTGACTAACTACTTCATTTTGTATAAGTTCTCATGTCATCCTGTGCTTCTCAGCATTCATCTTCATCTTTTTTTATGGCACAGTACTATTCCATTACACTCATACATCACAGTTTTTTGAGTTATTCCCCAACTAAGATGAATCTATTTTGTTTCCAGTTCTTTGCTATTACAGAAAGATCTAGGACTTTTTTTTTTTATCATTGACCTTCTTAGAGTATATGCCTAATAGCAGGATCTCTTCCTGGTCAAAAATCAAAATCATTTTAGTCACTTTCTTAACACAATTTCAAATCTTAGCACTTAATTCTAAAGGGATAGTTCTGAATGTTTTCCTTGGCTCTACCAATATTTAACACACACCTATGCACAAACTACCCTTATAAAGGTGTATTTTTTTAAGACCTGTGAATTGTTTAACACTGAATCAGTTCATTGCTGATGATCCACACAACACAGAACACTTGTTTACTGAGCTTCCCCTACAAATTACTTCTATTAATAAGAAGTAGACATTGACTGATATACTCCTAAAGCAAAAATTCTTAACCTAGGATCTATCTCCAAAAGGTCATAGACAGATTTTGGGAAATCTATGAACTTTGGATGGGGAAAAAGTATGATATTTTTATTTTTACTATCCACTAACTAAAATTTAACATTTCCCTCAATTATAAATGTAGGCAATAAGGATTATTCAAAAAAGGGGTCCATGGGCTTCACCAGTCTACCAAAGAGATCCATGACAAGCAAAAAAATTAAGAATCATTACTCTAGTGTCTAGAAATCCTTCTAGAAGCTCTTCAGAGGATTAACAATAATGATCCCTTCGAACAGATAAACAAACAGCCATTTGTTAGTTGAAAGAGTCACCAGTGAATGAAACACTGGAGAATTAACAGTAAGTATATACTTCCCATTAGTAAATATTGAAACATCTGGTTTATCAACTCTGACAGGTTTGCCATCTCATTTTCCATTAAGTCAAAATTAGTTGTAATGTAAATTTATAAAAACTGAAGGATGTAATTAAAGGCTGTTTCAGATTAAATATTTCAATAACTCTATCTTATCTTTTCCACTAATTATTGATGGGAAAGCAGAGTATTATTAATACTGCCTATTAGCAACAATATACAGTAGGTACTCAACAAATGAATCTTTTGAATCTGCATACTTTGAAACAGGTTAAAGAGACTGCTCTGAAACTGGTCTATTTCCACATATAATATAAGCAGCTAATTGAGGGCATCAAAATTTAGGGCATGGACAGATCCTGGTTAAGATGGCGGCAGAGTAAAAAGCAGCTGCTTAACCTCTTCTAACCAAAACATATAGGACTCCTCAAAGGGGACATAAAAACAAATCCAGATGAATGAAGGGACCCCACAACACGGTGCAACATTGAAGGTATGTGGGTTCTGGGCATTTCCATGCTATAAAGGGGTGAAACAGCTCTCACTAAAACGTGAGCTGAGCAACCCCCTTGCCACCCACACCACCTACAGTGCCAAAGCCAGCACACAAGAGTTAGAGTAAGTTTGGGGCACCCATTAAGTCATTGGCAGCTCCAGGGCCTATTCCTGAGAGCAGCAAGACTTAAGACCCCAAGAGGCTAAAGAATGCGCGGACTTTGAACACAGACCTTGAGTGCAGGCGCGGGTTAAGGCGCAGGCGTGGACAAGGATCTTGAGCACAAGCTTGGACCTTGAGTGGGGACCCAGTGCAGACGGGAGCACGGCTGTGGAAGCAGCATCCTGAGACTGTTAAAGGAGCCTCGGGCAGAGGAACAAGCAAGGGGACCACCAGCAGGCTTGACTCTGAGAACAACTAGACCTGAGACCTCAGGAGCCTAAAGAGTGCAGACAGACCCTGGGTGTGAGGATAAAGCTGATAAGGTGCTGGGCTAACAATGGAAAGCCAGAATCAGGAACCCCAGAAGAGAAAAATCAACAAAAAGAAATCTTTAACACTCAACAACTTTTACACAGAAAAAATCCAGACAACAGAGCAAACAGCAAAAGAGAACAAACAAGCAATCACATCCAAACCTTCCCAAAATGATGAAAACTGGTCACAAGCTCTTGAAGAGTTCAAATCTGAGATTATGAGAAAGATGGAAGAGATTTGGCGAGAAAAGTGGGAAATAGCTCAAAAGGAAATTAACACGTTAGAAGACAGAAATTCCCAATTGAAGAAAGATGCCCCAAAATCAAAGGAAATGGTAAGCAAAATGGAAACCAAAATCAGGCAAGAAAATAACAGTTTAAAAGGCAGAATTTTGCAATGGAAAGTGAGGCAAGTAAATTGAAGACCAGAAATGAGCAGATTAAAAAGGAAAACCAGTCTCTAAATAATTGAGCAATTAGAAGCTAATGATCTCTCAAGACAACAAGAACAAATAAAGCAAAGCCAAAAGATTGATAAAATAGAAGGAAATATGAAATATCTCAATGAGAAGTTAATAGACCAAGAAAACAGGTCTAGAAGAGACAATCTGAGGATCATTGTCTTCCTGAAAAAGCAGAAATAAATAGAAATTTGAACACCATACTAAAAGAAATTATTCAGCAAAACTGCCCTGAAGTTCTACAACAAGAGGGCAATATAGACATTGAAAGGATCCATAGATCACCCTCTACACTAAACCCTAAAAAGACAACCCCCCAGGAATATAATAGCCAAATTCAAGAGCTTCTCAAGTAAAAGAAAAAATTTTACAAGAAGCCAGAAACAGACAATTCAGACATCAAGGAGCACCAATCAGGATCACACAGGATCTGGCAGCCTCCACACTAAAAGACCGCTAGGCTTGGAATACGATATTCAGAAAGGCAAGAGAAGTGGGTCTACAACCAAGGATCACATACCCATCAAAACTGACTATATCCTTCCAGGGGAAAGTATGGGCATTCAACAAGATAGAAGATTTCCAAGTATTTGCACAGAAAAGACCAGGACTAAATGGAAAGTTCAATATCCAACCACAAAAATCAAGAGAAACATGAAAAGGTAAATAAGAAACAGAGGGGAAAGAAAGAAAACTCTTATTTTTTAAATTTGCCTCTTTAAGGGCTTCAATAAGATCTAATTATTTGTATTCCTATGTGGAGAAATGTTATGTGTAAGTCTCTGTAGTGAACTCTAATCACTATTATAGTTTTCGCTATTATAGTAATTAGAATAATTATTCATAGGGAGAGGTTGGAATACTAAATAGTCTAAGATGATATGGGGGTGGGGAAAGAGGGGGATGAATAGTAGAGGACACCAAGAGAAACTTGAATGAATAAGAAAAATAGGATAATCTATTACACACAAAGAGGGCATGGGAAGGGGAAGGAATGAATACTATTATAAGAAGGAGAGGAAGAGAGCATTAAGAGGTAATATTTAAACCTTACCTTCAATGGAATTAACCCTAAGAGGGAAGAGTAGCTATATCCATTGGGATATAGAACTCTATCTAACCCTACTGAGAAAGTCAGAAGGGATAAACCAAAGGGAACAGGGGAATGGGGAGGTCAAAAAAGGGAGGGAAGAAGAAGGGGGAGGAAATTCATTAGGCCTTAAAAATAAAAAAAAGAGGGGAATAATAAGGGAGGGTGTAGAAAGGTAAATAAATCAAGGGAGGGGATAAGGGTTACTGGCTTAAAGCAAACCACTGGTTTAAAAGGAAATGGTGTAAGAAGAAGAAGTAGAATTAGGGGAGGATACAAAAATGTCAGCGAATGCATAACTGATAATTATAACTCTGAATGTGAATGGGATGAACTAGCTCATAAAACGGAAGCAAATAGCAGAGTGGATTAGAAACCAAAATCCTACCATATGTTGTCTACAAGAAACACATATGAGGCGGGTGGACATACAAAAGTTTAAGGTTAAGGGCTTGAGCAAAATCTTTTGGGCATCAAATGAGAAAAAGAAGGCAGGAGTGGCTATTATGATTTCTGACAAAGCCATAGTAAAAATAAATATAATTAAAAAAGACAAGGAAGGTAATTACATCCTGATAAAAGGCAGCATAGACAATGAGGAAATAACAGTGCTCAATATGTATACACCAAGTGGCATAGCATCCAAATTCCTAAAGGAGAAACTGGCAGAGCTCATGAAGGAAATAGATAGTAAAACCATACTAGTGGGAGATCTAAATATTCCTCTTTCAGATCTAGATAAATCAAACCAAAAAATAAATAAGAAAGAGGTAAGAGAGGTGAATGAAATCCTAGAAAAATTAGATTTAATAGATATGTGGAGAAAAATAAATAGGGACAAAAAAGGAATACACCTTCTTTTCAGCTGCACATGGTACAATTCACAAAGATTGACCATGTAATAGGGCATAGAAACATTGCAAACAAATGCAAAAGAGCAGAAATAATAAATGTAACCTTCTCATATCATAATGCAATAAAAATAATAATTAGTAAGGGTACCTGGACAGGCAAATCAAAAACTAATTGGAAATTAAATAATATGATTCTCTAAAACCAGTTAGTCAAAGAAGAAATCATAGAAACAATCAACAATTTCATTGGAGAGAATGACAATGATGAGACATCCTACCAAATTCTGTGGGATGCAGCTAAGGCAGTACTCAGGGGGAAATTTATATCCTTGAGTGCATATATTAACAAATTGTGGAGGGCAGAGATTAATGAATTGGGCATGCAACTTAAAAAACTTGAAAGCGAGCAAATTAAAAATCACCAGATGAAAACTAAATTAGAAATACTAAAATTAAAGGGAGAAATTAATAAAATTGAAAGTAAAAGAACTATTGAATTAATAAATAAGACTAGAAGCTGGTATTTTGAGAAAACAGATAAAATAGACAAAGTACTGGTCAATCTAATAAAAAAAGGAAAGAAGAAAACCAAATTGACAGTATCAAAGATGAAAAGGGAGACATCACCTCTAATGAAGAGGAAATTAAGGCAATCATTAAAAACTATTTTGCCCAATTATATGGCAATAAATATAGCAATCTAGGAGATATGGATGAATATTTACAAAAATATAAATTGCCTAGATTAACAGCAGAAGAAATAGAATACCTAAATAATCCCATATCAGAAAAAGAAATTGAACAAGCCATCAAAGAACTCCCTAAAAAAAATCTCCAGAGCTGGATGGATTCACAAGTGAATTCTATCACACATTCAAAGAATAACTAATCCCAATACTATACAAATTATTTGATATGATAAGCAAAGGAGTCCTACCAAATTCCTTTCATGACACAAATATGGTACTGATTCCAAAGCCAGGGAGATCAAAGACAGAGAAAGAAAACTACAGACCAATCTCCCTAATGATCATTGATGCAAAAATCTTAAATAGAATACTAGCAAAGAGACTCCAGCAAGTGATCAAGAGGATCATCCACCATGATTAGTTGGGATTTATACTAAGAATGCAAGGATGGTTCAACATTAGGAAAACCATCCACATAATTGACCATATCAACAATCTAACAAAGAAAAATTACATGATTATCTTAATAGATGCAGAAAAAGCCTCTGATAAAATACAACATCCATTCCTATTGAAAACACTGGAAAGTATAGGTCCTTTCCTAAAAGTAATAAACAGTATATACCTAAAACCATCAACAAGCATCATATGCAATGGGAATGAATTAGAAGCCTTTCCAATAAGATCAGAAGTGAAACAAGGATGCCCATTATCACCTCTATTATTTAACATTGTACTAGAAACACTAGCAGTAGCAATTAGAGAAGAAAAAGAAATTGAAGGTATCAAAATAGGCAATAAGGAGACTAAGCTATCACTCTTTGCAGATGATATGATGGTCTACTTAAAAAATACTAGAGAATCAACAAAGAAGCTTGTAGAAATAATCAACAACTTTAGCAAAGTTGCAGGATACAAAATAAATGCACATAAATCATCAGCATTTCTATATATTTCCAACACATTAGAGCAGCAAGAGGTAGAAAGAGAAACACCATTTAAAATCACTCTAGACAATATAAAATACTTAGGAATCTATCTACCAAAACAAAGACAGGAATTATATGAACACAACTACAAAACACTTTCCAAACAATTAAAACTAGATCTAAACAATTGGAAAAACATTGATTGTTCATGGGTAGGACGAGCTAACATAATAAAAATGACCATTCTACCCAAATTAATTTACCTATTTAGTGCCATACCTGGAGACCCTCAGCCTTAACTTTTTGTCTGTGACTAGACCTGAGATTTCATCAGTATGGAAAGTTCTTCACTAGAAACTTCCATTGGTTGGTAGATAGAAGACATACCAACAAAATCTTAAATTGTTTTGAAATTTATAAAGACTTATTATAGAGAATTATTTGGAGTACTAAAAGGTTGTGTAATTTTGTCATGGTTATACAACCCTCTATTATTTTTTTCTTATTTTTGGAAAATTCTATCACTAGCAATCCCTCTTCCCTCATAATAAAAAAAAGGAGTAACACAATCTTTGTAAAAAATAAGCATTAAAAAACAAATTCAATATTTCTCAAGCCCCCAAAATATATTTTTATATCCTGAATCCATCAGTTCAGCAGATAAGTAGCATGCTCATTTATCAATCCTCTGGAGTTCTGGCTGGTTGTACACTGAGAGAAATCTTAAATCTTCCAAAGTTTTTTTTTTTCCTTATAATGTTGTCATTGTATAAATTGATCTCTTGGCTTGGAGAAAAAAAAATTGAGAGTGGAAAAGGTTCTTAGAGGAGACCTAGGCTAACACTTTACCCCAAACAGGTTTCAACATCTTCAGCATTTCCCACCAGCTGTACTCCTTGCACTTGATAATGTTCCCTAGATGACCTCATCACCAGGAAACACATCAGAAAGATTGCATCAGCGTTGATACTCACACCCACCTCATCAGTACCCTCATTATCCTCTGCTCCTTTGATTGAAGGGCTAATGGGTAGAGCAAAGAACTCTTCCCAAAACCTCCATTTAGAGAAGGTTTCCAGGCTGGCCAGTTCTTCATTTCTCATCAGTTATACATCTTAGACTGGACCCCACCATGCCCTTGAGATGGATAACTTTTTCCCTAGCCTTTTTCCAGCCGACTTTGTTTCCTTTTATATCTCATCTTCCCTTATTAGACTGTAAGCTTCTTGAGGGCAAGGACTATTTCTTATTTATAAACCCAGTACTTAGAGCAACATCTGCCACTAAACAGGTACTTAATATATACCAACTGATTGACACAACAGTTGACCATCTAGGCCAGTGATTCCCAAAGTGGGTGCTACCGCCCCCTGGTGGGTGCTGCAGCGATGGGGGGGGGCAGTGATGGCCACAGGTGCATTTATCTTTCATATTAATTGCTATTAAAATTTTTAAAAACTTAATTTCCAGGGGGCTAAGTAATATTTTTTTCTGGAAAGGGGGCAATAGGCCAAAAAAGTTTGGGAACCACTGATCTAGGCCCTTCCAGAGGACCTACAAGGAAAAAAAATCCTTGCTTCTTAAGGAAGCACATTCCATAACTGGACGGTTCTTGCATGGAGCCAAAATTTTCATCCTACAATACTGTTCTTTGTTTCTAGTTCTTCTCTTTGGAGACAAATAAAATAAGTCTAATTTTCTTCTATATAATAATCTGATAACTTAGAAAATAACACAGAACTATCCAGCAGTCATAAAAAAACCTACTCTTTAATTAGGAATAGGTATAGGTTCATTATTCTGGCCACCACACAGTCATGAGCTAAATAAATACCACACAGAGTCAAAGGCTCTGGGACCCTGGGAACCATATCTCTGGGAGAAAGCACTGTGCTAAGTACCAACTCCTCTGGGAGAAGGCACCATGCTAGATGCCAACTCCAAAGGGAAACTGAACCTGAGAGTCTCTTATATCCTTTTGGGAAGCCTACAGAGACTAACCACAAACAGGTGTATAAACTTCCTAACATTCAGCAGCTATGGTATTAGGGAAGGTCAGCTGTAACAAATCAAATGCAAAGGTCAAACTGGGCTTCCTGAGAAGAAACTTTACCCAATAGAGAAGCCTTCAAAAAAAGTACTTAATATTCAAACCAAAATAGGGGTACTTGACACTGGGGTAACAGTAAACTAAGTCATCCAAAAATCCATGTGGACAAATCCTTAAATTATTTGAAGATAATGACCATGTTTTCCAGGATATCACTAGGGAAATATCAAGGATTCAGACCAGAAAATTAGGTATACCAGTCATGTAGTAAGAGATGGATAGTATGAATATTGTATTGGGATGGACAAAACAGTAAAACAAGCAAAAAACTGACAGAGACCTTCAGAGTATTGGGACAGTTTATGGAAGATTATTGACAAAGGCTGCAAAGGTTGAAAAGTCATAGGAGTACCCACATAAATGAGATCACTAATACAGGCCTGAGAATTTAGAAAGAATTCCTATACAGTCAAGGAAACTTGAAGAACAAAAATTGGGGAAATAAATGTAAAGCTATTGCTAAATGCCACTGATTCTTCCATTTTGGTAAACTGAGTTTCATAAAATCAATTAAGGGACTACGATGTGCCAAGCACTGTGCTAGGTGCTGGGAAGAAAATTAGTTCCCCCTGGAAACTGCAAGTAACTGAAGGGATTTAATTGTCCTACATATTTAGGATGCCAGTAGACTTGGGCCCTCCTGCTAGATCCCAGGTCCTTGAGCTCATCCCAAGCTGGGACCAAGAAAGGCCTGAGGGAAGAGCTCTGGCAAAGCCTACCAACTTTTCCATCGATCTTGGCACTGTTTCATTTATAAATGTATTAATATACTGGGATTTTCCAAAATATGCTTCTGACTGCACAAAGTAAGCATGCTTTATTATTTTCTTAGCTAAAAAAAAAAGCATTAGTTCTCAAATACATGAAGTTAATAAAGGCAAAATATGCCACAAAAGAAACGTAGTTTTTTCTCATGTATTTTTCCACTTCATTTATTCCCCACATGCTGTACACAAGCTGAGGGAAATAAGAAAAACAGTTTCTCCAATACACCTACACATATATTTTTCTGCCTTGTACTAGAAGCTTTCCAAAGCAGAATTCTGTCCTTTCCACAAAGGACAGATGATCTTTCAACTGTCTTCTATCAGCTGCCTCTATCTCCCTCACTCCTCAACTATCCTCTTCTGAGTTGATTTATAGGAATGACTGTATCTCAATGTACTTCGAAACTATGAGGAAATAGGGAGACTTATATAACAAGATGGGGGAAGATAAAGACAGACAGATATAGATAAACAGAAAGATATGGGATATGTATACACCCATGTATATACTGACAGATGTACATGTCTAGATGGATATATGTACACATTTGTATATATGTATATATTCTATTTCTAGTGGATTTCACTGATGTCCACACTTCTTCTAATGATGTAAATGACAATCTATTCATATCTTTTCATCTTGCATGACTTTTCCAAGAACCCCCTAAATCCTCCAAAGCCAGAGGGTCAATTTCCATCACAAGCAGTTTGACAACAAAACAAAAAGAATGCTAAGGCTTAAAGATGGGTTTCTCAAATGTCTGAAATACATACAATTCTGGTTGCCACATTTTAAAAAAAATGTGATGAAATCTAAGCCAGTTAAGAGAATGATAACTAACATGGTCAAAAGTTTGAGATGCAAGTCTTCACAGCTACTCCTTTTTTCTTTCAGGAACAAGAGACAGAAAGGAGCTCAGCATTATATTATTCAAATTTTACCTCAACAAAAACTGCTGGGAAAATTGGAAAACAATATGGGAGAGATTAGGTTTAGATCAACAAATTTTACCTCAGATCTATCAGCATTCCTTATTTTTGAATTAATACACACTGTGTGGGGATTCTATAGTAATTGTTAAATTTAAATTTAAATCAATAACTCCAGGTTCTTATTTTCCATAGAGTTTTATTAATAATCACTTAAGATAGAGAAAGCAGATTAAAGCCTAATCTAACCTAACTGACCATGTGTGTGGATTCTCAGCCAGGCTCTTTTATCCTCCGTCCCCCTCACCCCCCATGCACATGTGTTCACATCCATTCACACAGCGTAAGCATGCAAATGGGATGCTGGGTTGGACGAGTCTTGGGAAGTGAATTCTATCACACATAATCAAGCCACATACTTGAGTTTGGGAGGAATGCTGTGGACACCCCCAGAACATACACCTCGCAATGGTGATAGAACAGGAAACCCAATGCAAATACTGCCCAGTCCTTTTTGACATTCACTCTTCTCGTCAAGCAATACAAAGCTCATCGGAACCCCTGACTTCTTCCCCACACCTTGGTCAGTCAATAAGTATTTTTTAATAAACCTTTACCTTCTGTATTAGAAACAATACTGAGTGTCAGTTCCAAGGCAGAAGAGGGCTAAGGGCTAGGTAACTGGGATGAAGTGACTTGCCCAGGGTCACAGAGCTAGGAAGTGCCCGAAGTCATATCTGAAGCCAGGACCATCTGTCTCCAAGCCTGGCTCTCTATCCATTGAGCCACCTCGTTGCCCCCCAAACAATAAGTATTGAACAGTTACTATGTGCCAGACTCTGTTCTAGGTACTGGAGATACAAATACAAAAAAATAAAATAAAATAAAACAATATCTTCTCACTTCAAAAAAGGAACTTATTCTAATGGGGAAGGAAAGTTTATACAATATAAACATAAAATTAATCAATACAAATGAAAAAAAGCAGTTAAATATAAGGTTATCTGGGAGGGAGGGTACCAGCAGTCGGAGGATCAGGAAAGGCTTCATGGAGAAGATGGTTCTCTATTTTAAAGGAAGAAAAACTCTACACAACAGAGGAAGGAGGGAGTACATGATAAGCTGAGCAAAAGGACATGCTAGTGTAAAGACGGGGGAGAGATGGGAATTACAGTATCATAGGTGAGGTGAGAAAAGAGAGGCTGGGCTAAGGCTGTGGAGGGCTTTAAAAGTGACATGAGATGCCTGAGACAACAGGAAGCCACTGGGGTTGATTAAAGAGGTGAATCCCATGGTCAGAGGTGCACAAAAGGAAAAGGACTCTCAATGGGTCTAGGGAGGACCTCGAGGAGGGAGAGACTGAAGGAGAGCCATGTGGGTGAGGGGAGATGAGGGCTGGAACCAATGCCAAGTGAGGAGTAGAACTTAGAGAAGCCTATTGGATTTGGATATTAATCATAGATCAGTTTCAATTGAATGATGACATCAGATGTCATCCTGCAAAGGAAGTGTGGGTGCCCCGTGTGGACAGCTTTTTCAAGAAGTTTGAGAAAAAGGAGATGGGATGGCAGCACCTAGAGAAGAAAGGGATTTGGAGACTCTGATCAGGGAGAGGCTTGTGAGTGACAACCTTAGGAAAACCCTCCAAATTCATGGGCAGCCCAGCTCTGGAGAACCAGCTTGTTAGGGGCTAGAAGCACCTGAGAAAGTCGTTCTGGGCTGCACCGCCCCGGTCCAGAACTTTGTTGCTTCAGTTATTGCAATACCACCACCCCCGCCCCTAGCATCTTCTAGTCCATTTGATCCTAGACAAAGAACCCAGAAGACCTTACTGTATGTTCTAGTCATACTACTCTTGCTCAAGAACCCACACTAGAGCTTCTTGTTTCTTACTATCTGAACTCCAAGTAATTTTTCCTGATTTTTTTTACAAGATTCCCAAATGACTTTAATTTTATTTCCTTTGCGTAAGCCAAATCATTAAATCTCACAGTGATTTTGGGTAGGGAAGGGGCAGGGAGAAGGCTATAGATTAAATTATGGCTGAATGGGGCTGAAGGCCTCACTGGGGCAGTTGGAGGAGCACCGACTGTCCAGCGGGCAGGTAGATGATGTTCTGACAGCGGGAAAGCTGGTAAGTGATATCCTCTGTGGCTTCTAGTTTACAAGGCTCTACGGGGCTGTCTCCTGCAGTGGCCAGCGAATTGGCAATCAGCTCTGCAGCTCTGGAATCACCCTCTGCAGAGACGATGGATGCTTTCTTCTGTTGCTCAGCCTTTTCCACTACAAATCTGGCCCTCTCTGCTTCTTGCTGAGCTAACCTGTTTGGCTTCCACTGCCTCCATGAACTCCTTCCCAAAAGTCAGAGGCATCAAAGAAACATCATATAGGATGAGCCCAAAGATCTCTGCTCACTCTGTGAGGTCTTCACTCGCTTGCCTGGAGACTGTTTCTGAGTGATCAATTCTCCAGCATCAAAGCGAGCTACCACTGACTTGAGGATCTCAGTGGTTATGGATGGCAGCATTCGCTCATCACAGTCCTCACCAATGCTGGTGAAGATTCCGGGTAGCTGATTGGCAACAGGTTGGAAGAGAATGCGAAGGGTGATATTGGCATTCGGTAAATCCTGGCTACCAGTGATTCCTGGGACATCCCGTGGCCAGGAACGACAGTCAAAATAATTGGTTTCTGTACCCAGGGGATAAGAAAATGAGTCCCTTCCCCTTCAACAGTGTCTTGGACTCCATGGAACCTATCAAAGATGACAGCTCTGTGGCCAGCATCCACATTATACAAGGCAGAGTTGACAACTCCTACTACAGCTAAGCCCAAACCAAATTTGCCAACAGCTTCAGAGTTTTGCAGTCATGTCTTCTTCAGATGGGTCTTCTGCCCTCTCAGACCAGCACCACTCTGACCTCCACATGAATTCCCCAACCCTACTTCGATTTTTCCTGATCTTAAAAGATCTCCATAACTTTTCTAATACTATCTCCAGCCTATTACCCTCAATTAGCTTACTGTCCTTCCCATTACTCTCTGCCATTGTAGTTCAGTTAATCTGCTTGTTGCCAATTATATCCTATTTGCAGTCTTTAATCTTTGCCTTTATTCACGTTATTTTCCCCCATAAAAGGCCTTTCTTATATTCTATGTATTACATCAAACCTCATTTAGGATATTATCTTGAGCAGTCCCAGGCTGCCATGAGCATAGACTTTTTTATAAAGTAAAACAAAATTCTGCTTTTTTCTGAAATGTAACATAAATAGTATTTCAAATTGTATAGTGGCCAGAAGTTCACACAATTCACTCGGTACCTCTAGAACCTTCATCTTTCTGTGTCTAGTCTATTTGGAGATCTGTTTTCTGTCCTCCTTTACCCTTTAGGACTGATGCATTCTGCTAGAACTGTATGAATTTAAATACAGTGATATTTTGGCAGCATTTCAAAATCCTTTTCATATTCATAAATCAAGTTCTCAACTTGACTGACAGCTCACTGGAGCCTGGAGGCATGTGGCCCATTTACTCTATATCAGCCTTTCATTGCTAGACACACACACACACACACACACATCCTCTATTATTAATTCTTCAAGATTTTGTTATGAAATGTCCATGTTTAGTATAAAAAATGAAAGATTTTATTTGGATTTGGGCAAAGGCTCCACTGGATATATATCAAAATACAAAAACATCCATTCCATTAGGCATAATGCTCTTTTGATAAATTACGTGTAATTTTATAAGTGTTTGTATTTTCCTCATTTACCATTGTGTGAAGTGTACATATTCCTCAGCATAAAATATATCTCTTTAATTTTGTGTAATTAGAGCATGTAAATATTTTCTTATCATGTGCACTGAAGGGACTGGATGTGGATTGGTTAGTGAGGGAAGGATAGATTGTTTAGGCATTTGATTTTTTTTATTAGCCCTTTTGAACTGCAGTTTAAAGCATATAAATTGCTAGACCTATGGCTTTTTAACCACTTTGGTAAATTTTTATTTAATGATTCTTGTTAAATAAATGGTTTTAAACTTAAAAAAAAAGGATCTCCCAAATGGTAACTCCAAGATATAAAAGAAAAAGAGGAAGGCCTCCAAGATGTTAAGTGAATGTTATTAAAGGTAGGAACCTGAATGAGTACAAAGAGTATTTAAAATCAGTCACTAATCAAAACTTGGATTCATCAAAATGCCAAAAACTAAGACAAAAAAGACTTGTAGTTGTATTAATTATTTTAATGGCTAAAATGTTCATTTTTAATTTTTCACATTTTTTCTTAGAATCTTTACTTACAGGATCAGCAGGCCCACAGAATTCACGGAATGTCTTTGTACAATGTTGTTGAATCTCTAATGCTACACAAGGACCAGAATACAATTCTGTCACCATGTCCTAAAAGAGAAAAAGATGACCATCAATTTCATAAGTTATCTTTCTTCTGTTGATGGCTCCACCAGTCTTCTCCTCTAGAACATCTAGAATTACCTAAGGATTATTTAGTGCCACTGTCCTTGGTTCTTAATATCTGTCTTGAAAGGAATATTTCTAAAACAAAGAATTCTCCATTCCTTACTTAAAAACCTTCAGGGAATCCCTATTGATTCCATGGCAAAATACAAATATTTTGCATTTAAATTGCCACAATCTAGCACCAGACAACTTTTCTAGACTTATTTCATAATACTACTCTTTATTTGAGGTCTACTATTCTAGGCAAATAGGCCTAATAGCTATTTCTAGAGTCCAATGTGTCTCCTACAATACTAATATTCATAACCTAAATGTGCTTTTACATGAGTTATCCTGCATGTCAGGAATGGACTACTTCCCCATCTTTGACCCTCAGAATCACTGCACTGAAAGTATTGTTCTGATGTAGCTTTCTTTGTTACAGAAACAAAATATTTAGTTAACATTTATATAGTGCTTTAAAGGTTGCAAAGTACTTTATATATTTTAATTCAATTGATCTCTACAACAACAGTATGACATGCTATTATTATCTCCATTTTATAAATAAGGATAGAGGCCCAGAGAGATTAAATGATTTGTCCAAGGTCACATAGCTCAGAAGTATCTGAGAGGGGGGCAGCTGGGTAGCTCAGTGGATTGAGAGCCAGGCCTAGAGATGGGAGGTCCTAGGTTCAAATCTGGCCTCTGACACTTCCCAGCTGTGTGACCCTGGGCAAGTCACTTGACCCCTATTGCCTACCCTTACCACTCTTCTGCCTAGGAGCCAATACACAGAAGTTAAGGGCTTAAAAAAAAAGTATCTGAGAGGCAGGACTTGGCCTTGGATGTTCCTGATTTCAGGTCCTATGCATACCCAAGAGATTATCACTTTCTATGGTATTCTCTGTATTAAACCAATCATGCTGTCAGTTTTGACTACCTACCATGGCCCATTCATTTCTTTGACTCTTAGGGAAAGTTGCATCACAGTAACCAGGTTGTTAATTAATCAGTATAATTGCCAGAGCCCAATTTGCCAGTGTATTTGAATAAGACTGTTGGAATATCAGGTCATCTGTAAACTTACTGAAAGCATATTTAGAATAACTCCAGTAATAGAAAATGAGAGAGATGACAAGTATCTCATCTTTTTTCCAAATGGCTCAAATTTCTCAGATGGGTATCTATATTTGAAAAGCTTTTAATTCCATATATTGTGAAGATTATGAATATTCAGCATGGGAATAGCTATTAAAAACCTTGTTATTAAATTTTTATGAATTATATTTCTAGGCACTTATGGGGAACAGTGATGTCTGTAATAATGCTCTAGCTCCAATATAATTTTGATGAATTTTCAAAGCTGTTTGGGGCTTTCTATTTGCTTTTATTTTTTTCTATTTTTTTCCATCTTCTAAATTCACTTATGTATACTTCCCCCACCTTAAGTCACTCATTATAACAAAGAAAAAAATTTCAGCAATATAAACCTACATATCAAAAAACTCTGACATTACACTGAGTGTGCCATACATATCCTTAAACCTTTGCAAAAAAATTGTGAAGAGATAGCCTTTCATTTTCATCTTTGGAGCCAACCTTGTTCATAATCTCTCAGCACTGTTTCATCCTATTTCCTATTTTATATGGTCTATAACAGTGATTCCCAAAGTGGGCGCTACCACCCCCTGGTGGGTACTGCAGCAATCCAGGGGAAGCAGTAATGGCCACACTTTTTTTGTATTACATTCCATTCTGAGTTCAATAAATAAGTTTCATAATTTCCAGGGGGCTCTAAGTAATATTTTTTCTGGAAAGGGGGTGGTAGGCCAAAAAAGTTTGGGAACCACTGCACTAAACCATCATTGTTGTTATCATATTGCTTTTGATCTTTTCAATGGGACTCAGATAGAAATGCCAATGGACAAGTCTCTATCTTGTTATTATTCTTTACATATTCAGTTCAGATGAATAAAATGACTATTTTTATAACTGGAAAATATTAAGATATAGACTCATCCTCTATGGGCTCACTGAAAGTTCCCACAATGTGACTTCTATAGCAGACAGGACCACTCACTCTCATATACTTCTGGCTCTCCTCCAAGATCCTATATTTCGAAAGCTTTTTGTTTCATGTAACTTGGATATTATGAATGTACAGTATGGCAACATTAGCTGTTTATATTACTCTGTTTTGGTGTAACTGATCTTCTGATTATATTTATGCTATCATATTCCAAAAGGTTTTTTAATAATTTCAATCTAAGTAAGCTAACCTCCCTTCCAAAATTATTTGAAAATACGGGAACACCTTCTTTATGTCCCAATGCTAACAAAACTGGAACCATCTCATTCATGATAGCCAATTACTTCATTATGCTTTTTGTCAACAGTACACTCCACTCCTAATTATACAACACTATACTGTTAAAGCAGTGCAAGGATATCATAAAAATAACTTTATTCCCAAATCCTATATTACAAGGCATAATAAATTACATTGAGGAGTTAGTAAAATGAGACATACTTTTGGAGACCTGGTCAATGCAGGAATTTATTTTGTATGACTGTATATTATAAAGTTGGGTTTTGTTTTATTTTCTAATTGGAGTGGAGGTGGGAAAAGGCAAAGAAAACCAATATTTGTTAATTTAAAATAAAATTTAATAATAAAGAAAGCCAAAATAATTTGAAACATCAGTGTTGTTTTTGCCATCCATTTTACAATTAGACATTTCTTGACTTTCATTAAGTGAAGATTTTAGTGACTACAAAACTTCAACTTTTCCCTCTTTAGATTTTAATAGCTCCTCAAATTCATTTATTATGCCACGTACTTGCCTATAATGGATGATTCCAGTTTTGTTTGGATTTAGTATAAGAACATGAAGAAGCTATTCCTGTATTCAGTCCATTTCATGTACAATCATGATTCATTTGCTTCCATGTTCAGTGCCATCAGCATTGGAACATTTTTAGCCATGGTTGAATATTGGCATTTCTGGCTTGTGCTGCCTGGTGTATCCTGCCTTGGTGTAGTGCTATATTGTTCCAACAGTTGTGAGCAGGGTCAGCCTGTGACTCTATAATAGTGCATCCTTGTCACTGAGTCTTAATTGCAGTTGCACCCCAGTAGCTGAGTAGCCAAATTTAATCACTGTTATCCATTGGGCTCAATACATGAGCATTTCAAAATTCCTGGCTTGGACTCTCCTCTTGCTATAAAAGCACATCAGTCTTGACACTCACACCCCATTAGCACCATCTGTACTGATTAGAGGGGATTGAGGGTAGACAGCGATGAGCTTCTCCCAGATCCTCCATTTAAGGCAGGCGCCACCCAGGGCAGCCCATCTCTCCTCACTGCCCTGCCAATTACACTCTTACACTTCATCATGACCCTGAACTGGGAATCCTTCAAATTCCCTCCCCCTCACATACTCACTTCTCAATTTCTTTTTATGTATTGTCTTCTCTACTAATTAGACTGTGAGATCTTTGAAGGAGGGAGCCATTTTATACCTTCCTTTGTGTCACAAGCATTTAGCACAGTTCTAGGCACACAATAAGAGCTTAATAAATTTTTATTGATTGACAACGGTTGGATTTTGTTATTGTTGAAATCTTCCTTGGGCTATAGATGCACAACATTTTCAATGTATTTGTATGTGTTTCTTGCAAACATTTTACACTTGCTCTAATACTTACACTAAAGTCAGTTACTACTCCTTTATAAACTTCATAAAACTCTTCAACATTAACTCGGTCCATATGGAACTAAAAGAAAAAGAATGGCAAATGAATTAAAAAATAAACAGAAAATTTAAAACTTTGCCTTCATGCAAGATGGAATATTTTCCCTTGACATGTACTTTACATTAAAACTAAATTAAAAAAAAAACTAAATTGAACCATAATTAAAAATTAAATAACTGTCCTTTGTAGCAAAACTTGTATAAAAGTTGTTTTGTTTAAAAAAAAAAAAGGCTGAAAATCTCAACTCAGAAACACAGGGGAAATCATGCAGTAGTTTTCATCAAGTGAGCTTTGTTTGTATTGCTACCACAACCAAGTGTTCTTTATCTGTGCTCCAAATGTAGGTTTCATCCTTGAGCTAAAAGGACTCATTTGAATGTCTCTTCACATTTGAGGTTTTTAGGAAGAATGAAATGTTCCAAAAGAAAAAGAAGCAAGGATTCAAAGAGCAAAAGTCCATTAGATTGTGAGCTTCTTAAGGGAAGGGATTGTCTTTTGTCTCTTTTTTGTATCCGCAACATTAAACATAGTGTTTGGCATAGAGTAGATGCTTAAAAAATGTTTACTGATTAATTGACTGAAAAAAATAACTGAAGGTGAGGAAAGGAGACTTGACTTTTGTCAAGATATTAGAGAATAGCAAAAGAATTACAAAACGAAGATAGAAGGAAACTTCAACAAATCTGAGGCTCTTCCCAACACAGAGAGATGGATTCTTGGAGGAGAAAGAACCTACTTGTTCTCCAAAGAATAAAAAGTAGACTCACAGAAGAAATCAAGATGATCCAATAAAGGTCAGAAGAAGAAACAAAGGGCCTGTTTGGGTTCAATGGTAACTGGTGATTCCCAACTCAAGGGACCTGAAGGAGGAGTCATTTGTTGGCTTGATGACAATATCAAATGGTATACTTGTAAGGAAATCCAAAAGACCAAGGGAAGAATCATGAAAAAGAATATGTGGATGAAAGTCAATGGAGGAGAACTAGATGTGTTTATCATTTGAGTGTCCTGGCACATAAGTATGATCTAGTGGTATTATAGAACTTCATTTATCTAGACATCTGCTAGACCTTCTTCCTTCTCTTCCTCCTCATTTTTCTCTCTCCTTCACCTCCCTCCTCTTCTACTTTTTCCTTTTCTTCCTCTCTCTGTCCTCCCCTACCCCTTTCTCCCTGCCCAAAGTATGGTAGCCAAAAGCTTTGACCTATTCTTCAGAGACACCCATAATCCTAAAGTTATCTCTCTGAAAACTGTCTTCTAGATCAATGTTTTGTTTGTATAGAGCAGTGATTCCCAAAGTGGGCACCACCGCCCCCTGGTGGGTGCTGCAGCGATCCAGGGGAGTGGTGATGGCCACAGGTGCATTTATTGTTCCTATTAATTGCTATTCAAATAAAAAAATTAATTTCCAGGGGCACTAAGTAATATTTTTTTCTGGAAAGGGGGCAGTAGGCCAAAAAAGTTTGGGAACCGCTCGTATAAAGACTATGTTCTCTTTTGATGTTATCACTTTTTTGCTTTCCTTCTTCCAGATTATTCTTCACTTTCTATGTATTTGAATTCCCAATTAGTTATTCCATCTTTTGTTGCTTTGAAGAGACTTGCCACTATAGATCCAAATTTTCTGTTCTGCCAATTATTTCTGCTATACAGGCCAAAAATCCTGCTTTCACAACTCTTTTTCGTCTTCTAAATCATTCAGAAATATTTTGTAGAGTTTTTATGCTCTCTCAAGAATACATAAAATCCTCTGCCTCATCTCAGGTAATAATTTATTTTCCTTTCTCTTTCAATATTTATTCATAGGTGCCTGTGTTCATTTAGCTGATCAGGAAGTTATATTCCATTTTGTTTTTAGTATCTCCCCAGTTGGTTTATCTGCTTATGCTCAAGGTCTGTGACTGATTTCTCTTCTTCCTAAGACCTTTGCCAAATTCAGACTTTTGCCCCCTTGTATTCCCTTAACTCCCTTTCTGACTCCTTCCTTTTTGATGGTGATTTTCTGGGGAAGTGGACTTCAAATTCATCTCTCAGTTCACTCACATCAATCTATGATACAAGTGACCTATAGGGAGACAGAATTGGCCATAGTTGGGTGCCATGTCTCTTCTGGTACAGTAGACTGCCATATATGCTGACATTCCAACCCCATGTCTCTTCCTTAGATCTCTGATTGCACTTTGTTGTAGCACAGAAGCCTGCCATTTTGTAATTAAAGTCAAAGTAAACTTATCACTTTTGTTTTTCCATAACACAGATGGTGAGAACAGGGCAGAGCTGAGTTCTGTTACAAGCCTGTGAGTTGGCCTGTCTTTGGCAGTCCAGCCAGAGTATGGTGGTACTGGGGGAGGAGGTACTGAATGACTGAGTTAGGGATTAATCCTCCCTGCTAGTAGTTCCTCAGGTTATTACAATATTAGGGTTCTTGGTCTCTATCTCTTCCACCGAATTCCTGTTTTGGGGAGGTTTCAGAGTTTAGGATTATAGGAGAAAATGTCTAGTCCTCTATCTTGCTGATGCAACCTAGTTATAAAATGTTTCAGAAGCCAAATAGATTTTATATTTGATCCTAGAAGTAACAGGTAGCCACTGGAGTTTACTGAGAGGGACGGAAATGGGGGGAAAAAAGGGAAAGTGACATGGTCAGACCTTAGGAATTTCACTTTGGCTATGGAGGAGGAGATGGACTGAATTAGGGAGAGAAGAGAGAAGAAGAGAGGCTAGGAAACTAAAGAAGAGACTATTGCAACAGTACCTGTATAAGGTAATGAGGGTCTGCACCAAAATGGTAACTATGAGAATGGAGACAAAAGGACATATATGACAGCTGCTGTGAAAATGGAAACAAAACTTTCCAACAGATGTGATCCAGGGAATGAGTGTGCCAACCCAGGTGACTAGAAAGAAGGTGGTACCCTCAATGGTAATAGAGAAGTGCACAATAGGAAAGAGTTGAGGGGAAAATATAATGAACTCAGCTCTGGAAATGCTAGTTTAAGATGTCAATAGTACACATCTAGTTCAAAGTGTCCAAAAGATGGAGATGTGAGACTAAGGGTCAGTAGAGAGACATTAACATTGGGCAAATAAAGCAGAGAATCACCTGTATAAACATGAAAATTGAATACCTGGGTAATGATAAAATCAATATATGAAAGAGTTTAGAAGGCAAAGAAAAGAGACTGTAGGGACATACATAGTTAACAGGTGCAACCTAGATGAAAATCCAACAAAAGACTAAGAAGGAGTAGCCACACAGGTAGGAGGAGAACCAGGAGAAAGCGGTGAAGGAAAGTAATAAAAAATAACAGCAAAGGAAAGTAATAAATGTTGGAAGGGATGTGGCAAAATTGGGACATTAATGCATTGCTGGTGGAGTTGTGAACTGATCCAACCATTCTGGAGGGCAATTTGGAACTATACCTAAAGGGCACTAAAAGATTGCCTGCCCTTTGACCCAGCCATACCACTGCTGGGGTTTATACTCCAAAGAGATCATAAGGAAAAAGACTTGCACAAAAATATTTATAGCCACACTCTTTGTGGAGGCAAAAAATTGGAAAATGAGGGGATGCCCTTTGATTGGGGAATGGCTAAACAAATTGTGGTATCTGCTGGTGATGGAATGCTATTGTGCTCAAAGGAATAATGAATGGAGGAATTCCATGCGAACTGGAATGACTTCCAGGAACTGAAGCGGAGTGAAAGGAAGAGAACCAGGAGAACATTATACAGAGACACTGTGGTACAATCAAATGTAATGGACTTCTCTACTAGCAGCAATGCAATAATCCAGGACAATTCTGAGGGATTTATGAGAAAGAACACTATTCACATCTAGAGAAAGAACTGTGGGAGCAGAAACAAAGAAGAAAAACAACTGCTTGAACACATGGGTTGATGGAGATATGATTGGGGATGTAGACTCTAAGCAATCACTTTAATGCAAATATTAATAATATGGAAATAGGTCTTAATCAATGACACATGTAAAACCGAGTGGAATTGCTCATTGACTAAGGGAGCAGGGCGGGAGGAAGGGAGGGAAAGAACATGTATCATTTAACCATGGAAAAATATTCTAAATTAATTCATTAAATAAAATTTTTCAAATTAAAAAAAGGCTATTAGATCTGGTGATTAAGAGATCATCTTAGAGAAAGCAGTTTCAGTTGAATGATGGAATTGGAAGCCAGATTTTAGGGAAGCTGAAACAAAGAGAAGAGAAGAGGAGGCACCAATTGTAAATGGCTTTCTTAAGAAGATTGCCCATGAAAGAGAGAAGAGATATAGGATAGGATAGCTTTTAGAGATGGGTGACTCAAGTGAGAATTTTTTAAAGCGTGAATATGTTTGTAGGCACTAGAGAAAGGGTCAGTAGAAAGACTAAAGATTAGTGACAGTGGGGATAAGAGAGATAGTGATCTCCTAGAAGAGAAGAGATGGAATGGGACCACTCATGCCTGTAAAGGGGTTTGTTTTCCCCAAAATGGCCACCTCTTCATGTGTGCCAGAGGTTAAAGAAGAGATGGTAGGGGAAACAAATCAGCTACAATGGTATAAAATAGTAGAGTAGCCAACTAAACAAATAGGGAAATTCCAGGACCAACGCTGAGTGCTTTCATGGAAGTGAAGGACTCTTTGACCTCTTCTCTAAAGGCAGATATAAGTTCAGCTGAGATTTCTGAAGAGCACCCCTGGAACAGAACCTTCTCCTTGTAAACAGAACTGTACTGAATTATAGATAACACTTGACAGTAAAAAGACATATGAGGAAAGACATTCTAACCAAAATCCATTTTACAGGTAAATATGCTCCTTATTTTTAATTAAGTGAATTTATTTGTCCACATGAATAATGTTTCATGAAAAAATTCACTAAAATCAGAAATGAAATTATTTTTAAATATAAGTCATCATTCACTACAAAATACCTACCATCTGCATAGCTGAAATTTCAAAGCCTCCATCTCGGATGGCAATTAGAATCTTTCCCAAAAGCCCTGAAATATAAAACAAAAGCGGTACAAAATATAAAATTTCTATTTTTTCTATTTCTATAATTTCTAAATTTTTTCTATTTCTATAATTTCTAAAGCAGTTACTTACAGATGAACTTTTTCCCACATTAAAGCAAATAATTTGCATGATATTTCTGACAGCATATGCTTTTACAGGATAAATTTGGTCAATCCCCAACATAAGTTTTCAGTAAATATTTATCAACTACCACATATATAAGCCTGAGCTATTCGATGTAGGGGATACAATGAAGTTTCTGCCCTTACTCTGCTTGCAATCTGGCTGTGGAGGCAAGATATACACAAAGAAAATTCAAAGTAACAAAGTAGTATGTTCCTTTTTTTAAGTTAATTTTCCAATTATCTAGCACTTATTTTTCACCTTACCTTCACAATGAAGTGAAAAAGAAAAAGAAAACCATTGTAACAAATATACATTGAAAAGCAAAACAAATTCCCATATTGGCCATGTCCAAAAATGTGTGTATCATTCTGTATCGGCTATCACTTGCCAGGAGATAAGTTATTTATCACTGGTCCTCTGAAATAATTGAGTGTATTTCAAAAAAGAGAAAAGATAGATATTAATGAAAGTTAGAGGGATCAGATAGAGCTTAATGGAGAAAGTTAAATTTCAGCTGTATCTTGAAGGGTAGTTATAATTTCATCTCATTTTATTTATTTACTTTGCTTTTATTTATTTATTTTTTAGAAAAAATTTTTCCATGGTTCCATGATTCATGTTCTTACTCTCTCCACGCAATCCTCCCTCCCTGTAGCCAACGTGCATTTCCACTGGTTTCTTCATGTGTCATCAATCCAGACCTATTTCCATATTATTGATAATTGCACTAGGGTGGCATGTCTGCATCAACCCATGTGTTCAAGCAGTTGTTTTTCTTCTGTGTTTCCTCTCCTGCAGTTCTTCCTCTGAATGTGGGTAGCGTTCTTTACCATAAATCCCTCAGAATTGTCCTGGATCACTGCATTGCTGCTAGTACAGAAGTCCATTACATTCGATTCTACCACAGTGTATCAGTCTCTGTGTATGATGTTCTCCTGGTTCTGTTCTTTTCACTCTGCATCAATTCCTGGAGGTCTTTCCAGTTCACATGGAATTCCTCCAGTTTATTATTCCTTTGAACACAATAGTATTCCATCACCAGCATATACCACAATTTGTTCAGTCATTCTCCAATTGAAGGGCATACCCTCATTTTCCATTTTTTTTGCCACCACAAAGAGTGTGGCTATAAATATTTTTGTATATGTCTTTTTCCCTGTGATCTCTTTCAGGTACAAACCCAGCAATGCTTTGGCTGGATCAAAAGGCAGGCAATCTTTTAGTGCTCTTTGGGCATAGTTCCAAATTGCCATCCAGAATGGTTGGATCAGTTCACAACTCCACCAGCAATGCATTAATGTCCCAATTTTGCCACATCCCCTCCAACATTCATTACTCTCCCCTGCTATCGTTTTAGCCAATCTGCTAAAAACCCACTATTTGACAAAAACTGCTGTGAAAAATTGGAAAACAATATGGGAAAGATTATGTTTAGATCAACATCTCACTACACCAAGATAAATTCAGAATGGGTGAATGACTTGAATATAAAGAAGGAAACTATAAGTAAACTAGGCAAATACAAAATAGTATACTTGTCAGATCTCTGGAAAAGGAAAGATTTTAAAACCAAGCAAGAGTTAGAAAAAATTACAAAATGTAAAATAATTTTGATTACATTAAATTAAAAAGCTTTTGTACAAACAAAAACAATGTAGCCAAAATCAGAAGGGAAACAACAAACTGGGAAAAAAATCTTTATAACAAAAAACTGACAAAGGTCTAATTACTCAAATATACAAGGAGCTAAATCAATTGTACAAAAAAATCAAGCCATTCCCCAATCAATAAATGGGCAAGGGACATGAATAGGAAATTTTCAGATAAAGAAATCAAAATTATCAATAAGCACATGAGAAAGTGTTCTAAATCTCTAATAGAGAAATGCAAATCAAAACAACTCTGAGGTATCACCTCACACCTAGCAGGTAGTTATAATTTTAATAGAAGGAAAGGAGAAGGATATTTTAGGCAGGGAGAACAATATAAACAAACTGTTCATGAAATAAAGGACACTAATTTGGTTATCCTGAAAGGTTTGTACTAAGGATCAATGTAAAGAGGGGAGGTAATTAGAAAAATAAATTGACGCCAAATTGTAGAGCATCTCAAATGTCAGCTTGGAAAGTATGGATGGCGTCCTCTAGGCAATAAGATGCCATTGAAGATTTTTCAGACCAAGTGTGGGCTGAATGCAAGATGCAAACTTTTAGAGTTTGATGTTAAGATCATTCATCTGGTAGTGGCCTAGAGCATGGACTTGAGTGGAAAAAGGCTAGAATCAAAAAGATCTTATACAGCTTTTGTAACAATCTGGGCAAGACATGCTAAGAGTATGACCTATGGTGGTACTGAGCATTGCCAGAGACAATAGACACTAGAAAGACTTTAGCAAAACAGTCAGGAGCAGGACCTGTTAGTACTAGAAGAAAGGAAACAGAGGCATCTTAGATGGAGCCTAAATTGGCCTCTTTGTAACTTCTACTTAGTTCTGGTCCTGCCCCCTGATGACCAGCAGGACAAGTCTAATTCTTCCTCCTTATGATAGCTTTTCAAATTCTGGAGAAGAGTTGTCATACCCTGCTGGTCCCCCCCCCCCCCCCCGCATACCCCATAGATTCTCTTCTCTACAATGGATATCTCCAGTTTCTTTCATTGACTCTCCTATAACAAGACCATGAAGCCCTTTATCATCCTCCTTGTCCTCTTCTGGATACTCTTCAGTTTAGCAAGACTTTTCCTGAAATATAATACTCAGCGCTAACACAATGCCAGATATAGTCTGAGAATGTTAGAATGTGGTGGGACCTATCTAGTCCTGGCCAGATGTGAAGTTGTCATTCACATGTTTCAGTCATATCTGACTCTTGGTGTCCCAATACTTTATCCACTGTGCCACCTACTTGCCCCAAACTATAACATTATTATGCTTATAACCAAAAGAGATCAAAGGAAAGGGAAAAGGACTTCTATATACAAAAATATGTATAGCTCCTTTTGGGTAGTAGTCAAAAATGGGAAAGTGAGGGGGTATCCATTTAATTAGGAAACCGCTAAATCAATGAATGTAACGAAATCTTATTGTCAAATATTATGGAACAGTATATGATTAACTGGACAATTTCAGAGGAAACTGGGAAGACTTCTTTGAAGTGATGCTGAATAAAATGAGCAGAACTAGGAAAATAATTTATGCAACAGCATTATAAAGAAAAACAATTTTGAAAGACAAGAACTTTCATCAATGCAATGACTAACCAAGACTCCAGAGGACTGAGATTTGAACAAAGTCAATATGGGAATTTATTTTGTTGGATTATGCTTATTTGTTTTGAGGAGTTTAATTGTTCAGTGGGAGGGGGAGGGCAGGAATGAGTGAGGGAGATAATAAATGCTTGTAAACATAAATTTTAAAAATATAAATACATGGTAAATGCAAAGTAACTTTTGAGGGAGAGGGAAGGGCAGCAAAGAGAAAACAGGAAAGGCCTTTTAAAGGAGGTGGTGCTTTTGCCACAAGGAAAAAGGACTAAAAATGTCTCTCTGAAATATCTAAACAATATTTATCATTTCTCAACTAGGAATATTTCTGTTCCTCAACTGTTATTTCACATACCAATACACACGCACAAATTTAAAATATAAAGCTTTTTTTCTTAGAAAATTCTTAGTGAGTTTATGAGGTTTTTGTCAAATCGCTAAAATTGATGTAAACTTTGTGGGCTTTAATCAACAGTCATCATTTGATGCTAATTGTGATGAAAATTATGTGCGATTAAATGAAGTTAATAAAGGAATCTGAAAGCAAGTCTGCAAGATTTTAGTGTATTACCATAATTACTTTTAATGAAGGAGTCACATGTGAGTTCTCTGGGAAGAAATTCAAACTTAAATGAGACACATCAGTCTTTGGGGAAGACTTTGATCTATTTGGGTTTGAAGAAACAACTAACAGCAAGGATACTTTTGGGATCAATCAGTCAATTAGCACTTATTAAGCACTTCTTAAGTGCAGGCACTGTGCTGAGGCCTGGCCCTCAACTAGCTCTCCTTTTAACAGTGGAGACTACACAGAAAACGTGATTTAGAGTCATTCAAAAGTAACCTGAGAAGGTGAGATGCTGGGAGATAAGGGCCCTGGGAAGACTCTTCAGAAGATAAAATGTAAAGTGATTCTTCCAAAGGAAGCTAGGAATACTCAGAGGCAGAGCTGAGGTTGGCAATTCCAGGCATGAAAAGGTAATGAGATGGGAAAAGAAGCCATGCACCAGGAGCAAGAAGGCTAACTGCTGAATGGTGGGATGTGTGTAGAAGAGTCAAATCTAAGCCTAGAGAGGGCCAGGTGATTGCCAGACAAAGGACTGATATTTGGTCTGAGAAATAACAGAAGTTTATTAATGGTGGGAGAGACTATTAATAGTGGTGTGTCATTTGAAATTGTTGTAAGCCTACAACTCCCAGAGCTCTCTGCTACAGCTTCTCCTGACAACTCCCACTTCCTTTGTGGGAGGTGTCAGAGAAAGTATAAAAGAGAGAGTTTGGAGCTTCTTCTCTCTCTACCCTGGAGGGTCTGCTCTCCAGCCTGGACTCTCTCTGATCCTGAGCACTTTCTCAGTGCCTTTTTCCCTTTCTATCTACCTCCTAGTTTTTCCTAGACCTTCCCTTTTCTAATTAAAATAAAACCTAGCTATTCTAAACCCTAAAGTTGCTCTCTGATCTTTTATTTGAGCCTGGAAGGGCTTTGGTCAATTCACACCGCCCCCCCAGGGTGAGGACCACTACCTTCCTTTCCCTCCCTCTACCTTCCTCTCTCATTCTTCCTCCAATCCTTCTACCTTCCTCCCTTCACTTTCACCACACAGTAGTCAGACTATGCTTTGGACAAAATCCTCCAGCAGCAAATGGAAGATGGGAGAGAATGCAGAAAAGGCTTGAGGGAGAAAGATCAGCTGGAAAGTTACTGTAATCATTTGGGTAGAGGAGAGGAGGGCCTGAAATAGGGTAGGGAGTATTATCAGATCAGTTCATCTCTGTAAATTGTCTGCACAGTATCTGGCCCAGAGAAGGTGCTTTAAAAATGCTGCCCTTGGTCCTTCTCTTTGTGAGTGTGGCAAAGAGAAAGGGCATTCTATTATCTATGAATCAAATCTCATTTTATCTCCTGATTGTTTTATAACAAACTTGTAGGAAAAGGTACCTAGAAAAGAAAATATAGTCAGCATCAAATTCTTTAGAATCATTTATTTGCTGATGACCCAAACATCTGATTCCATCTTGCTTTTATTGCTCTTCCTGGGGAATTTTTTTCACTGACTATATAGTTATATTATATCTCAGAATATGCAGAACAGAGAAAGGAGGTTAGAATTAGAAGGGACTTTTGAAACTATATAGGCTAGAGGTGTCCAATTTATGACCCACTGATTAACCAGAGTAACATGTAATTAGGAAATGTTTAACAAAATAAAAATACGACCTTAATAATGTTATTTTTGTATTCTAAATCAATAAATAAGCCTGAAAAGATCTGGTTTCTATTTGAGTTTGACACTATTGATCTAGGCCAACCTCCTTAATTTAGTTGATGAAATTGAAGCCCAGAAAAGTCACTTAACTTGTCCAAAATTACACAGATACTCAGTGAAAGAACTGGTGATTAAATTCAGATCTTTTGACTCCCTGCCAGAATTTTATCTTCTTTATACACCTCCACCAGAAGAGGCAAAAGGAAAACAGAGGAAGAAAAAAATAAACTAAAATCTGCCAACTCCGGTGAGAGGCCCCTTGGTATGATGAAAAGAGAACTCTTGGAGTCAAAAAGACCTGTGGTCTAGTTCTGACTCTAATATATATATATACTATCTGTGTGACCATAAAGGTAACCACAACTAATCTGTTTCTTCTTGGCAACTACCTAAATTGCATAAGAGCTACTAGTCAGCATTAGCAGAGAGAGATTCCAAACAGGAAATCTACTACACTGATAAAATCAGGTCTAGATTTCTCTCTTCCAGCCCCTCAAAAATAGTTAACTCTAATAACTAATTTTATGAAGCTGGAACATATTTATCAAAGTGGAGGACTGAAAACCTATCACATTTAAGTCAGAATTCTTCAAATGATGACAAAAATAAACACTTCCCTCTCTCTATCCCCAATATCTCATTCTGATTTAAACTTCTGTCAAATACTGGATATCTTTACTTGAGATCTCAAAATCCTCAGGGTTCCCCATAGACCTCAGAACCACCAAGGATATGCACCCTTGTAATTCTGAAAGTTACTGTCTGACCCAAACATGCACTAAAACCATCCCTTGCAACTTAAAACATTGTTTGTTTGGGTTTTTTTTATCACAGGAAAATCTGTTTCGGTCTATATAGTAGCAAAAAGTAAACCAGAGGAATCAAGAGAAACTTGGGTGGAAAAAAAAATTTTGAGAAGTCATTTTAAGAGTGGAAATGGTTATAAAAGGCTGTGTACAAGATATCTGTAATAGGCTTGACTATTGTTTAAGCAAAACAAACAACCTAGGCATTTATTGAAACTAAGTCCTTTTGTTGACATATTAAATCATTCTTCATTCTCAAAATCTTAAATAAGCTATTGGAAAAAAGGTAGATACTAAATTCAGAATGACAAAATATATAGAAAGTCACAAAATCTTCTGTTTTCTTCAACTGAATTCAAATGCAAGAAAAAGAAGACAACCCTAATATGTTTGGGAATAAGTGCACTGACAAAAATTACAAACTGATAAAGTTGATAAAATTAATAATCAACTTAAATCAAATTAAAGAAGGTTGATTTAATTCAAAATTTAAACTTAAAGAAGAAAGGATCTCATTAAAGATCCTCAAAATAAGGTCAGTGAATCTTTCAAATGAGATTACTGTAAAGTCAAATCAAAACCAGAGATTATAGGAAAGTTAGGATTAATTTTCAATGACAAAGTACAAAAGAAATCACAAGCATTAGGAAATTCAACAGAAGGAATTTAATACTAATCCTAAGAAATATGCATAACAAATAACCTTAGGCAAAAGAACTAGATGGAAAAGCTTTCTGTCTCCTAGACAGCAGTATGTTACTAGGTAAAGCTACTTGACTAAATAATCTTCTAGCATTTTTTAATCAAATGAAAGGATGGGCTCTTACATCTTACTGGCTACCTTTTCCCCTTCTGATTTACTGCATTCCACGGAAAAAAAATATGTCTGAATCCCATTAAATGAAATGAAGACCAAACAGTGGCTTCAGAAAACTTGTTAAATGGAGGAGCACAAATCAGCCCATGTGCTTATCACTCAATTTATCTATTATAGTTTACTTGGGCTGTGAACAAGTTTACCACACTAGACAGACACATATGTCAAACTTTGGTTCTGTTCCTCAATTTGTGCCAGTTCTCACAATAGACTTTTTACCTTGCTTATTCTCCTATAAAACAGAGAAATTTGCCACATAAATACTATTACTCAAACACTCAAATAGAGCTATGATCTCATAAATCTGGATGTTCCTTCCAGTGATGAAATGGTCACCCATCCTTCTTGCCCATGTCTTCCATTGCTTTCTGCTGACATTACAAAAATGCCAGAGGAGCACTCCATCTATTATTATCTTTGCCCCTCACCATATGACCAGTCCATCTCCGAATTCCATTACACATTTCACCAATGATGTCCTGACTCAATGTAGAAACTGCCATTTGTCCATTTGAATTAGAGGTGGACCACAGGAAGTGATGAAAGACACGATCTCTTTAAGTAAGTTAGTGAACTTCCTGTGGGGGCTGTTGCCGACTCGAACTGGGAGCAGAAGCATCTCCTGAGACCACAGAATGCTTACACTCTATATTGTCACGTGGGTAAGTTAGGCTGACTTCCTTGGCCTAGCTGGGTCAATTCTAAACTCTGCCTATCTGGCTGTTGGGCCTTGTGGCTTACAGCTTCATTTATTTAGCCTTTTAACCTTCTCTCTCTGTCCTGGCCTTTGGCCTGGACTAGCCTCTCCCTTTCTCTTTATTCCTACTTTTTACCTACCAGATTGGAAATAAACTCCTCAACCCGATGATGACTTGGGTCTGATTTAATTACGGAATCAACCGGAATTGTTGATTCCTGGCAGCCACACATTCTAATATATATCTATAAATACTTAAATTTTCCTTTTTACACCCTTTCACTAAATGCCCATCTTTTTTCAGTGATGATTAGGTTCAGTTTGCAGGATGTATTATTTGGGCTTGCAGGATGATCTCTGGGGCTCTACACAAGTTACTTAAACTCTCTATACCTCAGTTTCCTTATATATAAAATGGAGGAAGTAAGACCCAACAATCTGGAGTTCCCTTCTAGATCCAAATCTATGGGCACTTGAATATATTATTCTAATGGGTGTGAAGATTTCTTGAAAATGTGTAATGAATCTGTTATTCAAATTGCTCCTTCATACTTGAAAGTCTTTTCTCTGGTTCTATGAAAATTTTATTATTGTAAATACTGTTTGATCAATCACTACATGCTTTGGAATATGAAGTATTTATTTGTTGGCTGTTTTTTGTTGTTCTGGTAGCAATCTATTCCATTGATCAGCACTTTGTTGCCTTTGCATAAGTTCTAGAAGTTTTCTTGTGTTATTTCCTCTATAATGGTGTTTTTTGTTTCTCGTGTTCTTTGGAGAAACTTGTGAACCTGAAGTGTTCTTATATTCTATCTTCAAACTCAAGTCATTCTAGCTTGCATAGAGTTTTATTCTTTTTTCACCATTTTCTTTTGCTCCTAGTCTGGCAAATTTTCCTTTACTTCAATATGTGTATGTTCTAAACCTGCTAATTTTCTCTCAGAGCTTCCTCTTTTAAGAGATTCCTCATCATGCCTTCAATTTATGCTACACAGTTGTCTGTGTTATTAATGCTATATCGAGAGCTCTGATTTCTGTCCTAAATTTGTCATTTCTTCTAAGAGATTAATTTCCCTTTTTGTATCATCCTAGAATTTTTCTCGCTTTTCCCATGTTCATTATATAATCACCAAAATTCTTGTACTGAGAAATATTGATTCATTTTCTTTAATATTATATTAATTTAATGTACTACTTTGGGGTTTTTTTTTTGTAGTATTGTTCAATTTTCCTTTGGACTTCATGATAGTCTTAGTTGGTTCATAGACTTGTGAAGTGGGTTTTTTTGTGTTTTTTTTTTTTTAAAGTGGCTTTCTCACTTGAACCTTAGATCTTTCAGATTTCCCCTGTGTCTCCCACACTTAAGTTTGAAAATTCTCCTCCTGTTCTTCCTTTCCTTTCTCACCCTTTCCATTTCTCCTCATGCCCTTAAAGCTGGGCCTCTCAGGCCAGAGTCCTTGAGATAAGGAACCTAAGGGCAGACTGTGCCTGAGGCCCTGCCCTCATTAGCCTCCAGAGGGAGATAAATGGCCCCAGTTAGGTTTCCAGCTGACTTTCTTGACCCTTTGTCCCCTTCTAACTTGCAGCTCTGAGTAGCTTCTGTGCCACACCTTGCCCTTTTCCTGAGGCTTCCAGGCATCTCTTCTTTTCCTTTCCTTTGTGAGACTGGGCAGAGTCAAGATCAACAACTTCTTTTCACATCAGGGTAGAGGGTTCAGGCAAAGCCAGGGACATGAAGAATCCCTAAAATCAGACCCTGAGAACACAAATCTAACAAACTTGTTTATACTTACTAAAATAAGCATATGGGATCAGTTGAGGGAAGGGGTATTGAATGATAGTTCTGAATATTAAAGTATTATATATCAAACTTATATATTTCAAAGTTATATAATCACCAGAATTATATCAAGGAAAATAATGAAAAAAGAAAGAAATGAAGAGGGAATAGTAATTCCAGAATTCAAACTATACCAGATAAAGAGCAATCATCAAAGTAATTTAGTACAGTTTTTAAAAATAGAAAAAATAGATCAATGGAACTAAGTGGACAAGAAAGAATAAGAAATAATTGAACTCATAACCCAGTACTTAATAAACTCAAAAACATTTGTTACTTAAAGGTAGAAAAGTCCCCCTACTTGATAATAACTGCTAGGAAAGTGCAGAAATTAGGCTTAGATCAACATCATACACTATATTCTGTAACTAATTTCAAATGGGTAAGTGACCTAACTTTTAAAGATTATACTATAAAAAACTAGAAGAGAAGCAAATGACACAGCTAAGCGTAGGGGATGAATTCTTAACCAAATAAGATAAAGATCATTACAAAAGATAAAATGAGTAATTTTGATTATGGGAAATTGAAAAACTTCTACACAAACCTATTTCATCTAGGATAAGAAAAGAAACAATTCATTAAGAAAAATATTTATATCAAATATCTTTGGCTTTGATTTCTAAGACTTATAATCCCTTAACAGAAGACCAAAATCCATTTCCCCATAATGGTCAAATGATATGACCAAACAGTACTGAAAAGATGAACAGCAAACTTGACCATATGAAAAAATGCCTCTAACTCATGAATAATTAGAGAAATTCAAATCAAAACAAGAGGTTTTCAAAGCAACCTTACACCAAGAAAATGGGCAAAGAAGGTTAGAGTCAATATTTGAGTGGAGTGTGGAAAGAAAACACACACACAAACACACACACACACACACACACACACACTAGTGAATGTGGTGGATGTATCTACTGGTATAACTATTCTGAAAAGCAAATCCAGATATGATAGTTAATATATATAAATATATATACACATACTCTTTGACCTAGATGTTACATTGTTAAGTATATACCCAAAGAGGTTATTAACAGAAAGAAAGGTTTAACATTTGCCAAAATACTTGTAACTGCATTTATTTAGTAGAAAAAAAACTGGAAATAAAGATGTTCATTAACTGAAGAATGGCTAATTAAGTTGTGGTATATGAATGTAGTATGATATTACTGTGATATAGGAAACAAAAAATATAATGAATACAGAGAAGAATGGAAAGACTTACATGAACCAGGAAAACATGTGCCATGACTACTACAACAATGTAAATGTCAAGAATAGCCTCAGTATAATTGAAACTGAAGGTTGTGAAATTATAAAGATCAAGGTTTGGCCCTCCAAAAAGAAAGAGAAAAAGATACCTCCCTCCTGCTCCTTTGCTGATTTCTTTTTTCCTCTTCCTTCTTAAAAAATTTATTTTATTGAATGGATGGCTTTATAGAAAGAGAGAGAAATTTAGGTGATGTACAAACAAAAGGTATCAGTAGAAAATGTACAAAGTAGAAGAGAAGGAAGGACAGAAAGAATTACAGTATAGAAGACCAACTTCAAAGTTACATGCTGCATTTATTCCATATTTAGAGAGGAAGGCAAACTATACTTAATAAAGATTGAGGCACTCGTATAAAAAAGATAAAACCATATCAGTCGATGGCCAAGAACTTTGGCATCAAGAGCTTTCTTTTCTGGGTCTTCTTTATATGTGACTGCTGAGGACATTTGCAGAGGCAGGTACAAGGTGGAATCCCCATCAAGGGTTACTTCCCTGGATGATGACTTTTGCAGTAGGCTAGAAACAAAGAAGAATGCTGTGTGGTGGGGAGAGCACTGCTCTTCCTGGGGCTCACCAGATGACCTCCTCCACAGTGGTTGACTAGTAGTTTCCAAACACCATTCCACTAGATGTACTATCTTCCAACAAAGGAATATAAATTCCTTGAGAACAGCAATGGTTTCTCTTTTGTATTGGTATCTCTACGCTTACTTAGCATTGGGCCTGAGGCAAATAGTAAGCATTTAACAAATGAGTTTTTATTTAATTCTTTCATTGATTCAGGGCCCAGGTCTCACTTCTTTAACTCTTCACACTCTTTTAGCAGCATAAAGACACAAAACAGGAATTAATGATGGTTGAATGAATAAAAGAATGAATGAAGTACTTATGAAATATGGTTATATAACCTGCAGAAGGATGGCTATGTAGGAATTTAATGAAGTCTTCAGCTACGTGAAGGGATATATTTACAGGGTGAGTGAAAACTCAGAGTTGTTTTAGATTTCCCTTGAGGACTGAAGAGGAAGGAAAGAGAAGAGAGGCCTAAAATTACAAGAGGAACTTAGATAATTTTATCAAGAACTTCCTAATTATTATTAGAATGCATTACCAAAAGAATTTGTACTACATCCATCTCTAGGGATTTTTATGAAGAGAGAACTATGCATTATCTATCTATTCCAAAGCAGCTAATTATATTTTTGGACAATTTGTTAGGGGTTTTTCTCTCATGCTGAACCAAAATGTCTCAGTGTAGAACACCACCAAATTTACCCTATTCTGAATTTGAGATAAGCAGATCAAATCTACTCTTCTTTTGATTTGATAACCCTACATGTATTTGAGGAGAGATTTTCTATTTGGGGAGGAAGCATGGAGATCACCTGACACATATTGGTTGTATAACCACAGGAAAGTCATTCAATTTCTCAGTAACCCAGGAAATTCTCCTCTAAGATTATAAATCAAAGAGCAATTACAACTCTGTACTCCCTAGTCACTCCAATACTCTTAACAAAGTCAACTGGCTCTTCCTCCTCAATGACTGCTACAGAAAGAAGTCACTTTCATCAAGATCATTATTCATCTCCTACTATCAAGGCATGTATCTTACAAAGGCATGATGGGGGCAGTAGAGACTAGTCCAATCCTCTCATTTTACACATGAGGTAACTGAGGCCTTCCGAGGTTAAAGGTTAAAGATCACATAACTAATACATGACAGAGTATTGAACCATAGATTATAGAAAGGATCATAGTTCTAGAGCTAGAAAGGAGTTCAGAAGTCATCTAGTCAAACTCCATCTTTTTTCTTTAGAACAGGAAACTGAGTTACGGAAATTTTAAGTGATTTGCCCATGGTGATCAGGGTATTAAGTTTCAGCAATGCAACTTGAATCTAGTCTTGTGATTTCAAATCCAATGTTCTTGCACAGGATCACCTGCTTCTCCCCTCAGTGCTCTTCTCTCTATACTCACTTCTTCACGGATCCTACTCATATCCATGGGCTCCATTAACAGGAATACACAGATTATTCAAATATCAATATACATAGCCTCATTCCCTAGGCAGAACTCTCATCTCGTATTACTGCTTTTTGGATATCTCCAGCAGAATAAGCCATGATGGTATCTCCTGATTGCACATCCAAAAAGAAAAGCTCTTCTATAACATCTCTTCTCCAAACTTTCCTCTTTTGATTACAGTTACCACCATGCTGTCTGTCACTTAGGTTTATAACCTCAAGGTCTTCCTTACTACTTTCATCTCTTCAGCTCCCACATCCAATAAGCCTATCCCTTTATTTCCATTTGTACTGTCACCATTTTTGCCTGGACTACAAAAATACTTTTTTTTTTTAATCTGACTTCTTATTCTTTAAAAAAAATTTTTGAGTTCTAAATTCTTTCCCTCCCTCAAGCTCCTCTACCACCCTCTGAGAAGGCAAGCAATATACTATCAGTCATACATGTGAAATTCTGAAAACATATTTCCATATTAGTCATGTCACCAAAAAAAAAAAGAGTGAAAAAATTATATTTCAATTTTTACTCAGAGTTCATCACTTCTCTCTCTGGAGATGGATAGCTTTTTTTTTCATCCTGAGTCCTAGGAATTGTCTTAGATCATTGTCTTGACCAGAGCAACTAAGTCTTTCACAATTAATCATCATTGCAATATTGCTGTTACTATTTAACATGTTCTCTTGGCTCTGTTGACTTACTTAGCATAGTTCACTTGTCTAACCAGGTTTTTCTGAAACTACCACTTCATCACCTCTTATAACACAACATTATTCCATCATGATCACATATCACAATTTATTTAGCCATTCTCTAACAGATGGGCATTCCCTCAATTTCCAACTCTACCACCACAAAAAAATGGTAATAAATATTTTTGCACATACGGATCCTTTTCCTTTTTCTTTATTATCTTTGGGATACAAATCTAGTAGTGAATCCTGGGTCAAAGGGTATACATAGTTTTATAGTCTTTTGGGAAAAGCTCCAAATTGTCTTCCAGTTTACTGCTCCTTAAGTATACCTATTTTTCTACCTCCCCTCTAGCATTTGTCATTTTACTTTTCTGTCATGTTAGCCAATCTGATAGGTGTGAGGTGACATTTCAAAGTCATTTTAATTTGCATTTCTCTAATCAATAGTGATTTTGAGCATTTTTTCATATGACTACAGATAGCTTTGATTTCTTCTTCTGAAAATGCCTATTCATATGCTTTGACCATTTATTAACTGGAGACTCTTATTTCTTATAAATTTGGCTCAGTTCTCTATAGATTTGAGAAATGAGAACTTTATCTGAGAAACTTGATGTAAACATTTTTTATATTACTTCATGGTCTACAATATCTTTTAGCAAAATGTAATTTCCCTGATTATCTTTTAATTGGGTCTATTTTTGCATTTGCTTTGTCTGAGATAATGACTGTTATCCTTGTCTTTTTGCTCTAGCCTTTTAAACTCTGTGTATCTTTCAGTTTCAAATATATTTCTTGTCAACAACATATTGTTGGATTCTGGTTTCTAATCTACTCTGCTATCTACTTCTGTTTTATGGGTGAATTTATCCCATTCACATCCACAGTTTTGATTACTGTGTATTTTTCCTATCATGTTTTCTTCTGTTCATCCTTCTCTCTCTTTTCATCTTGTCCCTCCCTCAAAAGTCTATTTTCCTTCTGAACACTACCCTCCCTTAATCTGTGTCTCTTTTACTATTCTCCTACCTTCCTTGTATTTCCCCTTTTTCCTTTGGGGTGAGATAAATAGCTATAATTGACTATATGCATGTGTGTGCTTGTGAAAGTGGGTATACATATAAAATTATATATACATATAAAATTATATATTCTTCCCTCTCTGAACTAATTCTCATGAGTGAGCTTCAAACATTACCTGCCACTACTCCTCCACTGTAAAAGTTCTTGCTTACACACCTCTTTTCTGTGCAATAAATTTCCCTATTCTTCCTTTTCTTCCAGTGCATCCCTCTTTCTCACACCTTAATTATTTTTAAGATCATCCCAACATAATCAACTCACACTCATGCCTCTATGTATACTCTTTCTAGTTGCCCTAGTAATGATAAAGATCTTGGGAGTGACATGTATTATCTTTCCATATAGGAATATAATCAGTTTAACCTTATTAAGTCTCTTATGATTTATGATTTCTCTTTCATATCTACCTTTTTATGTTTCTCTCGAGTTTTTGTTTTGAATGTCAAATTTTCTATTTAGCTCTGATTTTTTCATCAAGAATGCTAGAAAGCTTTTATTTTTTTTTCCTGAAGGATTATACTCAGTTTTTCTGGGTAAATGATTCTTGGTTGTAATCCTGTTTCCTCTGCTTTCCAGAATATCATATTCCAAGCCCTCAATTCCTTGAACTTGATAATAATAATAACTATAATTATTAATAAATAGCATTATCAAAATTACTAGGCAAAATAGTAAAAATTCATTGTATGGGTAAGGAGAAAAATAAAGAGGATCCTGAGGAATTTTCTTCATATTCTAAATAGTTTTGTCCACTGCCACAGAAAATGGCCTTGAGGCATGTACCATAGTGAGGGGTAAATAAAGGCATTGCTCAAAAGAGGTTATAACTTCCCCTTCAGATTCTAAATGTGAATGTTAATCTTAATGGGAGAGGGGAACTTCACAAAGATACTAATATATAAAAATGGGGCTTTACCTTGCCAAGATAGCTACATAGAGTTGTGAATATGCATCTATACATTTTCCAGAAAGCAATAATAATTCATTTAATTAAGAGAGAAAGGTTGGCATTGGCTATAAGAAAACTCCCAGATAGCAAACCTATTCTTGTACACATCATAAAAAGTGGTAAATGGGATACAAATAATTATTTTGGAATACAATGCAACATAGTTTTGTTGGCACCAATGTACCACTACAGACTTTCATACAAGTTGACATTAGACCATTAATCACTCTTTTTTGGGTCTGGATTGAGTCAACCAATTCTGAATCAACTTAACTGTAATATGGGCTAGCTCATATCTCTTCATTTCATCTACAAGAATAGCATGAAAAACTCTGCCAAATGTTTTGTTAAAATCTAAGTAAATCATATCTATAGCAATCTCTTGCTCTAATAATAAGCCTGTCCAAAAAGGAAATTGGGTTAGTCTGGCAAGACTTGTCTGTGTTGAAACTATGTTGGCTCTTTGACTACTTCCTTTTCTATATCTCCCTTCCCTGGCTACCAAGCTTCAATTCAAATGCTTCCCCTTATTAAAATCTAGTTCCTTGAGGGAAGGCACTATTTCATATTTGGATCTACACCCTCAGCACCTGGCACAGGTCCTGAAACATAGTAGGTACATATAAACATTTTTTTAGCCATTCTCTAAGGTCATACAGGCACACTGGGGATCTGACGTATATACAGCATGCTGGTGAAGTACTCTTCACATGCTTTGAGGAAAGACACAATGACGCCTAATGGAAGTGTCTTTTTGGAGCATGTGGAAATGAACGATGAGGTTAGAAGAAGCCTTTTTGATTCACTGCATAGCCAGAGTGGGGTGTTCCTTCAAAAGGCTCTGGTAAGCCAGGGCTTCCCTCATTCACTTTGGTTCTTCTCTCCTGATGGATCTCTGCTCTTTTTGACTCTGGGAAGGTATACAAGGTGAGACTATGCTGAAAGGGAGAGGCCTGGAATCTTTATACCTCCAAGGCTAACAAGCTTTGGCCCATGACCTCTCATTTGTTCTTTTGTTCAGGTGACAAAGACTCTAGTCAGAAGGGTTTTACAAGGTCAAGGGAGCAAAGTTTCAGGAATCTATGAAACTGGAAGTCCAGGGCTTAGAATCTATTCTGGGGTATACAGCAAGGTCAGCTTCAATGGCCTGAGTGACTTCTGGATCCAATCAGGAACATGCACTTAGTGAAACCAATGTTATATAGAAACCACATTAGGAATGATCCCCTCTTCCCAGGTGGCATAGAGGAAAGAATGTTTCTGAAACATTGAGAAATATGTGCATGTGTGTACTTTTTGTTGTTGTTGTTCCTGTAATATCTTTGAATTAAATATTCCTTTGGAAAGACTAAATGATATTATTAAATAGAAATGGGCTAAGTCACTTTAGTTAATGGTAATGGAAGCACAATTGGTAGCCAGCAGAGAATGAATACTCCAATTCCTCAGAACACCCATCTCTCTCTGAGGGAGATGTAACAAATGTCACAAAAATGTAACAGCATGGCACTATGCTAGTGAGCCCAGAGCTTACTCACTAGGCAGGCCAGGCAGAACTAGGATTCAAAGCCAGGCTGTTTTACTATAAATCTAGAATTCTTTCTCCTGTAAAACAATTGACATTCCACTCAGAATGTTGCCACCACCTTTGAGGCTATTCTCTCCATGAAGGATTTAAGATGTACCATAGGTTTCTGACCATCCATATAGCTAATGGAGAAATGCTTTTAATACTGCCACCCAATTTAAGGTACTGCAATCTTCCAATGGGAATTTGGAGAGATGACATTTTCCACTGGTTCCTAAGGGGCCCAAAGAGCTACAGAGGTTCAACTTGAGACACAGAGCTTAGGAACATCTTGTCTCCTTGTTAGCATTCTGGTTGGCTCTACTGGCTATAAAAATCATCCTTCAATAAATGTATCACTAGGACATATAAATTCTGTATCTATGATCTTTTTCTTTCCTACCAAGGTGCTATAGTTAATCACAAAATCACTAATTTAGAAAACACATAAGACTAAATAAAGGTAATAATATGGACAGAAGAAACTGATCCATTTCTCTTTTTAATTATTTCCTATGGACCTAAAAAATGTCTCTATTTCATGTGACAACAAGAGTGGAACACTAATTAAGTGGAATACCTCTTGGATCTGTGCTAGGTCTTGGGCTATTTAACATTTTTATCAGTGACTCAGATAAAGGTAGATATGGCAAGCTTATTTGCAGATGGCACTAGACAAAGAGAAACAAATAGAATGGATACAGTCAAACTCAAAAAATAATGATAGGCTAGAACGATGAAGTAAATTTATTAAAACAAAATAGAAATAAACATGAAATCTTGCACAAGAAGCTCAAAGAAATCAATTTGATAAGTATAGGATGGGGCAAGTTGTGGCTAGAAAGCAATTTGAATGGAACATATTTGAAGGTTCAGTAAATGGCTAGTGGACTTAGCAGTACAAAATAAAAGGCAAAACAATTTAATGAGATGTTTGGCTATATTAATAGTTATATACTGTCCAGGGCTAGGGAGGCAATAATCCTGATGTATCCTGTAGGAGTTGGCCAACTTGCTCAAAAAGATCCCATGGCTACCCATCATCTCAAGAACAAAATATATACTTCATTGCCTGATAATCTTTTCCAAGCTGGCTCCAGCTTACTTTTCAAGGCTTGTCACACATGATCCTATTTCATATGTTCTATACTCCAGCCAAACTAGTCATACTGTTCCTTCTATTCCCTGGATCCAAACTCCTACTTTCCATTCCTGTGCCTTTTCCCAGGCTGCAGAATGCCTGTCTTCCTCACCTCTAACTCTTAGAATCCAAGCTGCTTTCCAAGTTCAAGGACCACCTTCTACATGGTTGTTTTGGGATTGTTTTGACTACTAGTGCTCTCTCCCCCGTAATAATAAAATATGTACAAAGGAAAATTTAAAAGTATTTACTTATAAGTGCATATGTTGTTTCCCTCCCCCCCCCAAGATTGTAAGCGAGCTGTCTCATTTTGGGGGTCTGTATTCTTAACATCTAACAAAATGCCTGGTTTTGTAGTAAGTGCTTAATACATGCTTGCTGAAGGAATTAAGAAGTATTATATTCACACAAAAAAGGAAAAAGACCTGTTTGTACAAAAATAATCATATCATCTCTTTTTTTGGTAGCAAAGAGTTGGAAGTCAAGGATATGTCCATCAACTGGGGAATGACTGAACAAGTTATGGTATAAGATTGTAATGGAATATTATGATTCTATAAGAAATAACAAGCAGGATATTTTCAGAAAAAAACTGGAAACACTTATACGAACTGATGCAAAGTGAAGTAAGCAGAACCAAAAGAACACTGTACACAGTAGCAGCAATATTACTTGATGAATGACTGTGAATGACCTAGCTACTCTCAGCAATATGGTGATCTAAGACAATCGTAAAGACTCATGATGGAAAATGCTATCTGCCTCCAAAAAAGAAATGATGGAGTCTGAATGCAGAACAAAACATACTCTATTTCACTTTCTCTTTTTTTGTTTCGGATCTCTTCCACAAAATGACTAATATGGAAAAATGTTTTATATGACTGCATATGTAAAATCTATATCAGATTGCTTACCATCTCAGGAAGGGAGGACAAAATGGTAAGAGGGAAGCAGAGAATGTGGGACTCGAACAGTTTTTAAAAGACAAATATGAAAAGTTGTTCCTACATGTAATTGGGGAAAAAATAAAATATTATTTTAAAAAATAAGTATTATGTTCAGTTCTAGAAGTCACATTTTACAAAAATTGTTGACAAAACTGGGGAGTCTAGAATCTAGGGGTATTTGCCTTGAACTCCATGAACTTTAAAAAAAATTTTGATAACTATATTTCAATATAATTCATTTCATTTGTAATTCTATGTATTATATTTTGTTTGAGATTATGAGTTATACTTCATTAGGCAGCTAGGTGGAGCAGTGATAAGCCTGGAATCAGGAAGACTAATCTTTTTAAGTTAAAATCCAGCCTCAGATACTTACTAGTTAAAATGACTGAACAACAAGTCCCAAAGAAGATTCTTTTTGTGGGTACAGTGATAATAGAAGCCTGCTGAGTTTCCTTTTAGGTCTGAATAAAATGCTGTGATTTTATACAAGTGTCCAACATTCTTACTTTACATCAACTTATTTTCATTCTGTGACACCAGAAAAAAACCAATGTTGTACAGCCCCAACCTTGAAAAAACTGAGTGGTAACCTTTAATAATCTGATGCAAAGAAGCTCTGATGTTTCTATTTAGTAAATATAACTTACTTAATTTGAGGAGCTAATTTGAAACACAGGTTATTTAGTTTGATAAATTGCTAGGTGATGGATGGGTGGTTATCTGGCCACCCCATTCAATGTTTTGAAACAGGGACAGGACAGGAATGTGATATTGGAAATTTGGGGGTCCTTGAACTAATTTTGAGGTCCCTGAACTAAACTTCCTATAGACATTTAGGACTCTTTCAAAACTACATTTCCCATGACTCCTCTAGCGTAATGAGGTGGACAGGAAGTGTGATAATGTAGACAGACATACAAAAACTCAGGACAGGATTGGTACGCTCTCTTTTCCTGCTGAAGCAGCTTGGTGGGAAGGTATGGCGCAGCATCGGAACTAAATCTTAATAGGCACATGGCTTCATTTTTCTAAATGGCTTTCAATAAACCCTTTGAAACCATGATATTTTCAATACTGTCACTCTATTAATTTTATTTATTACAGGAGATAGAATTGAGGTCATCAATATTGTTCTTTTGTTTACCAGAAAAGTTCCTGCTTCTGTCTTAACAAAGTATTAATTTTATCATTGAGCTGAAAATAAAATTTAAAAAATCTTTGAGCTGGTAGGAAAGTTGGGAGTTGATCCTGAGATATATGGCTTCTTTAATAGCAAATAGACTTAGAAAACTCTACAATGAATAAACGCTACCCTCACAGTTTAATTAGAATTTTATTAGTTAAGGGAATCTTTCAGAGATAGGTAACAAAATAAACTTCAGATAAGGAAAAGACCAAGAAATGACCTTTTACAAATAGATGGAAAATGAAGGGAAATAATTTTAAAAGAAAACCAGAAAGGTACAGAATTTTAAAAAAAGAAGAAAATAGGTAATATAGAGAAAAATAAAAATCTGCACTGCAAAAATAATTATAAAAGTTTTATTAAATAAATCTTGCAGGTATCTGATTGGATGTAAAAAGGAATTTATGTTGTCTCTTGTTCCAAACACATCTACAAGGGATTAATCTTATGATTCCAAATGTAGACAGGATTAAGCAAAAACAATGATTTTTCCATATTTTTTTGCTTTCAAGTTCAGTACCAAAACTTCTCTTTAACAGGCATTTTCAGACGAGAGGGCTTTTTTGGTTCCTGCACTGGAAGCTTCAATAACAGAAGAATGAGAATGTAGACTGTTTTATGAAGAAGAGCATCCTCTCCTCATTTCATTAATTTCATTTCTGGGGTTTATTTCTATCCAGTTTTACCAGAGAAGAGAAGAATGTGTGCTTCATGATTCTCTGAGGTGTCATATTGCAACATCAGCAAAAAATCCCATTTGATAAAAGTAGCACAAAACTGAGCCATTTAAGCTCAGCTGGCAAGAAGAGATAAAGGAATAGGCTAAAATGGAACAATGACATTTTCCCAGATGCAGTTACTCTCTGCAAACTGGAAGGCAAGCTGATACCTAAATCTGGAATATGAAGAAAGGTTTGCAGCATCAGAAAAATTACAAAATCTCTGAGTTCAAAGGGGCCGTGGAACCTAGCCAATCCCCAAAATATCTGAAGATACTTCAGAAATTATGGTCTAGTTCTTGTATGAAGCACTCTGGTGACGAGGAACCAGCTACCTATACAATCGGTCTATTCCACCTTGGGATGGTACTAATTGTATAGGAAAGTTTTCCTCAATTCAAGCTTATATTCGCCTTTCTGAAACGTCCACCCATTGCTCTGAATGGCTGGAGGGAAGGGAGTAAGAAGAATAAATCTAACCTCTCTTGTACCTGACCGCCTTTTAAATACTTGAAGACAGATATCATGGTCCCCTGGGTCTTCTCTGCATCATACTACACTTTCCCTCCCATCTTCTTTAGAGAATTCTCATGAAGAATTATCTCAAGGTAAACCCCAGACCCTTCATCATGCTGACTGGTCAGCATTCTCTGGATGCTCCCAATATTACCAGGATTCTGCCTGAAAAGCACGTGAATATGGATTATTTTGGTCCTAAGAGAGTAGTAAGGGATATCCTAAAGGGATGGGGTCAAGTTGATAATTAAATTAAGACTGGCTTTATTCAGCCTGAATTCCAATATTCTCTAGCCACTCACAGTAAAAAACTTCCAATTCACACTGTGTGGACATTTTCCTCATTTGTAAAAAGTAGATCAAAATTCTTACCCTTCTTCTATGGGTGCTAATAGGAAAACCCTATTTAAACGGCCACAACAATAACAACTATCATCCATGTTCACACAGTAAATGATTTCCTTACAACAACCTTGCAGAGTGCATGATGTAATTATTTCTATCCTCATTTGACAGAGAAGGAATCCGAGTTTAAAAAAACAAAGTGACTTGGGATGACAAATGGTCAATGGCAGGCAGGGCCAGGCTGAAACTTAAGCCTTTCTAAGACAAACGCTCCTTCTCTTATACCACGGTGCCCCCCACAGGTGAGAATACTGAAGCTCAGAAAGGAGTGGAACCCAAAAGAATGAGGCCAGAGAAAGTAAAGACTGGGCCCAAAGATGGCGGGCAGCTTCTCAGGCTGCTCCTGGAACTGAGTCCCAAAGGGTCCCCTTCTGTGGGGGAGGGGAGGGAGAGAAAGCAAAGAAGAGGTGCAAGAAAAGGGAAAAAGACAAAATAGCAGGGGAAACATATTTACAATAAGGTCGCTACCAAAAAAATTACAGAAACAGAGGAAAAGGCTGAAAGAGAAAGGAGAAATGAACAATCAAAGAAAACAGTCCTCTCACACAAAGGAAACCAGGTAAAAATTTCTTGAAAATGGTGAAGTGGTACAGTAAATTTTGCAAGATCCTGTGAAATGATCATGGAGTCACCCCAAGAGCTTCTAGCAGAGGCTAAAAGAACAGCAAAAAGTTAAGCAAAAATATCAAAGAAATAAGAACAGGAATCAGAACTTTTAAAGAAGAAAGCCTAGCATGAGGAAAAAACAAAGAAAGAGAGAGAGGGACAGACAGATGGAGGGGGAAAGCAGAACCAAAGTGAGAGATAAAAACATAGAAAGAAGTACAGAATTGGAAAAGAAAAATGAAGCAGAGGGAAAATTAATTAAAATGAAAAGACAGGTCAGAAGAACATGAGAGACAGACAAATTAAAAATTCTGAAATTGAAGGTATGGTGCAAAGAGATAATAAAAGATAGGTCTTCCAGAGGAAAAAAATTACATCTATAAAGGAAAACCTGAATAGTATACCTTCAAAAAAGCATATAGGAAAATTGTCTTGATATACTGAAGTCAAACAGCAAAGTAGAGTTTTAGGAGAGATCAAAGTTGGGATTTGAGGACACTGAATCTGTAAAAGTGAAATTTGGAAGATGTCATCTAAAAGTATATATATTTTCTATGGACACGTGGAAATTGTCAAACTACATTTCCCGTGGTCCAATGGGTTTCCGTTTCCGGTTCTTTGGGCGTGGGGACGCCTACGTCTCCACGCAGAGAAGAGTTTAAATCTCCTGGGTTAGGGGGGAATGGCCTCTTGGCCAGCAGACTCAGGAGGAGACAGGAGACAATAATGGCGAGGGCGGCGGTCTTGAATTCTTACAAGCGTGTGGTCTAATAACTTTATCTATCAGCATGGCTTTAATTAAAATACTAATTTAGATTATTATAGCAGCCTTTATCATTTTTTATATTTATAAATCAATGTCATATATATACATATATATACACACACACATACATTTTACATGTGTATATGCATATGTATGTGTATATATGAGGTAAATATACTTGTAGTATGTGTAGGCGAGATGCAGCAAATGGTTACATATATGTATACATACTTATGCATATAGGCTACAAAATAAATACTTGTAAAACCTATGTAATGGCATACAGACAGGTGAAATTCTTGAGGCCGCAAAGGAACCCCCCCTCAATAACAACACCTCCCACTGGGAAGTAAAACTCTCTGGGTCCTGTCCATAATGGAGGTTGTGCCACATAGCCTAGGCAGGCCCTTAGATCCAAGGTCAAGGCAGAAAGAGTAATGTCCAAGCACTCTATGAATGACCTCATTTAATGCTCACAACAACTCTGTGAGGAAGGGGCTGCTGTTATCCCTATTTTGCTATCATTATTATTTATTCCTCAATTGAGGAAACAGTCAAACAGATATTAAGTGACTTGCCCAAAGTCACACAGCACAAGTACAGTTGTAAATTTTACAGTATTTACTGCCTACCACTTCCGTTGGAGGAAAAGAACAATTGCAATTCCTAAAAAACAAAAGTAAGAGTCCCTGCATCCCAGGTGCTCTACCAACTCTAATATCCACAAGAATCTTGTATCAAAGGGAACAAGTGAACTCAGTCATTCCCAGCAGTCTTATGAGAGGTCAACCTGCAACGCTGAGCCCTGGACCCAAAGAAGCTTAATGTGTTTTGGCAAAGCCTGGCCTTGCCCCCGTGGGCACATCCCTCTACCCAGTGGGTGCCTGGGGCTCCACTTCAGGGCCTCAAGGTGTCCCCTAGCCCCCCAAGTGACAAGCACCTAGGAATGAACATCTCCTCTGTAGCAATCGATCCTTTTCCTGATTGTTCTATGCATCAAAGAGGAAGTGGTTTTTAGGCTTAAGGATTCAGAGGTCTTCAAACAGAAACTGTAGGTGATCCTTAGCTCTGAAGATACAGCAATACCTTGCACTGAAATTCTAGGAATGTCTTTAGTCCATTCCAATGAGATTTTATCTATATATCCACCCATATGTATACACATAATATGTGCATATACGCACACTCACAGACATATATAAAGCACTCTATAAACCTCAAAACACCACATAAATACTAGTAATAGTAGTACTGGTAGTAGTAGTGCTGGTAGTCGTAGTAGTAGTAGTAGTCGTCGTAGTCGTAGTAGTTGTAGTAGTAGTAGTAGTAGTAGTAGTAGTAGTAGTAGTAGTAGTAGTAGTAGTAGTAGTAGGGGTACTAGTNAGTAGTAGTAGTAGTAGTAGTAGTAGTAGTAGTAGTAGTAGTAGTAGGGGTACTAGTAGTAGTGGTGGTAGTAGTAGAAGTCTTAGAGCAGAGGCAGCCTTAGCTGTCCCATAGATACCAGACATTTCAGTGTGAAAAGGCTGTACCTACATCTAGATACTAGTTTAAGAGAGTCAGAATTGATGGCCAAAACCCTTGTCCATATTAATAACTATACAGTATATAATAACATAATAATGATATCATAATATAGTAACTATATACCATATTGATGAAGCCTCAATTGCTTTCTTTGGTTTTCATCCCTAACGTCAGCAAGGAGATGCCCCCTCTTTCCTAAATACATATTTTATGGTACTTGAAAACACAAAAGTGAAGAGTGTGAAGACAAAGAAATAGAAACTCTGCATTTTCTCACTCATGACATAAGTGATTCCATTTTAGAAACAGCCTCTCCCTGGGTGTTGATTGCATAAGCCCCAACATTTGAGTTTATCCCTATTCCAGTTTGTTCTGCAAGGCTAGGCATGAAGAAAGATCATTTGTTCCAGATAACTCTACCCAAAAAGAAATTGCTGTGCTAAGACTAATATTAAAAAACAAATAGTTTTGTCCTGTCAGCAAGGATAATAGTAGACAGTATTCAAAATAACCATTTTTCCCCTTAGAGTATTAGTCTGCTCTGTGCTCTAGTTGGAGGGGGGATTCTTCTGAAGATTCTTCTCCAAAGCTATTTGTTTCCTCAAGGACAATCCTAGGAAGTCCTCCACTTCCTTTGAGTCTCTGAATAAACTTTATCTGATTTGATTTCAAATTGTTTTCTCAGGATAAGTGTTCTTACTCTGATATTTTTAACACACTCAAGTTTAGAAATCAAACTGACAATATTTTTTCAAAAGCTAACAAGAAAAATTTCCTTCAGAACAAAAATGTATTCACTTTATATCATTTATAGCCATTGAGGAACTTAACAGGAGCGATGACAAGAGGGAAGAATAACAACCTATTAAACACATCACAGATTGATTTTTCTACTCTCTGCTTTTATCACCTACATTTCTTTATGAGTATAAGTATAAGGAAAAGTACTAGTCACATAAAGTGCTTTTAGCATATGAAAGAAAAAATCATTTCAAAAGTAAAATTTTCTCATATATTAAATTATTTCTATTCAGAGAACAAATAAAAACTTAGCAAACCAATATGCCTCCAACAATGAAATTATATCAGGCAATTCAACACAGCACTTACCTTCATTAATAGCATGAGGTTTAATAACACAGCAAGTACAGTTAGTAAATTTTGCAGTACCCGCTGGCCCACCATTTCCACTGGAGGGAAAGAACAATTCCAATTCCTAAAAACAAAAATAAGACTCCTGGTCTCACAGGTGCTCTGCAAACTCCAATATACAAAATACTCTTGTAATATAAAAATGAATTTGTTCATTTTAAAATATTCTATTTGCTTCAAGGATTTTAGTAAATAAGCAATGATGCTAATTTCAAGTAATACATGTAATAGCCTATAAACTAACTTCAATTAATTAGCAAGAATATGAATTAACCTGGCATCTGAATAAAATGGGACTTGGGGGTAACAAATCTTATCTAATCTGTTTTATAAATAATATGTTTAAGGAACTGCAGCAGGTCATCATAAGTGGAGACCTGGCCTGGGGGGAACATCAATGCCAAGGATTCAAGTACTGCCTCTTGAGGTACAGAGCCTTGGGGGACAACCTTGTACAAATCGCTTAAGCTCTCAATTCCCAGACAACTGTCTAAGAGTATGAATTGCACAATAGTTGCTTGTTTGCAATGGTAATATGAGTCTCTTCACTGAGGAAGTCCCAAAACTGAAGAAAAAAATGCATTTTAGAAAAATGACTCCTAGCCTTCTTGGAGAATATGTATGTGAAGGGAGGAATTTCTATGTGATTATCAACAGAATCCATTAAAAAGAAACTCAAAAGGGCAGCTAGGTGGCATGGTGGATAGAGTACCAGGCATGGAGTCAAGAGGATCTGGGTTCAAAACTGACCTCGGATACTTCTTGTGTATTTTTTCCATTTGCCTAGCCCTTGCCTTTCTGTCTTAGAATTGTTACTAAGGCAGAAACTAAGGGGTTTGTTTGTTTTGTTTTGTTTTTTATTAAAGCAAATCTGGGCATTCAATAGAAGAAAAGTAATTCATCTTCAGAAGTCTTTTTTCACAGCAGTTACTTGTTTTTAATTTTTCAACTGGAGGATAGAGGACTGACTAAATTAAAGTTTTGCAGTCCAGTATAGATATTTTAACTACATTATTAGTTCTTTTGCCAGACATCAAATAGAACATGTCATAATCTTAATTGTCTACTAAAAAGGCTCAAATAACCGAATGACCATGCCAAGCTCAAATTCTGGGGTCAGCTGGAAGCAGTTCTACTCACTAACACAGTAAAGTAAAAAGCTGATCCACTTTCAAGAATAATTTACTTTTAAGAAAACACAAAACAGAAAAAGCAAATATTCATTAATATTAAGCATGCTGGTATCAATTTTATTAAAACAACAATTCCTTAAGACTGCAATGAAATGAGAATATCACAATCACAAATGTAAAATTATTGAATATTATTCCCTATTATTCCTGTGCATGGAGGTAAGGAATATTAGGTATCACTTTTTCTCATTACAAATAACAAAGATTTTTCCTTTTATATCATTTGAAAAGACAAGAGAGTGGGGCATATCAAGGTACCATGGGAAGAATGCTAGATTTAAAGTCAGAGAACCCATATTCAAACCAAAAAACCATTTACTATTTAAATGTTTAAATAGTAAACAGGTTACTTCGACAGGTTATTTAATCCTTGTAGGCCTCGGTTTTCTCATCTAGATGGATGGGCAAGTTGTTTCCCATCTCTCTCCCACCCCTATCCACCCTCAGGTAAGCTGAAATTACAGCAAGTACAATTAAGAAAAAAAGAAAACAAGCTATAAAATGAAATGTAAAGAAGAGTTTTCACTCTGTCACCCCTTTAAAAGGTGTGAAGTTTCCCACAATGTAATTGGCAGAGCCAGCTACTGACTGACCAAGGACAGGTATAACTGCTGTATCATTTCAGAGAGGATAAAGAGCATATTCTTCCTTTTGATAGAGAATTTGGCAGAGGTAGCTCTGAGGAGTGTGGTCCCTGACTCTAGACAATATAGTCAGCTACAGATTCAAGGAAAAATTAGCCCTGGAAGATAAGAATTGAGTTAGGGAAAGAAAGGTCAACAAGGCCTCATAATGCTCAAGGCATGAGTTACTTTGACCACCAGGCACATCCTACAAACTGATGAAATCATGGGTCTGGAACACACACACAAAAACACTCCCAAAGGCAGATATTAAAACATCCTCTAAGTTTCTGGAAACAAAATAGATTTAAATATAAATTAGGATTTACTGATACTGAATGAGCTCACTAGCCCATATGCAAATTCTTCTTCCAAGGACAAGAAAGTACTTGTGATTATTGTCTTTTGTATCAATAACCACTTTCTGATATTTCACTTCTTGTGATTTGGCCAAATCCTCTTCACAAACTCCAGGAAACTCACTTCCAGCTAAGCCATAGTCAAAATGAAGCTCTATGACAACAATGAAAAATTTTTCAGGAGAAAAAACTAGTACTGAACTTCCTCTATATTGCTGAATTGAAATATTAATAGAGAACCAATGGGCAAAATTCTATAATTTCTCTAAATGTGCCAATATTTTAAGAAACAGACTTTCTTACCTGTAAACTTTTTTACAAGCATGCTTGTTAGACGTTTTAAAAATAAAAAGCTTTTTTTAACAATGCATAAGCAACCTAATAAAAAGCATAGCTGTGTAAAAAAGATATATTTTTAAATATCCTTACCTTGGCAGCAGTTGCAAAACAATCAGGACCATGAACTGTATTTCTTAACAAATCTGTTCCATATTTTGCTCTAATGGTTCCAGGAGAATCTGTTCGAGCCATACTAGGGTTTGCAGGTCCTATTAATTTCTTCCATTCACTGATAGCTTCATCCCCTAAAATCTCCATGGCAATAACAGGACTAACTGTAATAAACTGGATAAGGTCACTGCAAAACAGATGTTTATTTTAGGAAATATATGTTAACCAATGTATGATTCTTAGCATGGAGAATCTATTAGATTATAGGTATACTGCAAAATAAATTATCTAAAAAAAGTTACCGACTGATTTCACCATGGACTTGGTGGCATTTTATAATACCGCAGTTGTGGGAGAGCCTAGCTCGCCACATATCATTGAGAGTCAGATCACTTATATGGTCAAAGTAAAACCACTATATAATAATACAACTGTGTAGGAAGTCATCATGGGACATTTTTCTTGCTGTAAAAAGCAATCAATTGATTTAGCTTTGATGACTCTATTCTGCTAAAATACTAATCAATTCACTTCAACCAATATCTGTTTGTTTTTTAAACTACTATACATAAGGAACTATGATCGTATTAGAAACATAAAGATGACCCAGTCTCTGCTCTCAGGGAGATTAGAAAATAATGAGAAGTATGCCACGAAGGCAAACAAATGTATACACACACTATGAGGCTGAGTCCATCAACTACTACTTAGCACTATGAGGGTGGCCTGACCAGAAGCCATGACTCTGGCCATGGGCTGGACCAATCTGTTGGCTGTGGTGCTGACATAATCATCACATACATGCATACATACATGCATACACACACACATCAGGCACACAGGTGCCTGTCTGTAAGAGCATCAGAGGGGCATCACAGATAGCAGGATGTTCTCCGCTTTCCCCAAAATGTTTCCCCAGAGCTTTGGAGCTCTGGGGGCTCCGGCTCAGCGCAGAACGCCCTGCAAAGCTCAGCGCTCCATCCATAGCTCTGGTTTCATGAGGAATCATGTCACATCATGTCATCTCTCCTATTCCTAGCCTATAGTAGCTATAACTAGATAGCCAAATGGATCACTTTTTTTTTTTTTAAAAAGTATCATTACTTTTCATCTCAGAATTGATACTAAGTATTGGTTCCAAGGCAGAAGAATGATAAGGGCTAGGCAACTGGGGGTTAAATAACTTGCCCAGAGTAACACAGCTAGGAAGTATCTAAGGCTACATTTGAACCCAGGACTTCCCAGCTCTAGGGTTGGCTCTCTATGGACCGAGTCATCTAGCTGACCCACCACTGCAGTCTTTTGATCAGGGTAATGATATATCAAGATAGGGACCAGAACTGAACTGTTTTCTTTGGTATTCCAGAAATAAGGAAATCCCTTTTACTAACAAAAGCTGGCATATTCTTTACAATTTATCATCTCAGAGGGCTGCCTAGAGTGCTAAAAGATTAAGCAATTTACCTACAGTCATAAAGCCACAGGCAACATTTGAACTCAGGTCTTCCTGGCTTCCAGGCCAGTTCTATTCACCATGTCAAGCTGTCTTGTCTATCCATAAAATGATAAGATCACAGCAAAATAATCAAAAGATTATTTTGGTAAGTGAATGGAAGATACATTGGAGAAGAGAGACATTCTTCAAAGGAAAGACAGGTTATTAGAATAATCCAAGAAAAAAAGTGATGAGAGCCTGAATTAGGGGCTTCATTCTAGAGGTCTCATTTGATTTACATGTTAAACATGCAGAATCTATAAAGGTAGAAGAAAAACAAAACAAAACTGATGCTATCTCACTAAATAGCTATAAAAATCCTTTAGTAGTATTAGGAGCTCTGCGTAAAAGAGCCAATCCAAAAAAAAAAAAAACAAAGTAGACTAAAACCCAAAGAAAATATACAAAATAAAATTTCACTCTCACATTCTTCTAGAAGCAAGGAATTCTCAACAGATATGAAGATTATACTCTCCAACAAAAAAGCTAATTTTTCTGAATATGGAAAAATCCAAACAATAGATACAAGGTTAATGACTTACATTCCAGGGATTCTTTTTTTCTAACTCAAGGACACAAAAAACAATGTCAGAAAACAGTTTCTTGTTGCTACATCTGTGCTCTCTTCAACTTATTCAAGTGACACAAATGGAGAATAAGCAACATGCAAAAAATTTTAAATAGACAACTCTACAGAAAGGATTCCCTTTCTACAAAGCTGACTATCTATTTTAATACCTACTTATAGCATGGCTTTGATAGATGATCTACATAGAAATCTGTTGCTTCTTTCCTGTAACATAATAAAAAATAATGGTTATATTAAGACAAAGTAGCATTTTACCACTTTTTGATTTTTCATCAATTAAATTTAGACCTTCACTTTGCCCACTCATGTTTATCCAATCTGAAGCTATGTTCCCTTGGAGATTTTTCTCCAAATTCTCTAGGTCACAAATCAAATACAAATCTCTAATACTAGGTCTTACCATTGCCATGGTAAGAGCTATTATAAATAAATTTGGTTATATTTATCTATTTTTAAATTTCCAAACACCTTTAACCTGGGTCCTCCTCTTTAAAGACTCTCATCAAAAAAATCACCAAATAAACAAACATCTCACATTTGTCCACTGGGAATATTTTGTTCTCAAGAGCTCACCAAGACCCCAAACTGGAGATGTGAATTACTTCAGAGGAATGCAAAGTCATTTTCAAGTCAATGCCCAATTTACCAACAGCTGGCCTCTTTGGGAGCTAAAAATTATATTATAGGCACCTGCTTTTGAGGGCTATATCTGTGCGATTCTCTTGTGGAATCCACCTAAAATGTGCTATGTGTCAGACAATGGATTAAGTTCTTGGGATTCAATGGCAAAAATTAAATTGTCCACAGGAGCTCACATTCTATGAGAAAAGACAATCTGTACATAAACAGGCATATAGAAAAGAGGACAACAGATAAATTCAGGTCAAGGGCAGAGGCACAAGCAGCTGAAGGTGATGCTTAAGATGAAATCTGAAAATACAGATTCTATGAGGCAGAGATGAGGCGGGACCCCAACAAGCACAACTGATGGCCTCTACCAGCAGTATCCGGGGGTTTTAGAGAAGGGATGAAAACAACAAATCATCAGGTTTAAAAAGTCAATTGGACAAGTTCAGACGGGGAAGGGTTCCCTAGAAAAGGTCCTGGAAGTGCTGGGGGACAGCTGGGTAAATGGAAAGCTCAATGGACTCAAAAGAGCTCCAAGAAGTCTTGGCTCTGCCACTCCCAAGGGATGGGACTGCAGGCAAGCTTGTTGCCTCCTCTAAATCTTCCTTATCTGCAAAATAAAAATACTCCTTGCTCTATCTCACACAATTGTTATTAAGGAAAGCTGTTTCTTAAACCTCAAAGAAACATATAAATGTGAAATAATATTATTAGCATGACTAACTGTAAGCTCAATGAGTCAATGGTGTGATAGGAATACTTAAAAGCTAATGCAGTCTTAGACCACATTTAAAACAAGGTTAATAGTTGGGAAATAACAACAATAGTTAACATCTATACAGCATTTACTATGTGCTATTCGCTGAACTACATGCTTTACAATTACAATTTCATTTGATCTTCACAACAAGCCTGTGAGGTGGGTGCTATGACGATCCCCATTTTTCAAATTCAAGCAGCATTTAGATGGCTGCCCAGGGTCATAGGTCGAGGAAGTGTCTGAAGCCAAATTGTGGCTCAGCTCTCCCGGCTCCAAGCCCAGTGCTCTATCCGCTGCAGCTGGAGGGCTCAACCCTGTGAAGGCAACCAGGACCCCACGTCACCCAGAGACCAGGGCATCTGAGGACATGATGGATAGAACCGAGAGAGCAAAACCTGAGAGGACCCCAGAACTGTCTGAGCATTTAAAGGGCCATCCTGGGGAACAGGGATTGGACGTAGGAACCCAAACTGAAAAGCAAGGACCTGAGTCAGGAGATCCCAGGAAGCCTGCAGCTCAGGGCAGAAAGACATCAATCCAGGGACAATGATTAAGCACCTACAGTGAGTGGCACCCAGGTGAGACAGCTAGCAAAGGTATCAAGTATAAATAAAGTGTGACTTCTGCCTCGATGAAGCTTCCTGGATAGAAATCTAACCCACACGACAGAACAATTCTGCTCTACTTAAATTCAGTTCATGCAAAAGTTAAGCCATCACCTCATGCTGCCAGGGTGAACCATGAGGACGACCACCTGTTCAACAATCCCCTCTACAAGGCTCCTGAATGGTCAGTCAGCATTCCCTTAAAGACCTCCAATGAAGAAGCCTCTCCCTGGTCCTAAGAAAGGGGAACTCCAATGGGAAGAAAGTTCCTCCTTACATCAGCCCTAAATCTGCCTGCAGCAATTCCCACTACCCATGTGCCCCTCTCTGGCCTCTGCGGCCAAGCCAAGCAAAACAGAAGCAAGACTTCAGGCCTAGAAAATAACCAGTATGTCCCTCTTGTGATTCCTCTTCCATAAACCAAGAAGCCCCAGTTATTGCAACAGGATAGGGTAAGTTTAGTCATTAATTCGTTTTTTAAAAGAAGCCTGAACCTTAAAAATAACAAATTACCTTGACAGCATCATCATTTTAAGTTTACTTATTTGAAATCCAGCCTTATATATTACATCAATAATCTCTCCAACATGAGGTACTGCATCTGGTTTAAGTAATGCCAGGGTTCTGTAACAGAAATGAGGGACAATTCTCATCAAGAAAAGATACCAGTAATAATGAAAATGTACCGGGAATCTTGGCTATAATGTTAGATGATTACAAATTGAACAAAAAAAATTAATTTCACTCTGCAATATTTTTAAAGTATATTTTAAAAAAATATCCACAGGCAAAGTTGCCATTATTTTGCATTCAAATGAAAAGATTCCAGTTAAGGAAATAGTTATATGTTTAAATGAACTAAAGTCAAAACTATAAAACACCAGTCTTTGAAAATTCTCATTATTGCTTAAGATAGGTTGTACATTGGGGACAGCTGGGTAGCTCAGTGGATTGAGAGTCAGGCCTAGAGACAGGAGGTCCTAGGTTCAAATCCGGCCTCAGCCACTTCCCAGCTATGTGACCCTGGGCAAGTCACTTGACCCCCATTGCCCACCCTTACTACTCTTCCACCTTATAAGCCAATACTCAGAAGTTAAGGGTTTAAAAAAAATTAAAAAATAAAAATAAAAAAAAAGATAGGTTGTACATTGTAGAACAGACAGTTTATTAAACTGCATCATGAGTATGACTTGTTTGATTTAGTGGATATGTACCATGTAGTCAATTCAACATAGTTAAGGAAATTTTCATTTTAACTTGGATTGCTAAATGGCTTCATTAACTTTGCATTAACAAATAGAGCTATTTCACAGAGACAAATGAGATTATATCCAACACATCATTTGTAGGCAGAGAGTAACCTATCAATTTTATATCTACTCCATCCTAATTAAAATAAGACACTTTCTCTGAAATCCTAGAGACAAAGAAATAAGAGCTAAAAGCATTTCTAGAATGCAAAAAAATTAAGTTTCTCAAATGATTTGTCCAATAGCATATCTCTAGTTAGAAGAAGAACCCAAACTAGAACTCAGCTGTCCTGATTTTCACTCTAGTGCTCTTTCCATTCCATTATTTAAAAGGGGAAAGAAAATTGGGGAGTGGATCTAACATTATAGAACTTCAAAGCAAAATTGTCTTCTGGAAAAGTTCATGCTACATTTAGGAGGGAGCATCCTTGAAGTCTGTTTTCCCTCTTTTTAAAAAAATGAATTCTTCTTTGAAATCATCTCATTACACTCACTGCATAAGTTTTATTTCCCAGAAACTATATGCTGGTATATAATATGATCATTGACTAAATAGGAAGACAAAAAAGTACAAAATATACTCATTTAAGATTTTCAGTAACATTAAAACATGACATAACACTACAAAGAACATTATCCTTTGAAAATATTTGTCAGAGCAGGATATATGGCCAAAATCAATCTGTCAAGTTTTAGAGCTTATGGAATTTTTTCCTGGTTTTTTTTTTCTTTCCTTCGTTAGTATAAAAAATAAGTTTCTGGGAGCAGGAAAGAGAGAAGAGTAGATGTTTTTAAAAACTATCAATAAAATTTTATTTAAAAAGGAAGGTTGAATATTCATAGAAACTTTTTATAGTAGCAAAGAGTGTGTAATTAACTTCTCCCCCCAGAACTCTCTTTCCCAGCTTCCCACTTTCCTTCCACAATATGTCCTTATGCTTTGCTAATAAAGTTTTTGTGTAGCTCCACCCACTTTCTCTGACCCCAGGAAGGTGGCTGGTGGAGACTGGGTGAGTGCCAGGCAGGAGAATTTTACACATGTGGTCATACTTAAGTTTTGTACTTTGTTCTTTTATTTCTTCTACTTCAAATGATTATTAATAAATCTTATGAAATATAATATTTGGAATTAATAGATATTAATTTAAATTTTACAAGAGCTAGAATTTTTTTGATCCCTACATATTGAAGAATACAAACTGTGATAAATGAATATAATGGATTATTACAATATCTAAATAAACAGCTAATATTAAGAACACAGGAAGGTAAGAAAATGATTATACAAAATGAAACGAGCAGAACCAAGAAAACAATATATGCAATAACTACAGCAATATAAATTAAAGAACAAAAGCTGAAACTGAATCTTGTATAATTCAAATAATCAAGCTTGATGTCAAAGTAGAGAGATGAGAATAAATCTGTTTTTCCTCATTGCAAAGGTGAGGGCCCATAGAAATGAAGGAGTGATATACTGTTGAGGTTGGTGTGTTGGTTAGTTTTGTTCAATTTCTTTCTTTTTTCTTTTATTTCTTTTTTATTATGTCTTAAAGACAGCTCTCTGGAAGAAGGAAGAAAAGTGATATTTTGGAAAGTGAAGTAATATTTTTTAAAAATCTATTAGTCAAAATGTTTAAAAGTTTCTAAGTCAAATAATCTATTCCTTGTATTTTGTATGTTTATTGAGAAAATGCCTCAAATGCTTCTCTATTGTTGAAAATACATTTTTCGTTGATGATTAGGCCCAAGCCCATAGGTCCCTAAGTAAGTTAAGTTTTTAACTTGAGAGCCTTTAATGTTTAGATTATTATTCCTTCCCTCCTATACACATACATATATATAGTAAATTTTTACCTTCTGTTTTTGAATCAATACTAAGTATTGGTTCCAAGGCAGAAGAGCAATAAGGATTAGGGAATAGGAGTTAAGTGACTTGCCTAGCACAGACCTCCCTCTATCCACCTACTCCTCTTCTATATTTCTTATGACTTTAGAATTATCCTAGTTTATTGGTACTCTTCTTCTTTTATATTTAAAAATCATTACCCTTGAAGCTTGCAAAAATTGTGATTGAAATTATAAAATTTCACCATTATACATCTTAAAAGTTTGAGATGGGGTAGGTACGTGTGTGCATGTGTTTTCTGGCAGCAAACTGTGTATTCAGCTAATCAATACTTTTACTTTTGTATTCAAAATCCAGATGCTTTTTAGTATTATTCTCCTACAGCATGGCATTGAAGCATTTTTTTTAATTGACCGTGTTAATCTAAAAAGCCTATCATATTTAAGTTATCTTTGCTCATCCTATCTTCAATATCAGTTGCTTTTCCAATTCAATCCAATAAATATTTAAGCACCTACTATGGACCAGGCACTGTGCTAGTCCCTGCACTTAAGAGGATTACAATCTATTGGGAAGGGGGTTGATAGCCCACAAAAGGAGGCAGAAAAGCAAGGGTTCCTTGTTCAGTGGAGCTGAAACCAGGCAGGTAAAGAAGGGAGTGTTCTGAGCATCCACTTTCTTCCCTCTCTAAAGAAAGGCACTGGGAGGAGGAGTTTAGTCATTTCCCCTCCAGCTTTCCAATCAGAGGGGAGAGGAGGCTGAGGGAGGTAATGTAAGTTAGCAGAATGGTGATGAGATCAGAGGGGAGGAGCTTAACCTGGAAGGAGAATCTTGTTCCATGGATTTGAAACCATGCAAAATAAGAGTCATGTTATTGCTTATAGAGAATCTCTTAAATGCTTTTAAAATTGTTACCTTTTATTTCTCGTCTAGCAATTTTCTTTCCCTTCAGTCACTTTTATGTTCATTAGTTCATTAGTCTCTCTTTGAGAGTTTCTGCTTCTTTGTAGAGATTCTCCATCAAGAATTAAATTTTTACTGGTCAGCTTTCTTTTTAAAATTTTGAATTGAGAACTCTGATTTTTAACTAAAGTTATTCCTTATTTCTTCTATTAAAAGCTTGATGTCATTTTTTAACCATTGTGTTGGGCTACAATCTCCAGGGGGTCTGAAGGATTCTCTTTTTTCATTAGACATTGACAATTTTTGAGTGGGTTGAGAAATTCTAAGAGGAGTCATGAACAGTTCCTGACAAGCTGCAAGGAGATCCTGCTTCAATGGAGCTCCAAAGGGATCTGTGCTTGGCTCTGTGCTTTTTAAAATTTCTGTTAATGACTCAGATAAAGACATAAAAGCTATCTCAATCAAAACTGTCAGTGCCATAAAAGAGGAAAGGGTTGGTAACACACTGGATGGCTAGATCAGGATCTAAGTCTTGATGGCCTAAAACCACTTGTCTAAAAATAAAAAATTTAATGGGGATAAGTGTAAAGTTTTGTGCTTGGATTAAAAAATCAACTGCATAAATAAAAGATGGGAAATTCATGGTTAGATGATGGTTTGACTGAAAAAGGGGCTAATTACCTAGTAAACTACAAACTCAATGAGTCAATAGTGCCATGTGTCATCCAAAAAAGATAATATAATGGGGACTATGTTAAGAGAGGCATAGCTCCCAAAAATGAGATCACATCTGATGTACCTTGTTTAAGAATATAGGCACCAGAGTTTAGGAAGGGCACTGATTAGATACTCCAGAAAAGAGTTGCCAAAACAGTGAAAGGTCTCATCCATGCCACATGAGAGAGAACTAGAGATATTTGGCCTGGAGAAGAGAAGACAACCATCTGCAAACAGCTATTTTCAAATATAGGAAGGCCCATTGTATGCAAAGCTGTGAAGAGGAAAATTTCCTGATAACTAGATGTCTTCACACAAAGGCTCTAGGACCTCTATCAATTATGCTATAGTAGGAATTCCTTTTTTGGCTAAGGGTTGACTAGTTAAGTGCTAAAATTCTTTAAACCTTGGCATACTATGATATTTATATCTATCAAAAACCCTTGGAACCTCCTTTCCCAGCCATCCCTGGCAATAGGCAGTCAAACTTCCCTATTATTTCTATGGCTAATCTTCAAATATAGCTCTAATACAATTATTAAAAATGAAGGGGGGGGCAGCTGGGTAGCTCAGTGGATTGAGAGCCAGGCCTAGAGACAGGAGGTCCTAGGTTCAAATCTGGCCTCAGACACTTCCCAGCTGTGTGACCCTGGGCAAGTCACTTGACCCCCATTGCCTACCCTTACCACTCTTCTGCCTTGGAGCCAATACACAGTATTGACTCCAAGACGGAAGGTAAGGGTTTAAAAAAAAAATGAAGGAAAAGACAAAATTTACTGTGAAGAGCACTGATGGAGAAGAGTTTATGATAAAGAAGATGTATTGAAACATCTTTGCAATTATTCTACAATCACAGCAGAATGACTGTGTAACACAGAACAGGGAAAGATATCTGCCACCTTGGGAAATCTTTCTCCAAAAATTCAGGTACCTGTATTTTTATTGATAATCACAGTTTTCAACTTCTTTACACTGTTATCTTTTTTAATGTCTAAAATTAGTTGTTTCTAACAGTTAAAAACATTTATTAAATAAATACAAAGTATATAGAATTAGGATAGAAACAGAGGTTAATCAAGACAAATGGTTCATTGATGTCATCAATTCCAAGGTTATTATGTTGAGGCTGTGGGGAGCTAGCACAAGGAAGAGGATGGAGTTGAGAATTTGGAAAAACTTGAAAATTATTCTTTTGTACAAACATCAAAACAGTGGCATCCTCTAAATAATCAGCGAAGACCATTAAAACTTGCAGGGTTCTGAAGAGGAAATACCCTAAATCTGTCCTATTTTTTTCTTTATGGGACATGATAATAGAATACAAGAACTTAATGTCCAAGCATTCACTAAGCTTGGCTGCAGTCAGGAGGGTTATGGTGACTTCAAATAACAGAGTCACCTCATCACTCTGACTTGGTATCCTCATCTGAAAAATGAGATGGTTTTAGTTGTCTCTAATATAGGTACCTTTTTGGCTCTAAATAGTAAATTCCTATAAGATTGTTCCTTTTTCCCTTTAAAAAAAAAAAAGGCATTGCCTAAAATCACTTTCTTAACCTGACTGAAAAGGCACAATCACAGAATCTGCTTTGTGAACTTTTGAAAAAGTATTAATCAACACAACTCAGAAACACCAAGTGGAACCAGGAGAAATTAGAAGTTAATTACCAAGTTCTTAAGAAGCTTTTAAGAATTACAAAGAAACATGTAGTTATTTTCTTACTTTTCTTTCCTATTGCACAACTGGCGGGCTGTAAATTGATCTCCATAGTCAATCAGATGCAGCTGTCGGGAAAAGATAGTCACTTTGTTGCCAATAAATAAATCCTGGAGATGTACATTCTCATACTGAGTTCGTTTCAGAAAGACCCGGTGATTCTTTACATCATGCTATCATGAAAAAAAATATATATATTTAGTTAATTAGGAAATAGTAAATGCCAGATAACTGAAGGCCAATTAATCTCGTTTTCTCCAAGAAAGGCTTTCTATCTTTGTTGATATTAGAAAATCCAGTTAAAACATGACATTTCTCCCTTCTCAAACTCCATGTCTTGGCTTAGTATTCTATTCAATTTGCATGGAAATTTTCAACATTAGTGAAACATTTCTTCTAGAAAATAATTATTTCTGCTTAATGCAACCTTTTAATCATAGCAACTGTTTTCTAATAAAACAAAACAAAGCTTTTTTAGAATTTAGTATAGGTAGGTACACACACACCCCTTAAATCATTAACTAGTTCTTTGAAAACAGGACTTTAAGTGAAAAAAATAAAAAAAATCCCAGAAGGCAATTGGTTCCCTTACAGCAGGGGTCCACAACCTTTTTGGCCATGAGAGCCATAAACGCCACATTTTTTAAAATGTAATTTCGTGAGAGCCGTACAGTGCTCACAGTGCACTCCTGTAACAGCGCCTGAAAAAAAAAAATGGACTTTATGGCTCCTGCAGAAAGAGCCATATCTGGCCCTCAAAAGAGCCAGATATGGCTCCAGAGCCAAAGGTTGCCCACCCCTGCCTTGGAGCAATGTTATCCATGGAGAATGGGCCAGAGGAAAAGGCAAGATCTTGATAGGTAAGAATTCTTATATGTTGGTGATGTTAAAAGGATTTGGTTAGAAGCTGCCAAGTCGCTGGAAGTCAGGTAGAACTGAGTTCAAATCCCACCTCAAGCAGGTAGTAGCTGTGGAAGCAGGAGCCAGTCATGGCTTCTTGCTTTTCCCTTTCCTTTCCGTCCCCAGGTTTTAGCACAGTGACTGACTCAGAGGAGGAGCTCCCTAAAGGACTCGACCAAGGTCATCCTCCTTGGCCTCACCTGTCCATAGCCGGCCCGCCCGGATGTTGTGGCGGGTCACTGTGCTCTTCGAAAGGTCAGCTTTTAAAGGGCGGAGGGGCTGTGGGAGGGGCCGAGCTGACCCGTATTAAACTGGCCTCCTTGTAAAACTAAGAGTTTTGGATGGGTAGTTTTCATTTCCTAGAAAGCTGGAGCCTAGACTACGGGACAGATCCGGAGAGGATCTAGTCTGCCTTATAAACACGGAAAAGGGCCATTTACCATTTCAACAGAGCCATCCGAGGGGTAATACAACAGGTCATACCGCCGCAGAAGGGAAGCGCTCGGGTCATACCATTCTGCCAGAAAAACGTAGCGTTCGTCGTGATTCTGAAAAAGAAAAATGGAAGCAGCTTTGGCCACCTTCAGAGGCACCCACGGAAGGGAAGGCGTTTTCAAACACGCCTCCTCTCAGGGCCCCGAGGCTGCAAGGGGATCTGGCCCTTCTGTGGGGGTCTGGATGAAGCCCAAATCGCTGAGCCTTCCTGCCCTGACTAGAGAGAGATCTGACTGACCAGATCATTAGGTTCAACCAAAGGAGGGGCCGCCTCAGGCGCTGCCCTCTCCCTTGGACTTGGCCTGCCCTGGTGGGAGCCAACTTCCTATTCCTGCTCCGTTTCCGGGAGTCTGCAGGGCGCTGTTGGGAGGAGAGAATCCCCCCACGTGACCCCCTTGTCACTTCTCACCCTCCTTCTTGATGGGGTGTTTTCTGGGGTCTGACAGAATCAGCCTAATTCTGCCCAGCCTCAAATATCAGAGGAGGCTTGGAATCCCCCCAGCAAGTCTTCCTTTTTCAATGGAATTCAGATACATAAAGCTCGATTACCTAAAATTCGGAATATTGGGATTCATTTCACATTACAAGGACACAGACATGATTAGATAATCATTTCACTTTGTTTTAAACCCTTTCCTTCTGTCTTCGAATCAATACTGTGCATGGGTGCCAAGGCAGAAAAGCAGCAGGGTCTAGGCCATGGGGGGATGGGGAAGCGGGGGAGAGGAGTAACTGGCCCAGGGTCACACGGCTGGGCAGTGTCTGAGGCCAGAAGGGACCCCAGCATCTCCTGACCTGTGCTCTATCCACAGGACTAGCTAGCTTTTTCACATTTCACATGCTTTAAAGACTTTTTATAGTAACAAGAAGACCCTGAATTGGCAGCCCACCTTTCTTGGGGTCTCATCTTGTCCAAAATGACCCAAACAGCAAAATGAGTCTTCTCGCCGATAAAACAGGGACCAGAATAGGGCCCCCTCTAGGGTGGTTATGCGGAGCCAATGAACTGAGCACAGTACCTGGAGGACAGGGCCTGCTCCATCCATGTTCCTTCAGGACGGGAGGTGGCCACTGGAGGAGAAGCTGGACCCATGGCGGCTGCAAGGCTTTCTGAGGCTCCTCCTAAACCTCTGAGGCAGCACAGGCCAGACCCCAGCTGGGGCAGAGGCAACAAAGGGCCCCAGGCCGACACATGAAAGCTGCCTCCGCATGCTCTGAGTGCCAGTTCTGGGCCTCCCCGAGTCACGCACGTGCAAAAGAAGTCTGGCCCAGACCACCTCGGGTTCTCCTCGGGGATCCCGCAGTCAGGAGATCTGGTCTTTGTACTTTGGCAGAGGGCAGCCGACATTTGGGCTGTCCCTCATTCTGTATATTTTTGTCGCAGTGCACCATGCACAGCGCAGTGTGGTTCCCCCCCATTTCCCAGCCCTTAGTAACGGGCCTGGCACAAAGTAAGGATTTAAAACTACCCACTGCATTGGACTGACCGACGGGCCCGCAATTCTAATGGTCAGAATTTGGATTTACAAGCCGAAGCCGCATTACGTTTGTTAAACAATAAAACAGTTTCTTAATTTGGAACTAAAAAATAAATTGAATTTCTAAAATGAAAATTAATAGGACACTAGCTGCGCTGTCACTTTCCTTCAGGACAGTGCCTCGCTCTCATGTTTCAACATGAATTCTAGCTGTGTGCCCGTGGAGGAGACAATGGAGGAGACAATGGCGGAGCCGGGAGCCACCGCAGGCAGTCCGGACCAGACCCTTCCGGCTGTGTGGCCTTGGGCTAGTCACTGGCTCTCTCTCTCCTCTGGAGTTTCTACCATGGAGATACTAGTAGCGCCTCTGTCCCAGACTCTTGTGAGGACATTAAAGCGCTGTGCAAGCCTTAAAGAGCCATCTACACGGCCGTCTTCCAGCACTGAAGAAGTTCCCCGGTGGCGCGGGCAGTCCCACAGTGAGTCCACGGAGAAATCTAAACGATGAGCCGTTTGCAGGCCCCGTGGGTGACCCGGAAATGGCAAGAACACACCAGGATACTCCCTCCCCTCCCCCTCCCCCTCCCCCCAGCCGCCCAGGATGCTGCATGGGTTTCCTCCTGCGAGCTTGGGTAGGAGTCCAACCCGGCTGACTGTGGCGGATGGGTTGCCATGTGCGCTGCTGAAGGGAATGCTCCCCTCTGGGAGATCGCGGCGGAATGGCAGTCCCGGAAGTGCTGCTTCCCCAAGAGAACCAGCGCTAGGCCCCAATGGTATAAAAATTAAAGAGCTCCGGGAGGCTCCTCGTATGGGACAAGAGACAGAAGGAGGAGCTCAGCCGCTCTCTGGGAGCTTTCACAGCCGCAGAAGACCTGTCAGAGGAGTCCCACTTGGCCCGTCTAAGAGCTGCAGACCAGAGGGTTCGCCTTCAGCTCCAGGCTGCAGATCGGGGAATCCTACACCAAACGTGCGGCCGTCCTCGGAGCTAGGGGAGAAGGCAGCAAAGCATCCCGAAGAGTCTCGGGGGGAGCAGCACACCTGCTCAAAAATGATTCTCACCATGCTTGGCGGTGTTTCCGCCTCCCACTTCATTTCCAAGAGTATCCCGTATTCTTCTGGTGACTTTCAAAGCATCCCTATGAATCCCTTATTTTACTGTTTTAGTTTCCTCCTCTTCTTCCTTTCTCTACCCCACACACAATCTAAAAAGATAATTTGCTCTTGATTAGGATTTGTAGTTTAACTCATTAATGATGGCTTCTGTTACTTTTTTAAAATATCAAGTCAAGATCAAAAAAGTCTATTTACATGGCCTTGGACACTAGCTGTGTGACCCTGGGTGAGTCACTTAACTCTGTTTGCCTCAGTTTTCTCACTGGTAAAATAAGCTGGAAAGGAAATGGCAAACCATTCCAGGGTCTTTGACAAGAAAACCCCAAATGGGGGCATAAAGAGCTGGAAACAACTGAAAAAATGACTAAACAACCAACTATAGTATACTTGCCTACCTCTGATTTTCCTTTAATGCATTTAATAATAGCCAAATTGTTCTTGGAACTTTTTTGATAAGCTCTAATTAACTCTCAGGATTTTCTTTTTCATGAGTTGATGCATATGTTCCTGAGCAGTCCAGCATCTCCCAGATGCCCACACTGGTCCTATTAGGAATTAGGAAAGATCTCCCACAGGAGATAACCACTGAGCAATTTTCTAAAGGGAACTTGAAATTCTTCAACATGAGTATAAATGAATGCATGTATTTACATGTATACGTGTGCACACATTTGTAGTTATGTATATAAATTTGTATATATATTCATATAAAAATTTGTAAGTATAATTTGTGTGTAAAATCACTCATAATATACATATATACATTTGTGTATATACATATATACATCCACGTATACCTAGATTTATGCATTTTAAACCTTATATGTGTATGTTACATGTTTTGTTTGTATAACATAAATGTATCATATATGCATGTGCATATGTGTTGCTTACATGTGCGTATATACACATGTGTAAGTATACACATACATTCTTATATATGTATATTCTAAACGGAAGGAGGAAGAAGTCTATTCCAGACCTGAAGAACTTCACACACAAAGGCACCAAGAGACAACAGAATATTTAATTCTTGTCTTTGTGCCTATAGAATCATGTTCAAAATCAGTTTATAAAAGTTCATTTGAAAAGTTTTTATTATCTTATTTTATATAGCCTTTATTATCTTATTCTCACCAAGAAACACCTGCTAAGCACCTATTATGTGCTAGGCCTAAAAAAGAAGGATGTATTTGCCAAGCATCAAATCCAGTAGAATTATACAATGGAACCACCAAGACCTTTAAAAGAAGCATCAGGGTAAGAAACAGTTTCTGCCAGCAAAGCCAAATGCTATATAGTCTTAAAAATACCTCAAAAGCCACAAAGGTGAGATGAGTGATCTTCATTAAACGCAAAAAGAACTTCTCCACAAAGAGTCCATTTTAAAGGAAAGTAAGCAGATCCCTGGCAAACAGGATCAATTTGGCTTCAGCCTAGAAGGTGAGTCATAGGTGTAATCCTCAGTAGAGGGTGTGCCACATTTTCATTTTCTTTAGGGCAGTTTTGAAACATAAAAGAGAGACAGGCAAAGAAAAAAGGACTCTAGGAGAAGAAAGATTCAGGCATTGAGGTTTGGATATCCGGACAGATGCTGCAGGAAGCTAGTTTGGCCATACTGGCATATCTGGGAATCAAGACTCATTCTGACATGACTAGAAGCTCTATGAAAATATCTGCAGGGGGTTTTAAACACAAATTCTGCAAAGTTTAGAAGCTTTTATATGTGTCAGCTGCTCTGTAGGCCCTTCAATCAGAGCAAATGTAGCCTGGGGAGAAATTTGTTTTGGAAGGACTCAAAGTAAAATTACTTCACTTATCATAGAGTTGGAATTTGTTTTGTTTTGTTCCATTTTGTTGTTTAAAAGGATTCCTTCCTTCTTGGAATCAGTACTATATATTGGTACTAAGGAAGAAGCTTGGTAAAGGCTAGGCAATGGGGGTCAAGTGACTTGCCCAGGGTCACACAGCTAGGAAGAGTCTGAGGTCAGATTTTAAACAGGACCTCCCGTCTCTAGGCCTGGCTCTCAATCCACTGAGCCACCCAGCTGCCCCCAGAGATGGAATTTCTTGATCAATATAATACAATCTCTTCATTTTACATAGGAAAAAACTAAGAAAAGAAGTGACCTCACCTGAGTCACGCAGCTACTTACTGGCAAGGCCAAGTTTGCTGCTTCCTAATCCAGTCATCTTTCCATTATATCATTCTCACTGTCTCCCAATTTAAGTAGTGACTCATAAGTGTAATTCGTAAAGTGTGATTAAACCAATCATGTCTAGAAATTTTAAACCTTTATATCTTGATTCACTTATTTCCATTTAACATTAAGTAATGAGTAAACAAAAACTCACATTAACATAGAGTGTTGGAGCATTTTTGCTACAAGTAGGAGTATTCCCATTTTATAGAGGAAGTGCTGAGTCAATATTCATATAGATTTTTTAGAGTTAGTCTTCAATCTTACCTGCCTGATGATAACCAAAGACTATCACAGACAGAGGTTCACTCTCTCTCCCTCCCTCTCCTTTCCCCCCTCCCTACCCTCCCTTCTCTTCTCTCTTCTCTCTTCTCTCTTCTCTCTTCTCTCTTCTCTCTTCTCTCTTCTCTCCTCTCTCNATTTAAGTAGTGACTCATAAGTGTAATTCGTAAAGTGTGATTAAACCAATCATGTCTAGAAATTTTAAACCTTTATATCTTGATTCACTTATTTCCATTTAACATTAAGTAATGAGTAAACAAAAACTCACATTAACATAGAGTGTTGGAGCATTTTTGCTACAAGTAGGAGTATTCCCATTTTATAGAGGAAGTGCTGAGTCAATATTCATATAGATTTTTTAGAGTTAGTCTTCAATCTTACCTGCCTGATGATAACCAAAGACTATCACAGACAGAGGTTCACTCTCTCTCCCTCCCTCTCCTTTCCCCCCTCCCTACCCTCCCTTCTCTTCTCTCTTCTCTCTTCTCTCTTCTCTCTTCTCTCTTCTCTCCTCTTCTCTCTCTCTCTCTCTCTCTCTCTCTCTCTCTCTCTCTCTCTCTCTCTCTCTCTCTGTCTCCCCATTCCTCCCATCTCCCCCGCCCCCAAGAACCAGAATTGCAGAGAAGAAAGTCTCAATAGGAAATAACCACCTTCTACATAGGAGATCTGCCTTAATCATTTTCAGTGATAAATTCTTGTCACGGGGGCTTACAGAGCAGATGTGAGAATGAAATCTGCACTTTAAACTTATTTCATCAAGTAGTTACTCTCATCTTGCAATGAAGAATTTTTACAAACTATTTTAAGGATTTCAGACAACAGTTCTCTAGCTGGCCGCAAACTTAACCATGAATTTGCTTCATCTTATAAACGAAGTCTGTTTAAAAATAAGTCCCCTTAAAATACAACATAATAATTGTTCCATCTAGTCAGACAACCTAAACAATAAGTCACTTCTCAACAGTGTAAATTAGACATATTTTAATAATATGCATGTGTTTTTAACTTGAAAAGGATACAGATTACATGGATTTTTCATTTATTTTGAAAATCTTTTCACTACCCTCTTCAAAAATTTAATGGACAGGGGGCAGTTGGGTGGCTCAGTGGATTGAGAGTCAGGCCTAGAGACGGGAGGTCTTAGGTTCAAATCCAGCCTCAGACACTTCCCAGCTGTGTGACCCTGGGCAAGTCACTTGACCTCCATTGCCCACCCTTACCACTCTTCCACCTAGGAGCCAATACACAGAAGTTAAGGGTTTAAAAAAAAAATTAGAAAAAAAAAATTTAATGGACAGGAGGTAGCTAAGATAGTAGGTTGAGAGCCAGACCCAGAGATGGGAAGTACTGGGTTCAAATCTGATCTCAGACATTTCCTAGCTGTGTGACCCTGGGCAAGTCACTTAACCTTCCTCCATTGCCTAACTCTTCTGTCTTGGAAACAATACACAGTACTGATTCTAAGATGAAAGAGAAGGTAAGAAGTTAATGGACACCAATCATAGTCTAGGGAAATTAATATGATATTATTCTGTTTAATATGGAGTTGAAATGTCATGACTAAATTAGTTTAAGTGTGATACTTAAACTACAAGAAAATCTTTAGAGGTGAAATATTGAACATGACATAAAATTTTTTTAATAATTCATGTTGAAAGCTGTGCAATCAACTCAAAATAATTTAAATGTTTTCCAAAGTTGTACACAAATGTTAAATATGATATTTTAATCAATGAACCTATATCTAGACTACTCCCTATCCAAAATCACTGTTCCCATCTCTGTTTCTGCCCCATTCTTTCCTGTAATGCTGCTGCCACTCTGATGCAGGGCCTCATGGCCTAATGCCTGGACTATTATCATAGCCCTCTGGAGGGCCTCACATCTCTCTCATGCCAATCTATCCTCCATTCAACCACCAAAAGAATATTCTTAAAGCACAAGTCCAATCATGTCACTCACCTCCTCAATAAACTCTAATGACTCCCTATACCTCCAGGATCAATCAATCAACCAGTCAATATTTATTAAGTTCTACCTATATGCCAAGCACTGTGCTGAGTGCTGAGGATACAAAAAGAGGCCAAAGATAGTCCCTGCCCTCAGAAAGCTCATGGTCTAATTAATGGTGGACATGCAAAGAAAAATCTACAAAACAACGACATACAGGATGAAGAAGAAATCACTAAGGGAAGGCTTGGGGAAGGCAGAATTATAGAATCAACTTAAAGGAAGCCAGAGGGGAAGCTAGGTGGCACAATGGATGGAGAGCTCACCAGGTCTGGAATCAGAAGGGCCTGGGTTCAAATGTGTCCTCAGTCCAGTGATGGACAATCTTTTGAGCTTGGTGTGTCAAAATTCACCAAAAAAAACCAAGCATAACTCAGGCAGTGTGTCACTTTAAGAAAAAAACCATGATTTTGCGATATTTATAGTTTAAATAACAAAAATGTATAATTGTAATATATAACTGTATTTAATAAACCAAAAACTTAATTATTTAACTTGCCTGCTTAGTGACTTCTTTGTTCATCTGTCAGTCAGTTTCTTTTGTTGGTCTTGATATTATTTAACTTGTGTGGGGTGCTACAAACTAAAATAAGTGAGGGAGAGGGGGAATTCTTTAACTAACCTGCCTATTAGTGACTTTTTTGTTGCTGAATTTCATTGGCTAATGAAAATTCATTTAGCCTCTAAATCTTCATTTGAAGGTTGGTATTTTGTACACTTCAAGCCCAAGCAAGTGCTACTAACTTCATCTGTCAATCTGTTTCTTTTGTTAGTTTTGATATTATTTAACGCTGAGAATAAGGTCTCACAAAAGTACGTAGAGGGAAAAATTGTGAGTAAAGCCATTGCTATATTTTTCAGGGTACTAAAAGTGTCTGGTAATTGGTTCCAAGCACTCCAAATTTCCTGTTCACAGTGGCACTCCTCGATTGCCCAAACTGCACCTTTCCAGATTCTCAAGTTTTGACCTCAAGTCAACAAACACCTGAGCCCAGATGCTGTCTTGAAATTCTGCAAGTTGCATCTCCAAATCAGCCATTTGCATCCATTGGAAACCATTTAATTCCAAACTACTGTAGGCTACTATATCAGGATACTTAAATCATTTCCATGGTCTGTTCTAGGCTTCTAAATTGATTAAATCTATCACTGAATTGGTCAAATAATGAGTCTAAAACATGCTGGCACTTTATATGCAAGGGTTCTATTTCATTTTGTACAGCTGCACTGGCCTTCTCAAAATTCTTTCCTCGGCTCAGCCATCTTACTTTATTGTACATCAGCAGTCCACTGTAGGTGGAATCAACCTCCAGTAAAAGTGCAGAAAATTCTCACTTGTGAAGGGGGTGAGCAGCTATTAACTATTTTTGTAAAAACTGACATTAAGCCATTTAAGTTGGTGAATCCTGCCTTGGCACATAAAGCCTCCTGATGGATAATACAATGAAAAGGCACAATCAGATTCCAATAGTGTAATAAATAAAATTAATGTAGAGTGATAAAATTACAAATATCATGGTTTCAAAGGGTTTATTGAAAGCCATTTAGAAAAATGAAGCCACATGCCTATTAAGATTTAGTTCAAATGCCACACCATACCTTCCCACCAAGCTGCTTCAGCAGGAAAAGAGAGAACGTACCAATCCCGTCCTGAGTCTTTATATCTCTGTCTACATCATCACACTTCCTGTCCACCTCATTACACAAGAGGAATCATGGAAATGTAGTTTTGAAAGAGTCCCAAATGTCCACAGGAAGTTTAGATCAGGAACCTCAAAATTAGTTTAAGGACCCCAAATTTCCAATATCATATTCCACCCTGAAGAGCAGAGGGAGACTGGTTCTCTCTTGTAAACATAACTAACTTTTAAATTATAGAAATTTGGGGATAAAAAGAAAAGAGGACAAAAAGAATGATCCTATGATTGCTATGTGCAGGAGAGATTAAAGGGAATTTTGGGAAAGCTAAGGGACTTATGGGGGATGAAGTCCAAGGTTCAAAATCTCCATTTATACAATAGCTTCCATAAACAATTTGACAAATCCGACTTTTTTCCCCACCATGTTTGGTGCCCCATCTGTTGTCACTGACACAACTTTAAAGATATCAATGCTTAGGTCATGGAATGTTTGTATAACCACTTTACATATTTTGCTTCCTGATGTACTTGTTGGCACTGATACTAACTTTATCAACTCTTCTCTCCTTGTGAGACCATCAGAATATCGACCAATAATGGCCAACTGAGCATGTGATGTAACATCAGTAGTTTCATCAAGAGGGATGGAAAAAATTTTATAATTACTTATGTCTCTCTTTAATTGATGTTGTACATTGTGTTCAGTCTCATTATTTGGTCTTTTATGATATTTCTACTGAGTGGTAACTCAGATATTCTCTTAAGAATTGCATCTTTATTCTGCATATCATGAAATAGAACTGGTACACATCTTAGGAGAGTGTGTTGAATAAATTCTCCCTCACTGAGTGCTTTTCCATGCTGAGTTATGGAGTGAGCAATGCTCAAATGTGCAGATGTTAAATTTGTAGAGCCTTTACAAATTTAAGGATAGAATTAGATTGGCTCTGTTGAGAGGAGGATTATTTAGTTATTATTTAGGAGACCTAAGAGGAAGGGCTGGAGAATTCTAAATGGAATGGGGAAGCAGGAAGTGGGCCTTGCTCTCTGAGATGGACTCCATGGTGGTTGGGACAAGCTATAACTGACCCTGGGAAACCTCAGAGCTAGTGGAGTTGTACCCTGATTCCCTGGGATCTTGGAGAGTGGCAAAGGCTGAAAAGGCAGAAGACCTCAATCCTGCAAGTCAACTCTGTGTAGGGAAGTGGCCTGTGATCTGGTGGACAGCTTGCAGACTTCTCTCCCTACCTGGTTACTTTGGATCATCAGCTGTGGAGGAGTTGGCACCTGGCATCCTGAAAACATCTCTGGAACAGTTGTGAGACCCCCAAAATTTAAGCCCTCTTCCTCAGGTCCTTAGCCAAGCCAGGTTAACCCTTTTGACTCCAGTCATAGTTTTACCTAATCCCCTTTCCAATCCCCTCATATTACAATTAACTGTTTCCTTGTGAGTTTTCTAGTAATTTAAAGTCCTCATTGTGTGTGTGTAATAATCTGAAGTTATTCCAGGCTGGGTGGGGCAGAGTGACTGTTAGACAGGCTTAACTGCCATTTCTGTCAATGGTCATTCCCCTTATGGTTAAACTTGGTTCCCTGGCTTGAAAAGTCTCACCCATTGTCCCTTCCTGTCTCCTATCTACCCCATAGAGCCCACAAGTAATATTTAAGTCAACTCCCCTGGTTTTCCCCATTATAGATCTTATAAAGGTGTAGCTGCCTAGAAATGTATTCCTTCCTTTCATCCTCACTTTTTTTCAAGAGCTGGAAATGATTAGTTTCAAAATGTCTATTTATAATTCCACATTCTGCTTGCTATCGTTTCAGTACATAGAACACAAAATGATCTGCCATTTTTTTCTATAATGCCATACATCTCAGTCCATGTTTCTTGAAAGGGTTGGCTACTGTTACTACCACTTCCTTTACTTAACCTTTGTTTTTTTTATTTTTTGGGTTCTCCATCAGGGAGGCAGTGAAAAAAGATAGAATTATAGATAGCCTGTTAGCCCTGCAGACAATGAGGGGTTAACTAGCCTAACTGACCACAAGATGGCTGTCTTTTAGGAAAAGGCAAGGTTAATAAGCAGAAATAGGGGTTAATAAGGATACACAGCAGTAATAGTGGACACATGGAGTCTGCACTATGCTGCAAGATAGCATTCCTTATGTAAATTAAGATGGCTGCTGCTATTTCTAATGGCGAGAAAAGGCACCCATAGCACAGGCCCTCGCCTCTCCCAGCCTTCCCCTCACTTATCTCAGTAATGATGGTCAATTAGAAATCCACAACATCCCAGAACAGTAGATTGGATGATGGTTGCTATGGTTATGTGGTTGCTGACAATGGCAATTACAGGGCTCCCAGAGATGCGTCCCCCATGGCTTTTTGCTGCTCTCTGCTCCGCTGACCGGAAGTGAGGTCAAAGGTCCTCTAATGGCCGAAAGTCCCAGAACCAGATGCCCTGTGCTGGAGGTTCTGTTGTTTCGGCCTACAGACCTCCGGCACAGAGTGTCCACACTACACTACAGCAAATGTTTCATCCTTGGCATGCGGCCCCATGCTTCTCTGTATGTGGCCGTATGCAGCCGTGTGTCATCAAAAATGGCTACATGTGTCAGTACTGACATGCATGTCATAAGTTTGCCATCAGGGCCTCAGACGCTTCACAGCTGTGACTCTGAGCAAGCCAAGCCTTCACCCTTCCATCTTAGAATCATTACTAGGATAGAAAGGAAAGGTTTTTATTTGCCTGCTTGCTTATTTTTAGAGAAAGTCAGAGAGGTCCATAGTTAGAGCAGAAAAGGGAGGAAAGAGCCGCTCCAAGTATATGGAACCTCCAGACAGAATGTCCAGAACTTGTCATTAATGGAACAACCAGGATGCGCTAGAATGAAAAATTTCCCATTTTGTATTACAAGCAGATGAGATGAAGAGACTCCACTAAAACTGCTCTTCTGAATACATATGTTGTGGAAACTAATGTTATGGAGGATTTAACATTTTGAAAACCTCTTAATGTAATTGCCAGGTTTTTAAAAATAAAAATGATAATGTGGGATGGTGTAATCTCCAACCCTTTCACCCTCAGTCCTTTCCAAGCCATCCCGCCTGCTCTGGCCTCCTCATCTGTACCTCTTGGTTGCCTGATTTAGCTCTATGCAATCCTTTGGCCAACCCCAAACCTGGATTACTACCACCCTCTTCCTCACTGAAAAAAGTCATAAAACAGTGCTGACTGAATCCACTACAATACATGTTATCTAAGCTCAGCTAGGCCCTCTCCACTGAAAGAGAAATCCTTTTACTCCTCAATAATCGATTCTCTATCTCAGGGGTGTCAAACTCAGACAGAAACAATCCCCTAATCCAGGGGTCGGCAACCTTTTTGGCCGTGAGAGCCATAAACGCCACATTTTTTAAAATGTAATTTCGTGAGAGCCGTACAGCGCTCACAGTGCACTCCTGTAACAGCGCCTGAAAAAAAAAATGGACTTTATGGCTCCTGCAGAAAGAGCCATATCTGGCCCTCGAAAGAGCCAGATATGGCTCAAGAGCCATACGTTGCTGACCCCTGCCCTAACCCATACATAAGGATCTCCCTAAACTGCAGACTGACTTGGTTTTAAAATGTAGTTCTCTCTTATTGTGTTTTTATTTTGTTAAATATTTCCCAATTACATTTTAATCTGGCTCAAGCTTCTCTACTATGCTGACCACTGTGGCAGCTCCATGCCTTCTCTTCTTTCTTGATTTCCCAGAACACTCCTCTCTCCCCATCTCTCAGCAGAGAACCTCCACTCAGGCCCTAAAAAAGGCCTCTAAGCTGTTCGCTTCCACCTCCTTCTTTCCATCTTCTTACTTCACATCCCTCAGGCATCTTCCCCCCATCTTCTCACCACAACTCTAAATGGGGAGACTCCTAGCTAAGGGCAGTCCCCTAGCTGTGTACTCTTGATCTCCTTCCCTCCCATCTTCTCCACAAGTCCCCCTTCTCTGTCAAGCCTTCTCTAAATAATGTTCCATCTCTTACTCTACCTGTTGCCTTCAAACATTCTGAACAAAGGAAAATGAACATCACTTGGCCCTTGTTCTCATTAAGTCATTTCAGCTGTGACTAACTCATAATTCCATTTGAGATTTTCTTGGCAAAGATACCAGAGAGATTTGTCATTTCCTTTTCCAGTTCATTTTACAGATGAGAAAACAGAGGCAAACAGGGTTCAGTAACTTGCCCAGGGTCACCCAGCTCATGTCTAAGGCCAGATTTGAACACAGGTAGAAGAGTCTTCTTGACTCCAGGCCTGACCCTGTATCCATAGTACCACCTAGAGACCCACCATTCACCTGACCTTGCCATTCCTACCGTGTACCGGCTCTTTCTCTAGCTGTTGTCTCCATTTCCTCTCCTCTCACTTCTCAAACATTGCAATCTGCCTTTCATTTTCATAGCTCAGTGGAATCAGAAGTTACTCTACTTCTCTCTCACTTGGCCAATTGGAGGGACTCCTTCCCATCCTTCTCTGACCCCTCTCAGAAGCATGTGAGCCTCTGCATCTCCCTCTCCTAGTCACCCCTCTCTCGGGCTCTCCTCGGAATCCATCATGGCTTCATCCTGCACATCAGGCCTTCCAAGTACGGATATACGCCAAGCCCCTTTCCTGGGGCCCCTTCCCTCTGTGCTATATCTCAGGGATGGCATCCGCTCCCTGGTTCTAGAGTCTCTAGGGAGAAGACCCCCAGATCGAAACAGTCTGTCTAGGCCAACTGAGCCTGGCTTCTGCGTGTTGAGACGTCCCCTACGTTTCTCACGAGAAAACAGAACTTGGGTTTTCCACAAACCATCTCTTTTCTGAGATTCCCTCCTTCTGCCAGGGGCACCCCATCCTTTGTGCCCCAGGCTTCTCCCTCCCTCCGCAGCCCACCTCCCAATTCTCCTCTTCTGATGACTCCCAAAGCCTTGCTTTATTTAGCTCAGTCTTTCACCATGTGTGACCTGCATTGAACCTCCTTGTCTCGCTCCAATCCAAGGGAATTTTCCTGAAGTGCTGCTCTGATAGCATCGCCGCACTTTTTAAATTCCAGTGGCTCCCCAGGGTCTTGACAATCCACGCTAACTTCCCGCTTGGATGTTAATGGCCTTTACACACTGGTCTCAGCCCACTTTCCTCTTCTCATCTTCCTGCACTCTGTAGGTGGCCTGTCCTCGTAGAGTCTCATGCTAAGAGACAAAGTCTTCTGAACTTTTAAAAAGTTAGCCTACCAAAAGTAGCAAATGCCCAGCATTTTCTGGAGGCAGCCCTATCTGGAGATAACCCTCTCTTGGCTATCAAGAACTAGGAAAAAGTTTCCATTATTCCTAATTTTTCTAATTAGTTTCCTTTATGGGTCAAAATCAGATCCAATTCCACACTCGATATTGTAAATGCCATAGTAGGAGGCAGGATGGTATAGGACAAGGTGTCAAGGGTCTCTTTGGCAATCTGATGAAGCCTTGGATTCCTGCTCAGAATATTTTTTTAATTCAAAATTTAAGAAAACACTCCATTTCAGTGAGAGGTTAGTGAAAACAAAGATGTTATATTTTTGCTATCCAAGTTTGTGAACTTTTGTTTGTCACACAGGTAGGAAGCATCTGAAGTCACATTTGAAGGCAGGACCCCTTGTCTCTGAGCCTGGCTCTCTGTCCACTGGGCCATCTAGCTGTCCCACCTCCCTATTTTTTATCTCTCTTCCTGTTCTCAGTCTTTATTTCACTGTAAGCATGTCCTAATACTCCAAACTGTCAGTTTCTTGGGGGTTCTTGGTCTTTGGCTTCCCTCCCTCACAGTGTAAATAAGTGTTTGCTGAACTGAACTGAGTTGTGGAGACTCAGGTACCTTGATGGAGGCCTTCACATTTTTGGGCCTCTCTGGCTGCAGAAAAATAAAAGCATCTGCCCTTCCCAGTCTTTTGGTTTCATAGAAGTTACTTGGGACAAGTAAATGTTCCAATGTGAAGTAATTGTAAAACTGTGGATATATAACTTATTTTTCTCACATTTTCCTGAGCCCTTTTCTATTTCTCAATTTAAAGTATTTTCATTTTCAAGATGAATTAAAAAAGGTTACTTTCCATTAGAAAATGAGAGCAAGATACGAAACCAAAGTCTCTTCTCCAGTTGCTTCCCAAGATTGTCCAAAACATAAGCTGAAGTCTAAAGAAAATCACTGGCCAAAAGTCTAACCCTATTTATCAATCAAGGAAAGTCCTTCATTTTTAATGCGAAAAAAGTATATGGTCCCTCTTACTGCTCAAGGACACAAACATCTTGGGGGTCCTGCCGATTGAAGTGGCAATCCCTCCAACTATTCTAAATCAGATTAGAGAGGAATTGTGCCCTAAATTGGCCATGGTGCTTTCTCCTCACCTGGAAGAAAAGTATGTAAGGATGGGGAGGAGCATGAGGTGGCAGGAACGTGCAGGGATGCTGGATGCACATTGTGACAGGTGACCCGGTGAAGGGCTCTCCAGTTGCTGGCACAGCACCATGGAGAAAGCAGTCAAGGAAAGAACACTGGGTGCTGTGTCCTCCTTCCCCACCCTGCTCCTCTCCTGTTTAAACTACCACACCACCAGCTCACATAAAAGTTTTATTGGCCAGAGCCGCTGGGCCTCACATGCTCCACTGTTTATGATGGGAAGTTGGTAGAGAAAGAAGATGGAGACACATCGTGTTCCTGCGGTCAGAGGGAGGGCCTTTCTCCTCTGTGCCCAGCTCGGAGCTCAGGGGCTATGTAGGGCAGCTCGGGCTTTCCTCCTGTCCCTTGTTTGGGGAAGGGGCTTTGGGGGAGTGACCCAAGGCCAGCAATAGCCACACTGATGGGGGGCAGAAGGGCACACCTGCTCCAGAATGATTCCTGGTGATGGAAGAGTGGAAAAATGATCTGTCCAAGTCCTCAGCCTTCTGGGCAGCACTCTACATTCCAGTTTTCTCCCTTGCTGTCACACCCCATTCTTCCTCAGAGAACAATCATAGCATGAGCCCCCGAGGGCAGGGACTTGGCCTCATTTGCTATCTCTAAAACCTAAGTGGATACTTTTCCAGAGCTGGCACTGAATAAGCCTTTGGGGACCTGAACTTAACTGACCTGGGCAGGCAGCTAAGGCACTGCCCCTCCCACAATTCTTTTTGGTCAGCATTTCCTTGATAGAGCTTCAATGAGAGCAGATGGCTGACAAGGATCTTCCACAGACACAGGAGAAGGTGGGAGGAGGAGGATACAAGGAACAATTAGACATGACTGTTTTCCTGAGCAACTCAGAAAGTAGCCTTGAGCCTCCCCACCATTCCATCCTCTTCTCATGGGTCAAATAAATCTTCCTAGAGCAGAGACCACTCCAGAAAACTTCGGTGACTCCCTCAGGCTTCCAGGAGCAATACAATGTCTAAAGCGCTTCGCCATCTTTTCAGGCCAAGTCCCTACTCTTCCCTAGCCCTGCCCATTGGCTGTGCCCCGGGGATCCCCGCGGCTCCCTGGAATTCTCTCCCTGCTCATCTTTGCCTTTGAGCAACTCAGTCTCAAATCCCTCCTCCAAGAATCCTGCTGATGCTCTCCAGCGGATGGGGCCTGGTGGTAGGCCGTCTCCTCCCACAAACTGAGTTCCCTGAACCTGGGGGTGCCTGTGACCTTTCTTAGGGTCCCATCCCTGAGCCTGGGCAGATGCAGCATGAACCCAAACAAGTGCATTATAAGAGAAGATGGGAAGGAAGAGCGGGGCCATAATTGGGGGGCCAGGGGGATCGGGCTTCCTTTGAAGGCCCCAGAGAAGAGGAATGACTGCTTCCAACAGAGTGCTGCCCCTTTGGGCACTTCCTCTCATCCAACCAAACTTTCCCCTCTGGGGACAAGAACGTCCCCCCCCCAAGTCACCGTAGACCTCCGTAGACGGAGGGCACCCGCCCTCCCCTCCCCCCACCAGTGTATGGGAAAATTGGAGGAGATATGGGGAATAGTAAGGAATACAATCCAATAGCATCAGAAGGAGCCGTCCGGGAAGCCTGGCCATCCACAGAGCAGGGAGGTCACTAAAGGGCTGAGCTGAGGGAAAGAAGCTGATGTCAGGAGGGATCTCGGATCTCGCAGGCCATCCGCCCCGCCCTGGAGGAAACAAAGTTCCGGCTCCAGCCAGCCTGACCAGTGTGGGCCGGCAGCTCTGTCCAGCAGCTTCCCCTTCTTCCTACCTCGGTGGGTCTGAATACCCACGGGCTCTGGGCAGCTGGGCTCTGGGCAGCTGGGCCCTCGGGCCGCCCTCCACAGGGGCTAGACTTCAAGGCTCTTCGGGAATCCTGGATGTTTCCCTCCCTGGTCAGTGCCCTCCCAGAACTCCACCTGCTAGCCGGCTTCCCCACCCCTCCCCCGGGGTCGAGCCCTGTGGGGACGCCGAATTCTAAAGGATGTAGAAATGAGAGATTATCTTCGATTATCTTGGGGTGTTCTGGGGGCTTCTGCTGGCCTCCTGCTGCTCATACATCCCGAGTCACCTAGTCCTACACCAAGAGGCCCCAAAAGGCATCGCGGCGTTGGGGTCAGCAGCTGACCAGGCCCCTCGGAACTCCAAGGCTCCACCCCAGGCAAGAAGAATCCACAGGCCCGTCTGGGTCCGATATGTCCAGATGCGCCTATCCCTCGGCTCCTGGGACCTCCTGCCACGCGTCACTACGCTTCCCCCTAAAGCCCAATCCCATCTTGGGCGCAGGTACGCCATGAACACTGGAGTCCTCCAGAAAGGCCAGGGGCCGCAGTCTGGGGCCGCGGGGGGGGGGGGGCCTGGGCGACTTCTCTGGGAAGCAGACTTTGGGGCTGCCGGGCCATGGGAGCAGCGCTCTCCGCCTCACAGGGAATGGCCAGCGCGAGGCACAGACCTTCCTTTTGGGAGGCAGCTCTGGCCACGCCCAAGGCCATCCCAGCACTCTCTGAGGCTCAGCGGCTGAGATGTCTCCATCCTCTCTCTATGGATGGATGGGGCAGGGCTGGCTACCAGAGCCCCGGTTGTCTTTGTGTTCATTATCCGGCCAGAACAAGCCCAGATGGGAAGGGGCAGAACCTCAGGAGGGAGGGTTTGTTGAGCCTCTCTTTCTCTCTCTCTTTCTCTCTTTCTTGGCTGAGCCATATTAGAATTTACCAAAACCCCCAGTTCAAGTTTAGAAAAAGTCATCTAGCCATGAGTTTTACCCCCTTAAGCAAGGGTAGATATTTCTTTTTACTGACGTATAAAATTTACATTGAAACACTATTAAATTTCATTGGCCCGTGGGTTTAGAGTTCACAGGACCCTTAGAGGTCCCTGAATCCAATTCCCTTATTTTACAGATCTTTACATTTTTTTTTTTTTTAGATTTGGCCCAATATTCAAACCTGACAAGATCGCAGATTCTTGAAGAGACATCATGAAGATAAGATTGAAGAAGGATGAAGGGCAGTAAGTTGAGTAAAAAGACACTAAAGGAGGCAGCGAGATGCTTCAGTGGATTGAGAGCCAGGCTGAGACAAGAAGCCCTGGTTTCCCATATAGCCTCAGACACTCCTACCTGTGACCCTGGGGGAGTCCCTTAAAACCCCCATTACCACCAGTATCCTTGACCACTCTTCTGCCTTAGAACCAATATACAGTACTGATTCCAAGATGGAAGGTAAAGGTTTTTTAAAAAATGAGAGACTACAAAAACCAAATCATCCTCGAATGAGGTAATAAAAGTCAGAACTATGGTTGTGGCCATGAAAAGGGGAGTGACAAATAAAAGTGTTTTCAAAGCAAATCCACAGTCCCTGGTGTAATAATGAAAAGGAAGAATGACTCAATGACCTCGTCTCCAAGGATCACAAGCTTTTAGACATAAAAGAAACCTGTGACACCACTCTACTTTTGCACAAGGAAATGAAATGTCCATAATAAAGCCCTGGACCTGGAGTCAGGAAGACATTAGTAAAAAATTCAGCCTCAGGTACTCAAGTATAAAATGGATGAAGACGATGCTAGTACCACCTCACAAGGTTGTTGTGAGGATCAGATAACATAATGTTTATACAGTACTTAGCACACATAGCAGATACTTTATACCTGTACTCTGCCCCCAAAATAAGTTATAAGACTTATCTAAGACCACACAGTTAACAGAAGAAGCAGGACTAGAACTAAGTTCTGATTTCTAAGTCAATGTTCTTCTAATAATCTCATGCCAATTCTTGACAATTCCAAAGATTTGATATAAAGTGCCTGGGAAAATGATGGTACTGGTGACAGGGAATTTGGGGAAGGAAGTTTATGTCTGTGAACTTGGGAGATTTGGGAAATACAAGTAGAAATGTGCACTAGACAGTTGGATACATAGTTGGAGTGAGAAGAAAGGGCCAGAGAAATGGAAATCTGGAAATCATGACCTTAAAGATTATAGGTGAAGCCATTAGAATGGATGAGCTATAGGCAGAGAACTTTAAGAACAATTTCTATAAGAAAATTTACCCCAAAAACTCAAGGGAAAAAATAAAATGTCATTTTTTCACAGTATCCTCTAACAGTATTCTCTTTGATCATTGCATTTTCTTAGGAATAAAGATTGGAATCTCATACAATTTTCTTCAGTTTCTACAACTAAAAAACCATAATATGGAAGAAAGAGTAATGTTAGCATTGGACATTTAAGATAATGAAAAATTTCAGCTAGTGTAAAATTGTACTGTATAATTCAAAGCCTTAACTACTTATACTTACTGTCATCATCAACAACTATTTTAAGTGAAAAGTTGTTGCCGGTTTTTGGTTTGAAATAATGCTCACCTCTGAAAATTGATTTATATCAAGAAATATCTAAATGGTACTGAAAAATGTCATCATTAGACTGTCCCTATATATGTGGTTATTGTATGTAATAAGGAACAACTATTGTTTTCATCTAACACAAAAAATTCCATTTCTATAGAAGATAAACTATCTCAAACCTTTTGTTCATATTAAGATATATTTAAACATTAAACAAGGGATAATATTCTTGATTAGTCTTGAAGTTGAGTGTAAGCATAGCTTACCCATAATATTTGCCAGACACTGCCATATATGTGTGTGTGTATATATGTATATATATAAAAGTATACATAAATATTCATTAAAAGCATTTCATTAGCGTAAATTGAACTTGTTACATGCAAGATAAGGTATGTATCTTCAGAGTTCCTTAAAATAAAAACTAAAGCAAATTTAGTATACTATTTTACAGAGGGAAAACTGAGGAAAAAGCTATTTGAACTATGATGCATGTCATTATTTTTAATGAAAACTTTTCCTTTTTTAGGTCTTTCATCCTAATGTAATTTATGTATACTTTAGAGTGTTAGGGGTATGCCTTCTATAATAAATGATATAGGCTATCTGTACTCATTTCATAGGACACTGAGCATAATAACCATTTCCACTGATAGAGGACTGTAATTATGATTGCTTTTATTAAATATATTTGGCTATATACACAATCTTTTTTATACTAAGTACTTGGTTAGGAATGAATCTTTTAATCATAGCATTGTTTCCATGAAAAAACTCAATCCAGTTCAAAACAACTCACTTTGGAACATATTTTCCAATGATGCATATCACTATTTTTGATGAAAACTTTTTCTTTTCTAAGTCTTTTGTCCTAATGTACTTTCTTATGTATGTTTTTGGAGTATGTTGGGTTATGCTTTGTATGATAAATGTCATATAGTACAGTACACATCTATACCCATTTCATAGGACACTGAACATAACTATTTCCACTAATAGAGGATTACAATTTTCACATTACAATATTTTTTTGCTTTCATGAAATATCTTTGGTTACATATATAATTTTTTTAATATTAAGTCATTGGTTGGAAATGAGTCTTTCAATCATAGCATCGTTCCTATGAAAAAATGCAATCCAATTTATAAAAATTTGCTTTGGAACCTAATTTCCAATGATAGCATATATTCATAAATCATGTAACACAACGATCTCCAAAGACTCAGCAACATTAAAACACAATGGAGAGCCTGATGCATATGGGTTGTGCCTAAAAGCATGTGACTATCACCATCAGGGACATGGCTAGAAGAGGAGAAACACAAGTGGTGTTGCCCAAGTAAGGGAGAAGAGGCAGTTCCTCCGCTGGGAGGCCTCCAGGATGGCCTTCAGAGTGCTGGAGAGACCCCCTAAGGAGGCTCGGACATGGGAGGGACACAGGCATCCTGGACACGCCATGCTTTACAGCAGGGCAGGGAGGCACGATCCCAGGCTCCCTTCAGCATATTCCAAGAAGGCCGAGGCCATCTCCCTCCCATCAGAGACCAGGAGACCCAGAGGCGGCTCTGGGACACCAGCATACGGACATCCTGACGAGCTGAGGCCATTCCTGCAGGGTCTCCCCTGATAATCAGAACTCTGGGCCTATCTGGTCTTTCTAAAGCGCATGTGCACACATGTGTGCACACACCTGCATGCACACCTGCACACACACGTGTACACGCAGGACCCCCAGCCTCCCCCAACCTGCACAAAATCCACTTCAGAGCGGGGACACAAGGGGAGGCAGCATGTAATGAGAGTCGGTGCTAAATTAACTCTGAATGACACAGTTCTTAAAACAAGAAAACTTGATCCCCAGAGCCACAGCAGCGAACTGGGAATAGCGCTTTGCTAATGGCAGACTACTGGGGGCTCTCCCAGAGAACAGTCATGACGGAGATGGGCTAACTGAGAGAACTTTCCGCTTAGACTTGCAGGAAATACAAGGCTCCTTACCCCAAACGCCCATCTCCTTCTGGGGGTGCCGGGTGGTGCAGAATCATGGCATGCCAGATCTCAGAAGCATAAAAAGGGAGGGGACCCCACACAGGCAGAGGGAGCGGGGCCTGCTTCTCCCAGAAGGACGGGAGGGGCAGCACCCCGAAGAGGAAAGGGCCGGAGCACATGGAAGGGACAATCCCCCTGTGGAGCTCACGTGGGGCTCCCAGGCTGAGGCCCGGCAGGGAAGGCCTCTGCTGCCCTCAGGATGGGTGGCAGCTGCCTGAGCTACTGGGAGGCCTATTGCAGGGCCTCCCAGAACACAGACGGATGGCGTGCAGGTTGGATCTGCAATCCTTCCGTGGAGTATCACAGGGGAGAAGGAATAGTCCCGGCAGAAAGAGTGACCACACCATTCCATCCAAAAGAAATGGGCAAAAGCCCCTGGCCTTCGAGGCTCCAGGCCTGGGCTTATTCTATCACAGCTCTTTCCCTCCAACCTTGGGCAAATCCCTTCCCCTGTCTGCTCCTCAGCTTTCTTTTCTCTAAAAAGAAGGGAACTAGATTTAATTTCTAAGTTCAAATTCTAAAATTCTTGGGCAATTCTCCATGTCTTGTGTTAAAAGATATGACAACCAAAAGCATAACATTTAGATAATAAAATGTGGCAGTAGTTCTACAAATCAATTCTCCTTGAATACTGAGGCAAATTATAATCTACACTGTTCCATATTCCTTTTAAAAGGGAGAACTTGGTGGCAATGGAGAGAGCACCAGCCCTGGAGTCAGGAAGACCGGAGTTCAAATCTGACTTTAGACACTTACTAGCTATGTGACCCTGTGTGACCTGGGCAAATCATTTAAACCTGTTTGTCTCAGATTCCTCATCTATAAAATGAGCTGGGAAAAAAAAATGGCTTCTACCCTAGTACCTTTGCCAGGAAAACCCCAAACGGGGTCATGAAGAGTTGGACATGACTGAAATGACTAAACAACAATTTCCTTTAAATGTTACTCTAAAAGAAACAAAAATTATCTTGAAACATGAATCCTTCATAACTGCATCTTATGCCAGCAGCTACCAACAAGAAGTAGCAACAGAAGCAGTTTGTATTAAAAGTTCCAAAGAATAAATTTTCAAGTCCTTGAACATTCTGGGAATATAATGGGCTATTAAAGATTTATTATCCAACACAGAAGGTAAATAACCACTGAATTCCTCTAGTATTGCTAAGCAAACAGGTCAATCAAAGTAGATAGAAAGCTACCAAAGGGCTCGTGCTTTTTTCTTTGCTGGATGACAGCTAATAACACTGCACCAAATAGTTTTCTTACACTGTTTTTTTTTTTTCAAAATCCAAATATCTTTTTAATTTGAATTGTGTCAAATATTAACTTCACTATGGCTGAGCCAAAACCAGTTTCTAGCCTGTACAGACTGTCCTCAGAAGGCTATTGTTCTATCATAAATCCCCTGTAAAAACAGATGGAAAGCAGTTAAAACTGACCACATTATTACAGGTACATACTTTAGATAAGGAAATTACACAGAGAAGAAAAAAAGGAGGTAAAATTAAATTCCATCAATAATAACCCTGATCCTATCCAGCTCACCAAGACCTAAGATCCAAATTGAAATGGCATCATAAAAATAACTTTACCCTTATACTTTAAAACTCAATACTTTTCCTGTTGGAAAAATGATGAGTATATGACTTACCTAGGGACCCAGCTAAGAAAAATTCATAAGGATACTACATATTCCATGACTTATAATCTGTTTGATTTTCTTTTTAATCCTCCTGGGAGGCAATACCAAAATGTTTATACTGCATGGAACAAATGAACTGTGACAGAAGATGGGTCAGGATTCAAGAAGGAAAGTGGCTCATCATTTGTTCTTCTACATCTCTTCACTAAGCCAGTAGAGGGGTATATTTACATTTAACATTATAGATTTGACTCAACTGAAAATCATAATAAACATTTATATGGCGCGCACCAGATTCCATGTCACATCCCTGGGAGAAAGGTGCTGCCATTATCTCCATCTTACAGATGAGGAAACTGAGACAAACAGAGGCAAAGAGACTTGCCCAGAATCACACAGCTGACCAAATCCAAACTGAGTTCTTCCTGGCTCCAGGGCCAGAGCTTTATCCATTGTACCACCTGGCTGGCCCACTTGAAAGGAAAAGGATTTTTATAGGGCAAGTGCAGGGCAAGGAAGGGGAGACCATTCCAAAGTTAGCGAAGTGGTTTCTGTGGGATTCGCTCTCACCTCCTTGGCTCGGGGCCTTCAGGTCTAGTGACTGCCGCGTGTTTGTTCCTGTTCACACTTCTGAAATCTGACCATCTGGGACAGGATTCTTACTGGCCTTTGCCTTGTACTGCAATCTGTTCCTCACGGAGGCCTCACAAATTTACTCAACTGTAATATGATTAACATTTACATAAACTTGTCTTTTCATAGCTCTACCCTTTAAAAACCCACTTTCCTCCCCTGTAGGCACAACTTGTTCCGTCCTGTCTCCACAGAGTACTCCCCTGGGCTGCAGCTCGCCTAGAGCCATGGCAAGAGGGGGGACAGGCAGCCACGACCCTCTCTGCAATGGAAAGCTAACATTTTCTCATGGGTCATTCTTTGAAAAACACCAGCTTTTAAAAATACAAGATTTGGCAACACTTATTTAATAAAGTGCAGGTTAAAAACTAATTTTTAAAAGCTATGAAACTTTCCTAGGTTAACCCTAGGCCAAGCTATTTCCCTTATATTGAATTCCTAAAGAATGTATAATATTGCCCGGATGTTCAATATAATTTCAACACCAGAAGAGGCCACTGAGCAGCCTTTAGGAAGCTGTCCCAAGCCCCACAGGTACCACAAAAAAGTCTGGAGCCATTTCACTTTTCTTTTTAAATTTCTCTCTCTCTGCCTACCACAATACTCTTGAAGAGAATTAGCATCAAATGTCTGTTGAAAAGAAAGTAGCAGCAGAGCTAGTTAGTCGCAGCACTGGTCCTAGAATGGAGGCCTCCTGGGGGCCAATGCAATACCCTGAGGACCTAGACCTCAGAGGAAAAGTTTAATAAATGCTTCTGAAATAAACACATTTAATAATTGCTCAATTTAATGAAACTACAATAAAAAATTCTTTATGGTTGAAAAAAAATTAGTTAGGCAATATTTTTTTCTTCCAGAAAGAGACTAAAAAAAGGGCATTCTTTTATTTCTTCGGGGGAAAATGAATTAATTAATAATGACAAAGTTTGGCCAACCACAAAAGAAAAAAGAAAATACACTACTTTCCCTGCAGAGGCATGGAATATTACACCAACTTCAGATCCAGAGGATGTGTTTGTTAGTTTTCACAAACTTCTTTTCCCCTTTCTTTTTAGTCTTTATTATAAGGAATGGTTCACTGGATGGGAATTAGAGATTTATTCATGAATAATGGGATGTAAAAACAAAAGAGATCAATAAAAAATGTTAATATTTTATAAGGAGTAAATTAATGATTACCTATAAAAGCAAAACATGGCAGATAATCTTATTATTGAGAACAGGGATCATCCATATAGCATCACCGTGTAGTAAAAACAATCTGGACCTGGAATAAAGAGAGACTTGATTCACATCGTGACAGTCACTAGCTGTGGGAAAAATCACTTAAACTTGCTGAGTCTTATTTTCCTCATCTATGAAATGGGGGGAACAACATTTGCAGTCCCTGCCTCACAAGGCTGTTAAAGCAAATGAGCTAATATCTGGAAAGCACTACAGAAATATCACCTCCAGTAGTTTTAAATGCTTTTCTTCAACTATTTCAGTTTCCCCGCATGCATGATTAGGCCATATTTTTGAATGATTATAGAACTCGTCCAGGACTTTTAACCATCCACAAAGGAAAATCCACATGGATGAAGAATGCCCGTTTCCACCCTGTGACATGCAGCTTGATGGACAGCCTGCTGAGCTCAACCCTCAGTCCAAATGCCTCGGGCACAGGCTGCAAATGCATACTATAGAGAGCCCATCATCCAGCAGGGGAAAAGGAGGCTTCTGGATCCCCTTGTTTTAATATTAATGATCTGCCTGGGCTACATAGCTGTGAGCCGCCACACACTTAAGTCTCTAAAGCAGGGGTCGGCCACGTATGGCCTCTGCTGAGTCAGATATGGGAGGAAATGACCTTCTGGACAATGAGAACACTCATCCTGAGGCCCTGTCCACTCACAAGGTCCACTCTACCTAGCCCACTTTGGCAATGATTCCCATTCTATTCTAGCCATCCTCTTGCCTCTGAGTTGCTTTGGAATTCTCTTGCCCACCAGACCTCTAAAGACCATGCACTGGGATCCTTAAATCATATAATTTTAGGGCTTCAACTCACAAACTCTCTGGCCCACTATATCTAAGGATCATGCTACCCATTCCACCTCTTACTCTGAGAACCAAAATCAGATCAACACTGTCACTGCCAACTCTTTGTGACCAAAGAGCATGACATTAATGAAGAACCAGCAAAAGAGACTCAAGGAACAGGTGACCAGATGGGAGGAACGTCCAGGGAGAGCAGTGTCACAAAACTCTAGAACAAGGAGACTTTCCAGGAGGAAAGGGTGGGCAATGATGTCATCTGCTACGGGGACATCAGGATTGGGAAATGGGCTTTGGATTTGGCAATTTTTAAAAAAAATCAGTGGTTAACCTTGGAGGGGTAATGTCAGTAGAATGATGGAGTCATTAAGCAGATGGCAAAGGGCTGAGAAGACAAGGAGCGAAGTAGAAGTACCCAGAAGAAGGCAAATTTCTCAAGGAATCTAGCCAAGAAAGGGAGATACTAGGAAAATATCTAGTTTTACGAATGGTCAGATCAAGTGAATGTCTTAGAGGATGGAGGAATATGGGCATTTTTGTAGAGACTGAAAAAAGAATCAGTAGATGAGAGACCCAAGGTAAGAAAGAGGGTAGGGATGATATGTGAGGTTAATTTACTGGGAAAGTCAAGAGGAGGTGGGATAAAAGAAGAATTAGCTTTGGCAAAGAGAAGAACCAACCACATTTTCATTTGAGACTGGAGTAAAGGAAATAGTGCAGGGAAATGTTAGAATGGTGTGAGATGAGGAGGAAAGCAGGATGGAAGGTCTATTTTTGTGATGTAAAAGGAAAGGTTCTTGACAAAATGAGAAGAGGGTGCTGTGGTCTGTGGTAGGTGTGGGGGGAGTGAGAAGATGTGGAATAGCCACTGGAAAGAATGGGATTGCCAATCAAGTAGGAGTGAACAGAATGTTTGCCTTGTTACATTGAGGCAGCAATTGAGATCAGATAATATAAATCTGTGGTAGACCTCACTGATATAGTTCTCTAGTCAAACAGAGTTGAGCTCTAAAACACAAAAATAAAGCCAAAAAAATATCTGCTCTTAAGGAGCTCACAGCACAATGGAGGAGATAATGAGCAAACAACTATGTGCAAATGAGATACACAGGAAAAACTGGAGACAATCTCCTAGGGAAGGCACTAGCATGAAGTGGGATCAGGAAAAGCTTTTTGAAGGTAGGATTTTAGCTGAGGCTTGAAAGAATCCAGGGAAGTCAGGAGGAAGAGATGACGGAGAGTATTCCAGGCACAGGGACAAGCCAGTGAAAATATCTAAAGGGTTTCAAGTGTGAAGAGCAGCAAGATGGTGAGAGTAACTGAGGGTGGCAGCTTAAGAAGCAGCAGGAGAATAAAGCTTTGATATGAGCAAGCAAAAGACCTGGGTTTTGCCCTTTAATTTTACCATTAATAATTAAGAGAGCCTAAGTTCAAGGGGAAATGAATTACCTGTCTAGCAGCCCCAACTACATTTCCCTTCCAGGAGAATACAAACCCTTCAGAGGAATAGCAAAAAGGCTAAATGAATATATAAGTCCTGGGATGAAGAGAAACATACCAGAAAGTGAGGGGGCTTCCCCACTTGCCACCCCAAGCTTGTTTCCTTTCTGAGGGAGTTCTGCAGAGACCAAAGGAGGAAGGTGGAAGTCAGAGAAAGAATAAAAACTGTACAAACCTTGTAAGAGATACTCTGTCTTTTATGTTGTTTTTGAATCTTCTGTGGGAGGAAATCAAGAGCATTTTGTACCTACAATAGCCATTGTTTGAACTAGGGACCCTGTCATCCACATCTGTGGAGGGCTAGACAGAAGTTACATTTTCAAGGAATATTCTAAGACTTCCCAGGGGAAGGAGGGTGATGGATGACATAGGACTCTTAAGACAATGAATGAGGTGCTAATGCCAAAATGGCGCCTGGCTGGCATAGACCCAAGGAATAGGGTGTGCCAGAGCACAGTTTCCAGTCAAACCCCTACTTTGATGGTTCACCGTGTCCCAGAAGTGGCTATGTGTTCTCAAAGTCTCTGCCATTGAAGTACAGGCTCTGACAGGCCCCCCACCAATCCAGAAAAGCTCTCTGGACTATGGGTGCTTAGCAATGGACTACATGTCTGTAGCCTGAGTATTAACTACATTAACTTCAAAGAGGATCCTCACAAGAGGGTTAAAGCTTTGGCTACCCCAAAATGAAGATTTTTGGAAGCAGAACTCATTCATCTAAGGCTTGGAGAGGTTATGGGCAGGCCCCAAAGAAGCACTCATAAAATCCCAGATCCTTGGTAATATTGTAGTGCTAAAAAAAAAAAAAAACACAAACATTAAAATAATCATTTGCCCAATTGCCAAAATCAAATAAAAAATTAACCTTGATGATAAAAGAAGTCAAATGATGGTCTTGCTATGCAGAGGAGGAAGTATACATGCTTAGAAGACTTAACGCTCTCTTCTTGCCTTAAAAATTTGGTGCCAAAGCATCCCAGGAGGGAAGTTTAAATTCAGTCTCACTGTGTCTCCCAGGATGGAGCAGAGGAGGGCTGGGAAGGGGTCAGTGATGACCAGGCTTCAGTTTTGAAGAAGAGAGCCGTACCTAAGCAGTTAGCGACATCTCTGGAAGAAGATGGTTCTTTTTCGAACAATCCTACTTGTATGTGATAAAGTGGCCAAAGTCCATTAGCATTTTGTCCAACTTTAGGTGCAGTATGCAGGGGCTGCTTCATCCTAGCTCCTTCATGGCTCCCCTTGGGCGAGAGAGAAAATGAGATGCCGTGGAGGGTCAGGTGAGGATCCTTATGGAGCATGCAGAAACCAGGAAAAAGAAGGTGTTGGAGTCCCTGAGCCTGGGCATGACACCAGGGTCAGGACTGTTTCTACCCGGATTCAGAGCAAGAGCAGAATCCTCTGTGGGCCCACCAGAGGGCGATGAGGAGCCCAAACTGAGCCCCCCTCAAACAGACTGATGCTAATAGCAAAAGCACTCTGGACAGGGCTCCACAGTGGTCCCTGATCCTGGGGGCATGCGTATTTGAGACCTTCAGGATGCTAGGGCCACCCCCGGGAGTCCAGGAACCAGGGTCCCTCCCCACATCTGCAGGCAGCCAGAACAGGCACACCCAATGAAGCCCCAGGTCCAAATTTTATCTGCTCAAGTCATCCCAGCAGAGGCTCCATCCAACAACCTGGACGCCTCATTCTTCAAGGGAGGAAGCAACTCATCCAGGGCCCAGTGAAGGAGGGAATGAATGCTGGGTGTCAGTCCCTTGGCAAGCATCTATTAAGCACCCACTAGGACCCAGGCACTCCATAAGCACTGAGAATCCAAAGAAAGAAAAATCAGTGCCTGCTCTCAAGGGCTCACAGTCTAACGAGGGGGACAGCCGGCAAACAACTACACACCAACAAAAACCAATGGCAGAGAATCCAGAGATAGGGAGGGCATGACGTGATCAGGAAGGGCTTCTGGCAGCAAGTGGGATTGGAGCCTGGGCTTAGGGGATGCCAGGAGTGGCGATCCAGGCATGGCAGCAGAGGGGCATTGCCAATTCAAATGCCTGCATTCAGAAGAGAGTATTTTGTGCAAAGATGAGCCAGGAGGCCAGGGCTGCTCACTGGTAGTGTGAGGAGGAGGCCAGGAGCCATCCCCTGGGATTTATGGAGGAGAGTCACAGCACGTGGAAGAATTAGGAAGACTGACTGACTGCTTGACTGATCACCAGAACAGGGAATAGACTATGGAGGTCAGTGAGGACAGCCTGCCCTAGAGCACTGGCAGTGTCACAGGAAAGGAGGCAGAGATGAGGACCTGGCAGTAGCTGGTGGTGTAGGGCATAGAATGCTGGGCCTGGAGTCCCTCCGACCTCCAATCAAATCTGGCCTTACTTATTAGCTGTGTGGCCCTGGGCAAGTCACTTAACCCTGTCTCAGTTTCCTCAACTGTAAAATGAGGGGTTATAATAGTGCCTACCTCCTGGGGTGGCTATGAGGATAAAAAGAAAATAATATTTGTAAAAAGCGCTGAACGCAATCTCCAGTACCTATTCAGTGCTCTTCAAATGGTAGGGATCATCATCATTATTACCCCAGGAGGAGGATGGTACCCTGGAGAGGAAAAGGAAAGTTAGGAAAAGGGGAAGCCTTGAGGGGAAAGAGAATGAGTTCTGTTCTGGCTACACAGAGTCACCGGCCCATGGGGCTGGCTGTCACATTGGTGGCTGGAGACCTAAGAATTGAGGCTAAGAGGCCAGTGAGGCCGGATAAGGAGATCCTGGAAGCATCCTCATAGAAATATTCACTGAACTCACGAAATGACCCAGTGAAACAGAAGAGAGAGAGGGGAGAAGCCCGGGGTCCCCCCGGAGGTGAGCGGGGCTGGCAGAGGAGACACAGGAGGAGAAGCAGGAGACTGAAGAGAGAAGAGAAGGAGAAGGAGCGAGGGGGGCTATTCATCTGGCCTCAGAGAAATGCCTCGTAGCTGTGGAAGGAGCCTTTCATCTGAAGGAATGCTCAGAGTGGAGGAGGGATCAGGAGTGGGAGTGACTAGTCAGGGAATAGGCGAAGACGTACAGGAAGAGCGAAAAGCCAACAGGTACCGTTAGGATCACTCTTCATAAAGTCATCTGCATCTTTACAAGCCGCCGTCCTATACGGACCTCCCGCCCTCCTCTGTACATCGAGGGTGAACTCATTTTAAACACACTAATAAACAGGCTCACAGGCTACGAGGGTCCGAAAATCTACCAGCTCGATCTATTCATTTAACACCTGTGCTGAGAGGCGCCCATGTAGTCAATGGAAGCAGACCGGATGAAAATGAGTCCTGATGAAGCTCTGAGGAGGGCGGGTTTACTTCAGTTTGCCTATCTTGAAAGGGGGATCATTTATTTGTTTGTTTATGCGAAGCTTTGTCAGTAATATTAATTTCTACCCCAGACACACGCAAAAGTGCACGCAAAGCCACGCCTTCGCCAAGCCTCGTCATCCCACGGGAGAGGAGCGCCCCCTGGTGTCCGCCGTGGATCTCAGCCTGCTGCAAAGCGGGCTACTCTTGGACTCCGGAGCTCGGTCCTTCCCTCCGCCTTAGCCGAGGATTTCACTAGCAAAGCCCCAATAGCCTAACCAGGACAACTTCCAGTGGGGCCAGTGCCAGCCCACCAGGAAAGGGGAGCCACACAAGGTCCTGGATTTCCCACTGCCTAAGAGACTGCCGTAGTAAATTAAGTGTACGATGAGTATTGTTTAAAACACGTATTTATTGCCCAGAATGCTTTCGTCGGGGAGCCCCCCTCTTTTTCTCGCCTTGATGCTGAGGCGAAGGCTGGGGGGCTGCGGCAAGTTCCTAGACTGAAACCACCAATAAAGTCTTCCCCAGGATTAATGCTGCTTTTGACTCCAACACTACGAAGGCTGCCGTGTCTCGGGACCAGGGAAGCGGAGCAGAGCGAGAGAGATGGGCGCCGCCCCACGGAGTTCGCCATCTCACACGCCCCACGTTCATGGCGCCCCAAACAAGGACAATGGCCTCATCAAAGATAGAAGTACTTAAAAGTTTGAAATATGAATAGAATGACCAAAATGGGACACACAGACATGATGTGAGCCCATGCTGTTGGAGAAATGGAGCTGACAGACTTGTTCTAGGCAGGGCTGTATGTGTGAAAAATGCCCTATCTGAAAATCACAAAAGGCATGCCTGTATAACTTTCTCAAAGGACCAGCGATATCACACATAGTTAAAAGTTGAAGATTGGAAAAATAATTGCCATTAAGTCTTTTTTTTTTTTTTAAAGTATAGAGGCCTAGATGATAGGGTGAAGTGACTTGTTCAAGGTCACACAACTAGGGCGTGTCTGTGTTCGGATCTGAACCCAGAACCTCTCGACTCTAGGTCCGGCTCTCTATTCACTAAGCCACCTAGATGCCCCCAACACAAGGAACATTTCCTCCCTCCCTTCTTTCCCTTTCTACCCTTACCTTCTGTTTTAGTATCAGTTCTAACTCAGAAGAGGAGCAAGGGCTAGGAAATAAGGGTAAAGTGACTGGGCCAAGGTAACACACCTAGGAAGTGTCTGGGGCCATATTTGAACCCAGGACTTCCTAACTACATGGCCTAATATTCTATCCATTGTACTACCTAGCTGCCCCCCATTTAGTTTTTAAGGAAGTACTTAAAATGCACTTAAATCATTAAATAGGAAAGAGAAGGGGAGAAATATAAATGTTGGTCTCCACATCTTTGCACAAGCACATAAAAAGTAGAAGACCAGGGTAGCACTCCTAGCAAGAAATGTTTTCATTCACAGCATCTTTATATTGCTCTTCTTGATTTACTAATAAGTTTATTTCCTGATTTCAAATATAGTATCTCCCTTAGTGCTAAATAAAGGTTATAAAACTTAAGAAAAACGTAAAAGTTACTAGACATTCTTTTATGCACAGACAGTATTCTCTAGCCCTTTCTCATTAACTGACACATACTGAAAACTGCCTGATCTAAGATCATTTAGGATCATCCTCTAACCAACCTCAATTTAAAATGAGCTCAGAAATCATTTTCATTACTGAAGAAAATATCAAGTTCAAAAGAGTCAGTTGCAAAGGGTAATGGAGCATTTTATAGCCCAGCACAAAGGAAGCAGAACTGGTCTGGGAGTTAAGGAAGAAAAGAAACAAGCATTTATTAAGCACTTACTATGTGGAGGACACTGCACTAAGGTGGTCTCATTGGAGCCTCAAATCAGCCCTGAGAGGTGGCTGCTATGACTACTCTCATTTTACAAATGAGGAAACTGAGGCAGACAAGGGCAAAGTGGTTTGCCCAGGATCACACAGCTAAGGCCTGTTTTCCATTTCTAAATGGGAAGGATCATTCAGTCCAACTTCCTCATTTTACAGATGAGGAAGCTGAGAAAAATTATAACACGATCAGTAGTAAATGGTCTCTTAAAATGTATTTCATGCTTCATTACATTTTTGGTGACGTCATTATTCCCTCCAAAATAATCCATTTTTGTAAAGGTGCCCTTTGTAGCAGATATACAAATTCTTTTCCTTTCCCATCCAATAATCACCAGAGATCTATTCTCTCTATTTTTCTAGTCACCAAGTGAATAAACATTTGTTAAACGCCAGGCCCTGAGCTAAGCACAGAGATTCCGTCCCTGCTTTCCGGAGCTTTGGACAAACAAGCTTGGTGGAGGATACGCTGGAGACATGAGAATTCAGAGATTAGGAGACACTCCCCAGAGAAGCTGGGTCTGGAGCTGGGATCTGGAGCCAGGAAAGCAGAGCCAGGAGCTGCCTGGCTTACACAAGGAGCACAAGAAGGGAATGATGCTGCCCAGATCCACACTAAATTTAGGTGACAAATTTCAGCTGGGCCTTCCTTGAGCAAAGCAATCCTTTCACAAGTCCACACAGTCACAGTTGGTCCAGAAAGCTTCATCCCTCCTCAAACCCCAGCCCCAGCCCTTTCAGCAGAGAATCTGACCTCCTATTTTCACTGAAAAAAATCCAGGCTGTCGCTGAGGGCTTCCTCTTCTCCCCTCATCTCCAGCTCCTCACCCAGATGCCTTCCACCACTGTGTGGGCCAACCGTCTGTCCATGTGTGATCCTGCCCCATCCTGTGTCTGAGCAGACTGCCTCCTCCGCCATCCCTGCTTCCTTGCTTCAGTCCAATATGTGTTTCTCAGCTGCTTCCCCAGGACCTTAAAACAGGGCTCCAACTTCTCCATCCCCCCCAAATCTTCCTTTGATACGAAGCTCCCCTCCCCTCTCCCCAGGCCTTGCTCGCTAGCTCCTGACCCATATTTTTCATGCCTTTTGTGGTTAAATGCCTTTAGAAGGCAATCTACAAGACAGGCCTCAACCTTTCGCTCTTTCTCTTTTTGTTATTCTTTTTTCTGTCTCTATGTGATCATTTTGGAGTAGTTGGTTTGGTAAGGCTCTGAATTAGGAAATTAGTTTGGACAGAATGGACATTTTTATTATATTGGCTCATTCTTCCTTGAATTCTCTACAGTCTGGCCTCCAGCCTCATCATTCCATCAAAACTTCAGTCTCTGGAGTTACTAATAATTTCTTAATTTCCAAATCTAATGGTGCTTGCTTAATCCTCACCCTTTTCCCACTTCCTTTTCACACCCTTTTCTCCTGGATGCTCTTTTTTACAGGGAGGTTTTCATCACCCTCCTCTGTCCAGGTTCTGGGATCCCTCCATGGCAGGACTAACCCTTTCCCCCGGGGCCTCCGAGCTGGGTAGCTGCTCCCTCCAGGACGAGGAGTGGCGAGCAGCCCTGGGGAAACACTGGAATGGGGTATCAGGGGACGGGGCAAGACCCAGGCCCTGCCACTTCTGTGGGGTTGAGGCAGGCATGAGCCATTTAGTCTTCTGGTTCCCATACATAGATGATAGATGGGGGGGGGGGGAGGACAGATTAAGATCTCTTCCTGTATCGTTTTCCTCTCTATTTCCTCCTCTCATTTGATTCTTTTTCCTTAAAGTATTTGGAGATCAGACTAGAGTCCCATATAAAGAGTGGCATGGATTCCCCCAGGTGCCTCCTCATGTCTGGGGTTCAGTCACTTCAGAATCCTCGGGGCCCCCTTCAGGGTTTTCTTGGCAGAGGTCCTGTAGAGGAGGACCATTTGCTGCTCCAGCTCATTTTACAGAGGAGGAGCTGAGGGAGGAGGCCTAGGTGACTGGCCCAGGGTCACAGGGCTAGAAAGCTGGGGCCTTCCCACCTCCAAGCCCAGAGGTCTGTGCACTGGCTGGTGGCTCCGTAACCACTGCTGCCTTCTCTGAAATGACCGGCCGCCCTGACTTCTTCAGCTCAGCTGCAGCCTTGATGGTGCTCTGCCTCTTCACTCTTTGTTCCAGGTGTTTCTTTTAGATGACATCCTGTCAGATTCTGCCTTCCACATTACTTGGTGGCTTCGTTGGGTAAATTCACCCCATTCACATTTTTTTAAAAACCTTATTACCTTCTCTTAGCATCAATGTGAAGTATACATTCCATGGAAGAAGAATGGAAAGGGCTAGGTAATAAGGGTGAAGTGACCTGCCCAGGTTCACAAAGTTAGGAAGTCTCTGAATCCAGATTTGAACCCAAGACCTCCCATCTCCAGGCCTTATTCTCTATCCACTAGGCCACCTTACTACTCTGACCCCTTTCACATTTACATCTATAATTGTGCATTTCCCTCCATCCTGTTCTCTTCCACTGAAAACAAATGGTTCAATACGAATCCTGGAATGACAACTGTATAAATGAAGATTTTTGAACCTTGAACTTCATCCCCCAAAAGTCCCTTAGTATTTCCCAAAATTCCCTTTAATCTCTCCTGTGCCTCCATGTTTGTGTGGTCACATTATTGTTTTATAAGTTCTGTAGTTCCTTCCTCTTCCTCTCTCTTCTCCACGAGTGCAGTCTGGAAGCCTTGCCTTTGCTCTAGCCTTCTGTTTTAATAAATAGTATTAAATATAATATTAGAGTATTGAATATTAATTTTAAAATCCACAGAACCAACAAGGGAACAGAGTGAAACAACTTTCCTACAGAAAACAATTTGAAAGGTAGGCAGAGAGGGTCTGGTTCCCTAGGGTGAAAGGGGAGAACAAGGCTTCACCAAGGCATACCAGCCCAGGCCAACAGCAAACCTCTGCCTCCCCACATCTTCCAGGTTCTGAGCCTGAGTTCAGACCAGCATCCAGACCCTGAGACCCTGCTTAACCCTGCCCACCCCTTAATGGTCCAAGTCACAGCCCAAGCCTGCAAGGAGGCCCCAAGCCCTAGTGCAGGGGAGCCCATGGTGTGCTTGTCAGGTACAGGCCCAAAAGGATGCTCTGAGCTCCTGCCCAAGCCCAAACCAAGGCCCCAAACCCCAGCTCAAGGCATCTGGCAAGGAACCTGGGGGGTGTGAGCCCAAGGAAAGCATGGAGCCCTCACCAAGCATATAGTGGGATCCTAAATCCCTGTGTAGGACAGTCCACATCTGGCCTCTGTAAGTCTAGAACAAGGCCAAAGCCCCCACCCAAGCTCAAGGCGAGGTAACAAGCCCCAGGGCAAGGCAGTCCACAGTGTGCCTGACCTGATCAGGCCCAGAGTGAGACCAAAAGCCCAAGCCTGAATCTGGACCCTGAGCCTCTGAGTGCTCTCAGAGGTCTGCATGCCTCCATCAGTCTCAGCAGGTGATTGAATTAGCAGTGGAGGGTGGCTTTCAGAGCTTTGAGGCCACAGGCCATCATACTATCTTGAAAGAATTGACATTTGCAAAAACCCAGAACTAGAACTGATGATAGCAATAAGGAAAAACAAGTTTAAAAGAGTGCCCTCTCTACCCCAAGAACAGAGCCCACCTTTAAATTAGAAGTAAAAGGCTAGGGAAATGATCAAACAAACAAAACCTAACCATGGGGACTGAAGAAGAGCAAGGCACAGACTCAGAAGGAAACAGTGAAAGCAAAGCAAATAAAAGCAGAATTTCAAAGGAAAGTATGAATTGGTCTCAGGCACTAAAAGAGCTCAAAAAGGATTTCAAAAATCAGTTAAGAGAGGCAGAGGAAAAATGGGGAAGAGAATGGAAAGCAATGCAAGAAGAAAATAACAGCTTAAAAAAGCAGAATTGACCAGATGGAAAAAATGGTTCAAAAGGTCATAGGAGAAAAGAATTCCTTAAAAATTAGAATCAGCAACTAGAAGCAAATGACTTTATAAGACATCAAGAAACAAACAAAAAATTCAAAAGAATGAAAAACACAGAAAAAAACATGAAATATCTCTTTATAAAAAACAATTGACCTCAAAAAAGATCCAGAAGAAACAATTTAAGAATTTTTGGACTACCTGAAGGCCATAAGCAAGAGAGAGAGAGAGAGAGAGAGAGAGAGAGAGAGAGAGAGAGAGAGAGAGAGAGA
>NC_058133.1:63090061-63214473 GCF_016433145.1 Gracilinanus agilis
AGAGAGGAAGGAAGGAAGGAAGGAAGGAAGGAAGGAAGGAAGGAAGGAAGGAAGGAAGCCTAGACATTTGTTACAAGGAATTATCAAAGAAAATTTTCCTGATATTCTTGAACAAGAGAGTAAAATAGAAATTAAAAGAATCTGCAGATCAAACTCTAGAAATAAATCCCCAAATGATAACTCCCAGCAGTATTATAGCTAAATTCAAGAAACCCCACCCCCTGCCAAGGAGAAAATACTGCAAGCAGTCAGAAAGAAACAATTCAAATACCATAAAATTACAGTCAAAATTACACAGGACTTAGCAGCATCCACATTAAAGGATGGGAAGCCTTGGAACATGATATTCCAGAGAGCAAAAAACTAATTTTATAAGCCAGAATCACCTACCTAGCAAATTTAAGTATATTCTTTCAGCAAAAAAAAAAAAAGGTCATTTTATAAAATAAAAGATTTCCAAGCATTCCTGATGAAAAGACAAGACCTAAACAGAAAATCTGATGTCCAAATACAAGACGCAAGAGAAACAAAAAAGGGTAAATAAGAAAGAGAAAATTTAAAGAATTCAATAAGGTTAAACTATTTACATTCATCGATGTGGAAAGATGACATTTGAAATTCTTAATTTTTTATCAGTATTAGAGCCATCAAAAGGAGTATACATAAACAGAGAGTGTAGGAATAAGCTGGTAGAATGATATGGCATGAAAAAAAAAGTCAAGGGGTAAAAAAGAGGATTGCACTGAGAGAAAAGGAAAGAGAGAGATGGAATGGGGCAAATTATCCCACTTAAAGAGGCGCAAAAACTATTACAGTGGAGGGGAGGATGAGGAGTGATGACAGGCAATGCTTAAAACTTACTCTCTTCATAATTAGCTCACAGAGGGAATAACCTCAAAACTCATTAGGGTATAGAATCCCATGTTATCCTATAGAGAAGTGGGAGGGGAAAACAAGACAAGCGGATAAGGGGTTAATAGAAAAGAGGGGGAAGTATAAGTGATGATTAAAAGCAAAACACATGTGAGGAAAGGCAGAGTAAAAGAGAAAGTGCAGGATCAAAAGGGGGAAAAAATAGAAGGGTATACACAGTTGGTAATCATAACCGTGAATGTGAATGGGATGAATTCACCCATAAAAAAGGAAGTGGGTAGCAGAGTAAATTAAAAATCAGAATGCTACAACATGTTATTTACAAGAAACACATATGAGGTAGGGAGATATACACAGAGTAAAGAGGATAGAGTAGAATTTATTGTATATTAGCTAAAGTAAAAAAAGCAGAAGTAGCAATCATGATCTCAGACAAAAGCTAAAGCAATATTAAATCTAATTAAAAGAAATAAGGAAATTATATATTGCTAAAAGGTAGTACAGACAATGAAGTAATATCATACTAAACATATATGTACCAAATAGATTAGTCTCCAAATTTTTAAAGGAGAAATTAAATGAGTTTCAAGAGGAAATAGTAAAACTATACTAGTGACGGACCTCAACTTCTGCTTTTAGATCTAGAGAAATTGAACCAAAAAATTAACATGAAAGAAGTGAATAAAATTTTAGAAAAGTCAGAATTAACAGATGTCTGGAGAAAACTGAATGTGAATAGAAAGGAATATAACTTCTATTCTGTAGTACATGGCACTACATTAAAATTGACCAGTATTGGGGCATAAAAACTTCACAACCAAATACAGAAAAGCAGAAATTATAAATGCATCCTTTGCAGAACATAATGCAATAAAAGTTATAATCAATAAGGGTTCATGGAAAGACAAATCAAAAATTAATTGGAAACTAAATATCAATCTTAAAAAGGAGAGGATCAAAGAACAAATTATAGAAACAATCAACAATTTCATAAAGGAGGATGACCATTAGGATATATGTAAATGGAATTAACTCTAGCCATTCATAGTCAAAAACCCTACTCAACCTAGGCATAGAAATTACATCACCCTCACCTTCCTTAGTGGGGAGGGGAGACGAGTTACCCACACGTGACAATAAGTAACAAATCAAGAACAAGGGACTGCCCTTTGGGCAGTCCAAATCAATGTAGAGACTGCCATTTGTCCACTTGAATTAGAGGTGGACCCACAGGAAGTGACGAAAAACACTATCTCTTTAAGTATGTTAGTTACTTCCTGTTGAGGCAGTTCCCACTCTGAACTTGGTGCTGAAGGACCTCTCCTGAGACCACAGAAAGCTTACACTCTGTATTGTCTCGTGGGTAAGTTAGGCTGACTTCCTTGGCCTACCTAGGCCGCTTCTAAACTCTGCCTTAAGTAGGCATTAGCCTATCTGATTGTTAGGCCTTGAGGCTTGCAGCTTCATTTATTTAGCCTTTTAACCTTCTCTCTAGTCCAGGCATTTGCAGGCCTGGACTAGCCTCTCCCTTTCTCTTTATTCCTATACTTTTACCTTCCTAGTTGTAAATAAGCCTGCCTTAACCCGATGCTGACTTGGGTCTGATTTAATTACGGAATCAATCAAAACTGTTGATTCCTGGCAGCCACGTTTTAAAAATATGTCTATAAAATACCTAAATTTCCCTCTTACAGATACAACATATCAAAATTTATGGGACATAGCAAAAGCAGTACTTAAGTGAAAGTTTATAACTCTAGATACATCAATAAAATAGATAAAAAAGCAGACCAATGAATTGGACATGCAACTAAAAAAGCTAGAAAAGGGGCAAATTAAAAATTCCCAATTAAAAACCAAATTGGAAATCCTAAAAATCAAAGGAGCAATTAATAAGATTGAAAGAGAACCAAACAATTAATAAATAAAACTAGGAGTTGGTTTTATGAAAGAAAAAAAAAACAAGTAAAATAGAGCATTGGTTAATTTGATTTTAAGAAGGAAAGAAGAAAATCAAATAATTAGTATCAAAAATAAAAAGTGTGAATTCACCAACAATGAAGAGGAAAGTAAAGCAACCATTAGGAGCTACTTTGCCCACTTATATGCCAATATACCTGGCAATCTAAGTGAAATGGATGAATATTTACAAAAATATAAATTGTCCAGATGAACAAAAGAAATAGAATACTTAAATAATCGCATCTCAGAAAAAGAAAGTCATCAATAAACTCCCTAAGAAAAAATTCCCAGAGCCAGATGGATTCATAAGTGAATTCTAGCAAATATTTAAAGAACAATTGATCCCAATACTATATAAACTACTTGGGGAAAGAGGCAGAGAAGGAAGCCTACAAAATTATTTTTATGACACAAGTATGGCACTATTACCTAAGCCAGGAAGAGCAAAAACAGAGAAAGAAAATTATATGCCAATTTCATTAATGAATACAGATGCAAAAATTTTAAATAAAATACTAGGCAAGGAGATTATAGCAATATATCACAAGGCTCATTTACTATGAACAGGTAGGATTTATAATAGGAATGCAGGGCTGGTTTAATATTAGGAAATCTATCAGCATAACTGACCATATCAATAACCAACTAAAAGAAATCACATGATTATCTTACTAGATACTGAAAAAGCCTTTGACAAAATATAATACTCATTCCTATTAAAAAAACATTAGAAAGTATGGGAATAAATAGGCCATGCCTTAAAATGATAAGTAGTATCTACCTAAAACCATCAGCAAGTATCATCTGCAATGAGGATAAGATAGAAGCCTTCCAAGTGAGACAAGGAGTGAAGCAGGAACGTCCACTATTATTTAACATTGTACTAGAAACGCTAGGTTTTGCAATAAGAGAAGAAAAAGAAATTGAAGGAATTAAATTAGGCAATGAGAAAACTAAACTATCACTCTTTTGCAGATGCTATGATGCTATACTTAGAAAATCCTAGAGAATCTACTAAAAAAAACTTATTGAAATCATTAATAATTTTAGAAAAACTGCAGAATACAAAATAAACTCACATAAATCATCAACATTTCTATATATTGTCAACAAAGTCCAGTAGCAAAAGAAAAAGAAATTCCATTTAAAATAGCTGTAGACAATATAAAATATCTGAAAATATACTTGCCAAGACAAACACAGATATTATACAAACAGAATTGCAAAACATTTTTCACATAAGTTAAGTCACATCTAAACAACTAGGAAAATATTAATTGTAATTGGTAGGCTGAGTTATATTATAAAAATGACAATTCTACCTAAATTAATTTACTTATTCAGTGCCATACCAATCAAACTACCTAATAATTATGTTGTAGAACTAGAAAAAATAATTTTAAAATTCACCTGGAACAAAAAGTCAAAAATATCAAGGGAATTAATGAAAAAAAATGTGAAGGAAGGTGGCCTAACAGTACCAGATTTCAAAGTGTACAATAAAAAAGCAGCAATCATCAAACAGTCTGGTACTGGCTAAGAAATAGAAGAGTAGATCAAATTAACTTATTAGATTCACAATATATAGGGGTAAATGACTTTAGCAAGCTAGTGTTGGATAAACCAAAAAATCCCAGCTTTTAGGATAAGAACTCACCATTTAACAAAAACTGCTGGGAAAACTGGAAAACAGTAAGGCAGAAACTAGGTATAAACCACATCCTATGTCCATGGTGGTGAACCTATGGCACACATGCGTTGCCCCAGCACAGAATTCACTAGAGTTCTTTACTAGAAAGCCAGAGGGACATAGATTAGGCTGCTCCCTTCCCCCTCTCCACTGTGTCCCACCCCTCTGCCCAGCAGCCAATGGGAGCACTTCCTTCCTCCCCTGTCTAGGGTAAGGTGGCAGACTCACATGCATCATGAGGGTTGCAGTTTGGGCACTCAAACTCTAAAAGTTTCACCATCACTTGTCTATATGATTGATACCATAAGTAAATTAGGGAAACATTGAATAGTTCACTTGGCAGATCTATGGAGAAGGGAGGAATTTATGACCAGACAAGAGACAGAGAGTATTATAAGATGCAAAATGAATAATTTTATTATATTAAATTTAAAAGCTATTATACAAACAAAACCAATGTAACCAAGATAAGAAGGAAAACAACAATCTGGGGAAAATTTTCATAACAAACGTTTCTGATAAAGGTCTAATTTCTCAAATTTATAGTGAACTAAGTCAAATTTATAAGAATACAAATCATTCCCCAGTTGACAAATGGTCAAAGGATAGGAACAAGCAATTTTCAGATGAAGAATTCAAAGTTATTGATAATGATATAATAAATGTTCTAAATCCCTCTTGATTAGAGAAATGCAAATTAAAACAATTCTGAGGAACCACCTCACACTTATCAGATTGGCCAATATGACGGACAGTACAGGAAAGTGGTAAATGAGGGGATATTGTTGCTGGAGATGTGAATTGATCTAACCATTCTGGGAGGCAATTTAGAACTGTGCTCAAAGGGCCATAAAATTGAGCATACCCTTTGATCCTGTAATACCACTACTGGTTCTATATACCAAATAAATCAAAGAAAACAGGAAAGCAGTTCTTTTTGTAGTGGCAAAGAATTGGAAACTAAGGAGATGTACATCAATTGAGGAATGGCTCAATAAATTATGGTATATGTTGCTGAGGGAATACCACAAAAATTGATGAGTGGAATGACTTCAGAAAAAGCTAAAAAAGATATGCATGAACTGATGCTGAGCTAAATAAGCAAAACTTGGAGAACACAGTACACAGTAACTGTTATACTGTATGATGATCTACTCTAAAAAACTTATCTACTCTCAGCAATACAATGATCCAGGCAAATTCTGAAGGACACATTATGGGAATGCTATCTACCTTCAGAGAAAGAACTGCTGGAGCCCGATGCAGACCAAAGTGTACTATCTTCCACATTCATTTATGAACAATTTTATTTTGGGAATTTGGGTTTTCTATGAGTATTCCCTTAACAACAATGACCAATATGGAAGCTTGTCTTGCATGATAATATATATATAATCCAGATCAAATTACTTACTATTTGAGGGTGGGAGAGAAGGGAAGGAGGAAGACAATTTGGATCTTATAATTTTAATTATAATTTATAATTATAATTTTGAAAAAATGTGGAAAATTATTATTGCATGTAATTCAGAAAATAAAATATCTCTGAATAAAGAAATCTACTTAAAAAACTATAAAACCTATTTAAAAACCCTTCAAACTCCTGCCACTCAAGCCCTCTTTCCTCTATGGGGTTCATGCTACCTGTGGTCCCTACTCCAATCAAGGGTGACGTGAGTGATATTCTATGCCCCTTCCCCCTCCCTTATCTGCTTCTCCATTCTGCTTCACTTCACCATCTCATCCTTTCATCCATTGTCTGCCTCTGTCCCCTGTGCCTTATTAAAATGTGATTGATGGGGCAGCTGGGTAGCTCAGTAGAGTGAGAGTCAGGCCTAGAGACAGGAGGTCCTAGGTTCAAACCCGGCCTCAGCCACTTCCCAGCTGTGTGACCCTGGGCAAGTCACTTGACCCCCATTGCCCACCCTTATCAATCTTCCACCTATGAGACAATACACCGAAGTACAAGGGTTAAAAAAAAAATGTGATTGATGCCCTATTTCCCACTGACAATTGGGATCTTTCCTAGTGAGTCCTCAAAGAACTAGGTGTGCCTGCCCTATTTCATAGTTTCATAAATTAGTTATCAATTCATTCTCTCCTACAATAGAGATCATGAACCGTCCACAGCTGCCTTTGTGCTCCATCTTTTGTCTATTTCTTAACACAAATTCGGCACAGGGGTTTGTTTCCCCTACCACCACCACCATGGGGATACTATTGGAACATAGAAGCAATCCATCAATTATCCCTTCTTATCATTAACCCATCTTTTTCGATCTTAAAAATGTTTATAACACTGTTGTTCAGTTGTTTTTCAGTCACACCTGATTTTTTGTGTCTCAACGTGGCATTTTCTTAGCAAAGATACTGGAATGGTTTGTCTCCAGCCCATTTTACAGTTGATAAAACTGAGGCAAAGTTACTTGTTTGGGCTTCTGATCATTTAATATCCATTCGTCCAATTGTCCTTAATGGTTCTTTCTGATTCAGACCACTCATCCCTCTTGTGGACTTCTCCATTGCCCTTTAAGTGATACCATTTTCCTTATTTTGGTCAAGTATCTCTCCCACCTTCTGCTCCCATCATCATCATCATCATCATCATCATCATCATCATCATAATACTCACAATAAATATATGTAATCCAACAAAACAAATTCTTACATTAGCCATATCCAAATAAGAATGCCTTGTCTCCCCTTGCCAGAGGTCAGTGGCATGATGCATCTTCAATGCTCTGGATTCATGATTTATCAGAGTTCTAGAGTATGCCACTGAATCCTAACTTCTGCTTCCTTTATTTTGCATCAGACCACAGAAATATTCTCAGTTTTCTCTACACTGTCCATTCACATACCACAAATTATCATTCCCCAATAGGTGGGTACCCCCAAATTCCATGTGGAATGTGGTTTCAAATGGCTTTACAGAACTACTAGACCAATTACAGCTCCAATAATATGGCTTTTCCCACAGCGCCCCCAACATTTGTCATCTTTGCTAATCTGATGCATATGGGGTAGACCTTAGTTAAATATTTTTCAAATCAACTTTTTAATTACTTTTCAGCTACATAACAGAAACAATACATTATTGTTCATTAAAAAGTTGATGTGAACTAAAATCACACGTCTTCAACAACCTCTAGGATATCTTAAACTCTACAAGTCCACAATAGAGAGGAAGCTGGGTCTCCTTCCCTGCCAGCAGAAGGTGCTAACTGGTAGCAATAAAAAGAAATACCAAAGACAAACCACAGAATCTCAAGAATATAGAAGGGTCTCAGAGGCCATTGGGCTCAACCTATGTGTGAAAAGGAATCCCCTCTTCAACATGTCCAACAATTGGCCATCCAGCCTTTGCTTGAAGATCTCTAAGGAGAGGGAATCTATTTTAACCTGAAGCAGCCTACAAAATTCCATTACTGGAAGATGTGAGTTTAAGTCCAGGCTCAAACACTGACTCTGATCCTGTACAGGTCATTTAACCTCTGTCGGCTTCAATTTCCTTAAACCATAGTCTAATTAAACTCGAAACTAGAAAGTGAAAAGTTCAGTGCTAACATTCAAAAGACAAAAAGGATAGAAAAGGGAGATGAAGGCTAGACATGGGGAAAGACAAGGGAAATTAAAGGTTTCAATAATCTACAGAGTAGGTAAGTAACAAATACCTGAATAATAGTTTATTTTCAAAAAATTTCATGTTAACTAAACATTAGAGAATAATAAACATGCTTTTAGGATGCCTGCAGTCACTGAATGGGCTAGAAAAGCAATGAGAGAAAAAGAGAGTTGACTGTGTCTACTACATCTCTGCCAGCAGAGGGTGCTAACTGGTAGCAATTATATATTTTTTAATTTTTGTTTTGAATATTTTCCCATTGTTACATGTTTCATGTTCTTTCCCTCTCCCCCAAGCTCCCCTAATCCCCCCTTAGCCGACTCACAATTGCACTGGGTTTTACATGTATCACTGAATAAGACCTAATTACATATTATTGATAGTTGTACTAGAGTTATCATTTAGTATCTTCATCCCCAATAATATCCACATTAGCCCATGTGTTCAAGCAGTTGTTTTTCCTCTGTGTTTCTCCTCCCACAGTTCTTCCTCTGAATGTGGCTAGTTTTTTCTCATAAGTCCCTCAGCCTTGCTCTGGATTCTTGCATTGCTGCTAGTAGAGAAGTCCGTTATGTTGGATTGTACCACAATGTATCAGCCTCTGTGTATAAAGTTCTCCTGGTTCTGTTCATTTCACTCTGCATCAATTCCTGGAGGTCATTCCAGTTCACATGGAATTCCTCCAGTTCTTTATTCCTTTGAGCAAAATAGTATTCCATCACCAACAGATACCACAATTTGTTCAGCCATTCCCCAATCAAAGGACATTCTCTCATTTTCCAATTTTTTGCAACCACAAAGAGCATGGCTATAAATATTTTTGTACAAGTCTTTTTCCTTATTATCTCTCTGGGGTATAATCCAAGCAGTGCTATGGCTGAATCAAAAGGCAGATAGTCTTTTAAAGGTCTTTGGGAATAGTTCCAAAAGCAATTATATTTTTAATTTTTACAGTTTGATAAAGTTTTCTTGTGAAAAGAAAATCAGGAGATATATGATTCAAAAATCACTTACTGGGGGCAGCTGGGTGGCATCAGTGGATTGAGAGCCAGGCCTAGAGAAGAGAGGTCTCCTGGGTTCAAATCTGGCCTCAGATACTTCCTAGCTGTATGACTCTAGTAAAGTCACTTAACCCCACTACCTAGCCTTTACTGCTCTTCTGCCTTGGAACCAATACACAGTATTGATTCTAGGATGGAAGGTAAGGGTTTAAAAAAATTTTTTTTAATTAAAAAAATTTTTTAAACAATTAGTATGTGCAGACACTGTGCTAAACATAATGAATACAAATATAAAAATGCAATAGTCCTGAACAGGACCTAAGATAACCATTGCCTCCAACAACACTGTGCTCTAAACTTCTTGCCCAAATGAGTATCCAGACAGGAATTCTCCTCTGCTCTGGGAAGCTTGATCAAACACTCAGTAATTCTCTATGATATAACTCCGAGCTCCCAAACAGAAACATGCTTCTAGCAAAACAACTTGACATTAAATGTTTCTCTTTTTGGGGGATGTTTTTCATTCCTTTTCCCTTGTTTCCAAAAAGAACAGATCAACTAGCAAAAGCTTGTGTTCAATACTGCTTAGAAATACAAAATTGTTAAGTCTATTTAGACTTCCCTATTTCCAGAAAGAAAACCTTGAGACTACCTCTAGAAGCCCAAAGGGGGAAAGGAAATACAAGATTAGGACCGTGAGTGGAATCGGAGTGAAATTACACGCCTTGTCTTCCCTTATTCCTTGTGCCTGATCTGCCCAAGAAGCCTGGCTCCGAGGGGCATGACCTATCTTGAGGGTGGTAGTGGCCTCTTGTCTGCCCCACACCAGTTCTCATAGCTTCCCCTTCTCTAGCTACATGCATTAGGTCAGGATGAGTCTCTGTCGTGGAATCACTGATTTTAATATTAAGCATAGTCTATCATTCTTTATCCTATTGAGCTATTTCTTTTCTGAATCATGCAAGGTACTTATTTATACCTCATAAAGCAATCACCTGGAACAGCTGTTTTAATAGTTTTAACATCTCTTGATTGTATCCTTTTTCCTCTGATTATGTCTAAGAAAGATCAACTCCTTTACATATGCGTCTATTATAAGGATGATATTAGAAATTAAGTCTTGTTATATTAGTTTAGAGATAAGAAGTAGAGAAACTGGCTTGAGAAAGAATTGGAGTTTAAAAAGATCTGAGACAGAATGTTTCAAATGTTGACAGCTTAATGGTTTTTCTGTGACAGTCTCTGGGTGTGGCAGTTACTCTGAGGGGGAGAAGTTTCTCTCTCTCTCTCTCTCTCTCTCTCTGAGTGCTGAGAGGAAGTAACATCTTCTTTTCTCTGTCTTGTCTGAGGTAGAAGGAAAGGAGGTAAAAACCTAAAGAAGCTAAGTGATTTTCCTTTTCCAACTTCGGAAACACTAGTGACTGTCTATTCCTGTTTCATGAATTGTTTTTATATCTGAGAAGACCAAAGAAAGACTTGGTCTTTGGTTTGGACTCTAAGTCTGCTAAGGCTCAGAGTCCTAATTTGGTTCTTACTTAGGCTCAGCCAGCTGGTCTTTGTTATATTTATAACTTCTTATAAGGATAATAGTATTAGTTTTATTGTAGAATAGGGAAAATTTGGGTTAGTCAGATCAGGAAGGATCAGTGTAGCCTATGGAAACAGGAGATGTGGTTCCTTGTGGAACCAGGGAGTTTTATTTGGGTGGAGTTAGAATCCCTTAGAGTTAGAAAATTTTTTTTATCCTTATATTCTCAATAAACAGTTTATTTTTATATAACAAGAGTCTCCTTAGCATCCTTGCGCCTGGCCCTGAAGAGAAGTTCACTTATGAGCTTTACTTCAATTATATAAACTGAAGATACTTTGTAAGCACAACAAGCAGAGTATATAATCAGTTTATACCAATAATCAATTAATTTACATTTATTTTTACATTATGAATAAAAATAGTAATTGTGTAGCAGAGAAGCAGCAGAACCACTGAATGATTAGACTGAGGCACATCTTACAGAACTAGATGTACTCTCCTGAGATTATAGAATTTACTTCCCAGGGCATTCCTGGTTAGTACTCAGTGACTGGAGCTGTCTCCAAAATAAATACCCACTAGAATAAGGGGGGGGGGGGATGAATTCTTATCAGAGGGACTTCCCCCATCTGGAGTCTAAAAGAAGCTAAGATGAATTGGATTAGATCCATCTGTTTCTTTTTTATCTTTCTTAAATGCTTCTTTTCCCTTTTAATTTCAGAGGGAATACAAGGAGGTAAACGGGGCTTTTCTCCTCTGCTAAAAATGAGCACTTTTAACAGAAACATGTATATGATTCAAGCAAACAAACGTTCGTAACTTGTAGAGATCCTGTACCTGGCAATACTAAGATTTCCTAATCACTAATGTATTTTTTTTATCTTTCCATTTCCCTTTCTGAGAGCAAGTCACTCATTTCTCAGTGAAAATGAGAAATGAGCATTTGCAGCCTTGTGGGTCTGAGAGTTCCCTAGTTCCTAAGTCCAATGCCAGCCTAATGAGAGATTTCCTTAACAAGTTGCTTTTTAAGAGAATCAATGCCAGGATTATTGTGTACCTAAGAGACTAAAGCTATGGCTGGCTGGCCAGAAGAGTTAAACTTTGTGGGTTTCTTGGAGAATACAAGTCTGAGATGAATGCAAAATGTCTATTTAGCAGTTTACAAAACTCTTTTACTTTTCTGGGGGACTACAGTAAGGGAATGTATAAAGTGGTTAGGTTTCTTGTATTTGTTCATGCAAACCTGGGAGTCCCCCATATCTTGTGCAGGGGAGGAATAAACTACTACCCCATACCTGTTATCTCTTTATACACTGAGCACCTTTTCTAGAAGGGACCCTTTAATTTACAGTTTAGGAGAAAACTTGGATATGACACGAGTAAGTTTTGTTCTAGAAATTTCCCTAGAGTCTAACTGTAGGGTGGGGCCCTACATATAGCAAAATATGACCCTCTTGGGATCATGTTACCCTGACCAGGATGGAAGGTACCTACTGGACTGTGTGGCATATAACTGGAATTGTATTATTTTTCAAATGCCCTCAGCTCATGGAGTGAGAGATCATTTAATCCAGCCCCCTCATTTCACAGGTAAATACAATAAATCCCAGGGCACAAAGTAATTAGCTCCAAATCACAGATTCAAGAAGTGATACAGGCAGGTCCTCTGATCCCAAACCAGAGCTCTCCACTGTATCAATAAAGCCAGAAGTAAATTGCCATTTTAAATTGCATGAACAAATGGACATTGGGCTCATTAAACATCAAGTGCCAATCAAAATATCCATTTAAAAACAAAGAGATGTGGAAAAGGCTGAGTAACAATAATTAGAATAACAGAAAACCAGGAGGAAAGCATTCCCTGGAAATACAAGCACTTTAGACAGGTCTGAGAAGGTGAGGTTTGACTAGTTACAATGTTATTTAAACACATGAAATGTAAAAGTCTTCAAATATATCACAACTGGAAACCAGATTTGCAAAAAGGCATGGATTTAATGTTTGAATACAACGGTGAACTGATCACTGGAAACCATCCAAAGATCTTCCTCTGTAACACAATACATAGCATTCTCTCTTTGCTCAATTCTCACAAAGCTTTGTTTCCCTCCCCATCCTTGCTGTTAGTGTCTCATTTCAACAAGTTAGCTTGCATTAATGCATTGATTTTAATTTATTTTGTATGTGCTTATATGTGTACATAATTAACTCCAATAAAATGTACACTGATTGAGGGAAGGACCTGTTTTGTTTTGTTCTTGCACATGGTAGACACTCAATTGAACTGTTATATCATGTGAGCCATAAAATAGGAAGCTATTTGCTTGCCATAGGTGTTAGCCACTGTCCAGGGAAGAGAACAAATGGAAAAGGATTTCACCACAGATGATATAGGAAGGAAGGAAACTAACATTTATTAAATACCTACTAAGGGTCAGGCACCATGCTAATCACTTTACAAATATTATCTCATTTGATCCTCACAACAACCTGGGAGATAGATGCTATTATTATCTCCATTTTACAGTTGAAGAAACTGAGGCAAATTGAGGTTAAATAACTTGCCCCAGGGTCAGAGATCTATGGCCAGTTTTGAACTCATCTTCTTGACTCCCAGTACTCTCTTCATTATGTCACCTACCATAGTCCTCCAAATGTTACTGTTTTCAAATGACACTTATGAACTAAATCAAACCTGGAACATTTCAGAGCTTGCTAAATGAAATTTATTTGATTATTCAAAACTTTTAAAATGAAGTGGATGAAAAATGTTTAAGGCAAATAAACTAAAAAATGTATAAAACTCCAATTCTCATCACTATGTACATTAATCAACTTTCTTTACAATAAAACATATCCTTAGGTTTTCTCCTTTGTTAAAAAGTCTATCTTTCAGCAAGGATTGACTGAGCTGCTATGCTTCCAAACACAAACACACACACACACACACACACACACAAAAGGCAGCTAGGTGGGACAGTAGGTAGAATACTGGTCTGGAATCAGGATAGAGCTAAGTTCAAATCCAAGCTTAGACATCTTTTAGATGTGTGATACTGGACATCCTATGGCCTTATAAATAAATAATCAAGTGGCATAGGCCACAATTTTACAGCTCCTTTGTTCTCCTGACCTTGGTTTCTTCATCTGTAAAATGGGTATAATAATTGTACCTCCCTCCAGGGACTATGAAGATGAAATGAGATATATGTAAAGCATTTTGCAAATCTTTAAATGTCTAATTATTAAGGAATAGTTAATTATTACATTAGTTTACAAAGTACAGGCTTTACAACGTTTTAAAACAAAAATTTAAAAATACATGCAAGAAGGAACAGCTAAGCTAGGTGGCTCTGAGGATTGACAACCAGGCCTCGGTTCACTTCCTAGCTGTTCCTCCCTGGGCAAGTCACTTAACTACCACTGCCTAGTCCTTACCGCTCTTCTGCCTTGGGACGAATACACAGTGTTGATTCTATAATGGACGGTAGGGTTGTTTTTGTTTTTTTAATTCAATAAGCAACATTTATACAATGCTTTAAGGTTTGAGGTTTGCAAAGAGCTTTAAAATAAGCCTTATGTAATGTAAGTCAACTGACGGGCAAATTGGCCCACAATTCTGTGTGCCTTAAACTTGGAGTGATGAGTGTTGATGATACCGAGGGGAGGCATGGCATCTGTGACGCTAGGGCAGGCTGGGGGAAGCTGACTTCATAGAGAGCAGCATAATCAGGTTAGCAAAAGACCAAAGCAGTCTCCCCATGACGTCATCCTTTCCGCTCTACGTCCCCCAGGAAGCGGAGGTGGGAGGGGTTGGGAAGGGGTCTTAGGGAGCCTGGCAGCCTCAGAAAGAACGGAGGATAGGAAGTGGAGGATACTGACCCAGTCAAAAGAAGTATGGAACCAGAGCGGCTCCCTCCCACCCATCCCAAGCCCTTGGGGAACCTGGATGTGGTAGGGGGCATCGACCCGAGGTCTAAAAGGCGCCGCCACCGGCTGGCACTCACCATGGCGTCAGGGACTCCAGTACCGCGAACCTAGTAGTCAGTTACCGCGCAAGACGCTCTGCACGTTTTCCCAGTTGGCTGGTTACTATGGCAACCTAACCCCGCCCACGAGTTTCATCTCCTTCTTCGGCCCCGCCCCTTTTCTCGAGGGCTTCTCTGAGATCAGACCTGTCGAGGTCCTGCCCACTTCCTTTGATTTGCCCTTCCCTTCCACGCCGTCGCTCCAGGCGACGTGACACCGCACTCCAGTCGTTGTCGTCTTAGCTTTTGCTTTATGTCCCTTTGACCCGGAAACGAAGGCTATTAAAGAACCAGAGTGACTTACGTTCCCGCAACTATTACTTTTGACAGGTAATTTGCCTTTAGTTTCCGTGACTGATGCCCCATGCCATTGTCGTTCGGTTTAAACATACACTTTGAACAGAAGCCCAGAACAATATTTCCATTAGAGGATGGAGATAACCCGGAAGCGAATCTCCCAGAAGCCGGAAAGTGTCAGAGAAGAAAGAAGCTAGGTTTTTCTGGCCGGCCGCGGGCGGCTGTGCAGCCCAAACAGTGAAAAGTGGGAGAAACAGCCCAGTGAAATCTACGGTAAGATCAACAGCCCACCCCCGCCTCCGATAAAGAGAATGAAAGAGGTGGTTGGGCTGTGGGGAGAGTGGTATAAGTTACTAATCAGGATTGAATGGGCAGTGTAGGCAGGGCCGGGGTCCTGTTTCCCCAGTCTGCGAGGCCAGAAAACATCATTAGGTGCCTCTTGTTCATGTTTTCATTACCTAATTTCGTTGGCATTCTTCGTGGGTGTCTTGTTGTGAGAAGTTCGGGAAAGAAGTTTCCGCGGGGGCCACGTTATGCTTTTCCCAAGAAGAGACAGTCTTGGACACCCTTCCCCTAAGATTAGAACCGAGGGGAGATTATAATATGTGGGGAATCCTTCAGATACAAAAAAACATGTGTCTGTCCATTCTGAGCCATTCGTTTTACCAAAGACCCTGAGAATCACTTTTTTGATTCTTCTGTGTATCCTGTCAGTAATAACTACCATTAAGTATTCTGTTATCATTAATAAGAATTTAATTATTTTTTTAATCCAAGGCAGAAGCCCCATACATCCCTGTTTAGATTGTGAAATGGTGCAGCGTCAACACATTGGTGGCAATGTTGATGACATTGTTGGAAGTCACTGCATTGGCATTAATTTGGTAATGATATTGCATCAGATTGGTTTTTCCATGCAAAGGATGCCTCTGGGTCTTAGAATTTTAGAGCTTAGGATACTTTAAAGGCCCATACTATTATATATAGCCATTCCTGACCTGTAAACTCTGGTGAATCTTATGTATAGATTAATTCATTAAAAAACAAAAGAAACCAAAAAAAAAAAAACACTTTTTTTCTCTAAACTGTTGTCAAGGGCAGCTGGGTAGCTCAGTGGATTGAGAGTCAGGCCTAGAGACTGGAGGTCCTAGGTTCAAATGTGACCTCAGATACTTCCCAGCTGTGTGACCCTGGGCAAGTCACTTGACCCTCATTGCCTCTCCTTACCATTCTTCTGCCTTGGAGCCAATACACAGTATTGACTCCAAGACGGAAGTTAAGGGTTTTATTTATTAAAAAAAAAAAAAAAAAAAAAAAAAAAGGAACTATTGTATCACCTATATTGTATTTCAAACATAAGTTAATGTTATTGTGATTATGAAAGCATAAATGTATTTAAAGTATTTAATTTCTAGAGCTTTTTATCATTTTGCATTTTCTTAATAAATGAATACTAATAGTACAACTACCGCCATGTGAAATCTGTTAATTTTTTTTTTTTTAGATTAAAAGAGAAATTCTTGTACTAGAAAGAAGTAAAAAAATCACTATCATAGGTGTTGGAACATTGGATTAAGAATCAAAATACCTGCTAGTTCCTTGACTTTATTCCTTGATCTATACTTCTCCTTGGGTGAATAACTTAACTTTTTTGATCCTCAGCCTCGTAGGATAATACTGAACTTTCTAAGGTCTTTTCTGACTCAAAAAAACAGTGGTACCCTAGTCCAACCCTCTTCTGTAGCATCCTATATGAGTTGCATTCAAGTCTGTCTCTGCTTGAACTCTTACTAAAATAGAGAACCTGTGGAGGAAATCTGTTCTGTTTTCAGACAGCTTTAATTATTATGGGGTTTTTGCTTATTTTGAACAAAAATCTGCCATCCTATGATATTCACTGATTGGCCTTGTTCTGTACTTTCGAACTAAGCAGAACAAATTATCCTTCTTTTTGACAGTCCTTCAAATAAAGGACATATATTATGTCCTCCTTAGTCTTTTTGTGAAGCTAATCCTTTATTTTCTCCAGCATTTTGCCACTAGCCTTATAGTTCTCTATAAAGAGATAAAACTGATACTATTAGTTGATAAAAGGAACTCCTATAGGTAGAAATTTCTTTTCCTTGTGTAAGTCTGCCCCTTCTCTGCAAATCTTAGAATTATGTAGGGCACTGAGACACTAAGGGACTTGTCTAGGGTCACACAGCCAGTAAATGTCAGGAGTAAGACTTGGACCTAGCTCTTCCTAGTTTCAAGTTCAGTTAGTTCTCTATCCATTTCACCATACTTCCTCCATCTACAGTTTGTTCATGTTTTGCCACATGTGCTATGCAGAATGAAAGCAATAATCCAGATTTCTGCCCAGCAGTACAAGATAGTGTAAGAGATTATATCACATAAAATCAAAGATCAGAGGTAACTGGGGTACATAGAATCTCACTGTAAAGGCAGTTTATAGTTTAGAATATTTCATGAAAGGAGACCGTTGTTGCATTAACTTAAATTTTGTTAATTCTTTTATGCTTATACATTTCTAGATTTTTCAGCAGCAGTCTTCTAGTAAAGTCCTTTGAATAAGGAAAAATGACTTCCTTAGAAAGCACTGAAGTAAAAGGTAAGTATTTTTTCATGCATAATAAAAAAGAATAGAATTTAAGAATTTAGTGTAATGTAAGAATTTAAGAACTTATAGTAATATGTTCATATAATACTACATTTTGTAATTTAGATGATTGGGCAATAAAGTATTAAATGTTACCATGATTTAAGTCATATTTGTCTGCTGTGGTTTTGTCAAATGCTATAAAAGTACATTTTTCAAATGTGCCCTTTCTGATAGAAGATTGATATAGACTAAATCAAGTATACAAGTAAATAGCAAGTAACAGATATACAAGATAGGTACAGATATCCTAACTTAAGCCAATCCTACCTACGAAAATTACTTTTAAACAGAGGATAAGGGGTGATCTTTTTCACAATGAAAGGATTTGTAGTTGCCCATTTAAAGGGCAAACTTCTCTAATGGTTTTTAATTATGAATTGATTTACAAAAATGTTATGTGCATGTAAATATATTTGCCTATAACTTTTCAGGAACCTCTTAATGTAAATTCATTTCACTAAGTATCTTTTGAACACCTCAAAAATATTTTGATAGACATTTGAGAAAATAGATGAGTGTAACATAGTCTTGACCTTTATGGAGCTTATAATCTACCATGAGTTAAGACAGATAAACAAATAAATATGCTACAATTAATATCCATTAAAAAGGTATGAAGTATTTTAGATGTTCAGAGAAAAGGAAACTTGATCTAAGAGTTTGGAGAAGGCTCCATGACGGAGAGATATTTAAACTGATCCTCCAGGGTTAAGTGTGATTTCACCACACAGAGATGCAAGAAGAGATAATGAGCCATCTAAAGATAGTTACACACTGAAATAATTTAAAATAAAAAGCAAAACATTCAGAATTTAGGGACATTAGATAAAATAGATTACAGTTCAGAAGGGATCATGCCTTTGTACTTGGCATTTAATAACTAGAAAAGACCTCAAATAAGGTAGAATTTTTAAATAGTTCTTTAAGGAATGAATGAAAGATGTTTCAAAGACTAGAAGGAAAAGTAAATCTCCCTTCTTTTGCACCTAGAAGCAGTTTCATAGCCAAACTCCTTGAAGCCATCTCCACCCCAGTCTTCTCCTTAACCTGCTCACTTCTCTCTTGCAATCCCACTTCTTAATTCTTCCCTTTACAAGAACTGCTCTCCAGAATTACTGAAGTTCTTTTTTATTGCAAACTCAGTGGATTTTTCTCAGTCTAGCTCTTGATCTGAACATCTCAGGAATAATCCTTTTCCTTTGACTCCTGATATTTCTCTCTACTGTTGCTTCTCCAATTATTCCTTCAGTTGCCTTTGCTAGATCGTCATTTTTCTAACCATAGCCATCTTCTAAGGCTCTACCTTGGGCCCCTATCTCAACTCTCTTTACAATCTTTTGATGCAGATGACTCCCAAATCTGCCTGTCCCTAAGCTTTTTTTCTGAACTGAAATCAGCTCAACATCACCATTTTCTTCAAGAACATTTCTACATCTAGATATCCCAAAGACTTCTCAGACTCAGCAACATTCAAAACAACTTATCTCCCCCCGGAAAAAAATTCACTACTCTTCCAAACTTCCTATTTCATTTAATCATACAACCAATCTTCCAGTCTCCCCCATATACCATCTTCAGGCATTTCCTCAACTCTTCACTCTCCTTTGTTCTATTAGCTTTATCCATATCCTTCCCAAACTAGTGCCCAAAAGTGCTCTTTTGCCCATTTTAAAAATTCCATTTTTAGGACTTGATATACAAGGAATCAGAGCAGCTTTAGATGCTTTTTCCATTTGGAAAGATGTTAAAATCTTTAAAGATTAAGTAGTGTCCTGTGTTGTTATGGCTTTACATTTCAAAAACCATTTAAGGACTCCTACAGTGAATTTGGATGGAGATTAAGAAGGACTTTGCTATAACACCATCAGTTTGACTGTTCTAAATTAAATAGAGCTACAGTGAAACTTTATTACTATAGCTGTGTCTTTGAGGTTTCTCGTAAATTTTCTTTTGTTTGACAGCAATTCTGTCTCAAGTTTTTAAAAGTTTTTTTATGCTTAGAAAGTTTTGCTTCACATTCAATGAAGGTATTTGCTTTGGGGTAACACATCAATATATTCATTTAGAGACTGGTACAGTCCCCAGCCACATTGAGTAAAGCAGTACATAGTAGAACTGCTTATGTACAATTCATTTGGCTACCTGAGATCTACATGCATCTTCTGTATTCACAATTCAATTTTAAGCAACTTGAACATAAGGACTATTTCTTATGTCTTTGTGTCCCTGGTGTTTATCCCATATGCAATAAATGCTTATTGGTTGTGCTGTTGATGATGAGGAATCAGGCTCATTATGAACATCATTTGTTGTATTGTGCTGTAATATGTTAGTTTTTCTGTCCCTTTCTGAGCACAAGTATGCCTACATCAGCGATTTTTCTCTTTCTAATTTTTTTCCTAATCTTTAGTGGCCTGGGAAATAAGATAACCAAGGTTGTTAAGAGTTGTGCATAAAATAAAAAACAATATGCTTTAAATATTGATGTAAGGGCATCCTCTTTCAAGGAAAATGCATTGATTTTAATGCCTAGTCTTTATGACAGCTATTTCAGATTCCTCCTATTTTGCTTCTGTGGGGTTTTGTTGTTGTTGTTGGAGGTTTTGGGCAGGGGGGTGTTAGATTTTGTTTGTTTGTTTGTTTTTTGGCTGGGCTTAATATGACTGACATCAGAAATCTGACCTTTAGATAAGCAGGATGTTACTGAATAAGTTAATATGGTACCTAATGGCTAGGCTTAACTACATGCTCAAAATTCCCAGGCATTTTTTAATTTATCTCATTGCCAAATTCCAAAATCAGGTGTGGTCTATTCATTGAATCAGTGTTATTTCTTTCTCAGGAGAATGACAAAGTAAAGCATTTCCTAGTTTATTCACTTTAAGACCGGGTGGAAGGGAATAATCTGATCTGTGAATGTTTTTTATTTCCTGTGTTAATTTCAAAATATAAGGAGGAAGCCAGTTCCAGTCAACTGATATTTGCCAAAGATATAATATGAATTCAGGACTATTAAACATTGTATAGGATAGAAAAGAAGCATAAGATACAGGCGTATTGTCCTTGAGAGCTTAGGCTCATAAAGAGACATGAAAAAATTATAAAGTGGTAAAACCTAAGTTTATGTTCCAGAATAAAATAATTTAGCCAGTATTTTGCTTTATAAATCAGAAGTCAGAGATCACTATGACTGGAGCAATCAAGGATATCATAGAGAAGGAGATGGGACTGAATCCTAACATATGAGTGAGAATTAGGAAGAAAAAAAAAAATAGGGAAGCCATCCTAGAAGAGTAGGACATGACAGAGAAAAAGACATGTTTTTGAAAGTAAGATGAGCAGCTAAGTGGCTCAATGGATAGAGGGGCACACCTAGAGAAGGGAGGTCCTAGGTTCAAATGTGACTTCAGTCACTTCCTAGCTGTGTGACTCTTGTCATTTGGCCCTAGTTGCCAAACCTCTAAGACTTTTCTGCCTTGGAACCAATACTTAGTACTGATTTTAAGACAGAAGGTAAAGATTTTTTTTTTTTAAGTCAGAAAGAAAGGAAATGAATTATTACCTTGATTTTTTTTCCCCCATTTAATAGAAAAAAATCTAGGTAAATGCTTGCAGTTTTATTTACATGTAATTCAGTTCTTTACAATGTAATGGTATCCACCAGTAATTTGGGAACTTTTGTACAGTAATTTTATGTGTCCTTAATTTACTGACTAGTGTATAAGGTTGTTTGTTTTTTTTTCCTGAAAGATTATAGATTTAGGGAAGGAGTGAGTTGGGTGGCCTAGCCCTTACCACTCTTCTTCCTTGGAGCCAATACACAGTATTCCCAGACAGAAAGTAAAAGTTTAAAAAAAAAAAAGATTATAGATTGGGGCCAGATGAAAGATAGCTTTGAACCCCACCCCTGAGATTCATATATCTTTCTTCTTGTAATGGGGGAACCAGTAAAGGTTTTGAATAGAGAATTGACATGAAAAAAAATAATGTTGAAGGAATATGAATCTGGTGGCAGTTAAGCAGAATTTTATAATTGCAGCAGGTGATTATTGAACATATAGAGTTTACTCTTACACTGAATTCTTCCCATAGTCCAAAATAAAAAATAAATAAAAGAAACTCTCTCTTCTTTACCACCACCACCCCCAAATACTGCTACAAGTTACAAAAAATAAACTGGTCCTATTTAGGGGTAGACAAGCTAACATTTTACTTATATTTCTGTGGCTACTATAACACTAATTGGTAAAGGAAGAAAGACTATTCACTTGTGAAAAATCTAATGAAATGAGAGGTAAATCCTTTGAGAAAATGTGTATATTTTTAGGTGGAGCGGTAGATAGATCCTTAGTCTTGAAGTCAAATAGACATCAAATCCTACCTCATACATTCCTTAGCTGGGTGACTGTGGGGAAATCCCTTAATCTTTCTGTGCCTCAGTTTCCTCATTGGTAAAATGAGAATAATAATAGTTTCTCCCTGTCAGTTTTGTTGTGAGGATAAAATGAGATAATATTTGTAAAGCACTTTGCAAACCTTAAAGCACTATGTCAATGCTAGCTATGAATTATTATTTAATATCAATAATTTTAAATTATAAAGCAGAGCAGAACAATTTTATTAGTAAATTCTTGTTCCTTTGTTTTCCACATGATAGTAAGTCCTCCTTCTGTACCAATCCGTGGAGCTGGAGATGGAATGGAAACTGAGCAGCCACATAAGTCTGTGGAAGTTACCTCTGGAGCTCATTCCCTAAGCTGTCACAACCTCCGAAGCCCACGGAAGAAACCCATTCCATCGCTGAGCCCAGGAGTGCTTCAGTTGGGCAAGGTTATTGCTGACAAAGCTATAGAAGTCGAAGCTGTTCGGATCCTGGTTCCCAAAGCTGCAATAACCCATGATATCCCTGCCAAAAATGCCAAACTGGTTAAGTCTCTGGGACATCATAAAGGAGAGCTTTTAGGTCAAGCAGATGGAGTCCTAGATCCCAGAAAAGAGGTGTCAGAGCTAAAAAATAGAATGGAAAAGCTCAAGAACTCTGAAAAGAGATTGCTGCAGGATAAAGAAGGGCTTTCCAACCAGCTCCGAGTACAGACAGAGGTAAGAATAGCCTTAGGGAGTAATACTCTTTACACTTGAAACCTCCAAGGTCTTGACATTACACGAAGTGTATTTACAGGACATTTTTTCCCTCCCTGCACATTGAGAAATGCTATTACAGCACCCTCCGCTGCCTCCAAAACACACACACATATACCCTGTCACACCTACTCCAAGTTTCTGGAAGTAGGACTAGAATTTGGATTTTCTTGATTCCCTTCAGTTAGAAATGATTTTGCTTAAATTACTCAGCACTTTGGAACTCTCCTTTGTACTTATCCCATTCTATCTTATGTTATAGTTATTTCTGTAAGGGTCTTTATCATTTAGTTTGAGAGCAAGAATTTTATCTAGTGCTGTATAGAATCTTTACACATACATCAACTTTAGGAGCATGTGATTTAGCTGGTCTGAGGACAACCCTCACATCACAATGCCAAGGTGCAGCCTCCCTATAACTTACAGTTAGAACATAGATTAAAGCTCAGATAAGTTGAGGAATGTGGTCATAATAATGCATATATTGAGTAACAGGTCAGGATTTGAACTCAGGTTCTCTTGACTCCAAGCCTAGTACTCCACAATGCCATGCTAATTCACACATGCTTTGTACATAGTAGATGCTGTATAAGTATTTGTATAAAATATAAATATTTGAATTTAAGTAGTGATTCAGTGTTATAGGTTGATCAGACCAATTCCAAGGGTTAGAGAGGTGATCAGATTAAAGAAATAGTAATGTTCTTATTTTCCTACACCACTAAAAGGTGAAAGCAAAGCCAACACTCAGCTTGCAGGGAGGACTGGAGTAACTGACAGGTCTTGGATGGATGAATAATGGGTACGGGAAGTTCAGCTATTCCTCTCAGCTTGGATACTCCAAATAAAATTCGTCATCCTCCAGGCCCTCTAAGTTTCTTCAGGTCCTATACTTGCTTTCTCTGTGTGCAAATAAGTACCTATAACCATGTGAGGATAAGAGGTTTTTGGCAGCAATGTGATTTGAGGCTGGTTTGTGCCAAAACTTGTTTTGCTTTTTTTGAGACTTTTTTTGGCAGGGAGGGGAGGGTTGGGGGATGACTCTTATTCTTGAAGTGTTCTTGAGGAATTATAAGTACTAATTGGCCAGTAGTATTTGTCCAAATTTGTAGATGATCTTTCTGAGTGAGTACTAACTGACCATACTATTAGACACTAGTTGATGGATTTCTGTACTTTTAATATGTGTCTGACCCACATTTATCTCTTGGGTAGCCCTCTGTTGTCAGAGGGAACCTATGATGGGCTAATTAACATAATTAATCTAAGGATGACATATGGCTAGTGACTTTGGGAGATGGTGGTTATCTCAAGATGGTAAATTGACTGATTGGATACAAATAAACATCCTAAAGCCAACCTTGAAGGAAGGAAAGGAGAAAAATTGTATTTGCTTACAAAACCTTTTGTAAAGGGAAAAGGAAAGGGAAAAATCTTGAACTTTTAACAAACTAATTTAAAGCAGAATTCCTTCAAAGACTAACTCAACATCAGGTACAGGATCTAAAGAAACTTGGCAGGCCTGGAGGAGAGTGAATTTTATTTGGAAGTATCCAAGCTGAGGAGAGTAGCTAAGCCTCCTATACTTGTTATTCATCCAAGATCTGGCAGTCACTTCAGTCCTCCCTATAAGCTGAGAATTGGTTTTGCTTTCACCTTTTAGTGCTGTGGGAAAATAACCAAAAAGGAATATAATAAACTCTACTTGATGGAAAAATGTCTTCTACTTAGAAAAGGAATCTCCCAAATTTGGGGTTTGCTATTGTAGTTACAGTAGAGAGCAACAACCACAATAATAATATAGTCTTGACTGAACATACAAGCTGCTCTTCTGCATATAGAAATTCATATTTTTCAATATAATCTTAAACCACAGCATGGATTACACCAGTCAAAATAAGGTAATGCCCAGTGAAAAGCAGGTCCTCTAGAATCCTGGTCCATCAGTATTTATTACTTGCTTATTTTGTAGACTAAAGTAAGATGTCAAAGGGCATTTTAGCCAAAGATAGAAAAAATATATCAGTGACATCTAATATAAGTAATAAAGGAATATTTGAGGCCTGCAAATCTCACATATGATATCCATATATCAATTACTTAGAGGACATGAGCTAATGGCTACTTACAAAGTAGGGATGATAATTAGCACCTACCTTACAGGATTGTGTGGATCAAATAAGACAATATATTTAAGATGTTTTGCACAACTTAAAGTAGTGTATAAATGATGATGGTGATGATGATGGTGGTGGTGGTGGTGGTGGTGGTGGAAAGATGCAGGGTGTGATGTTAGTTTCCAGATCTGCTACCAGATCTTTGTTTAACCTAGTTAGGTTTCCAAGATTGACCATATGGAGAACTCTACCTTGATTGTCAACAAGATCAGAATGCATCTAAAAAAATGGCCAGCTCATAACAATTGGAAGCTAAAGGCAGTCTTCAGTCAATCAACAAGCATTTGTAAGAATTTAAATGTAGGTTCTATGCTAAATATGAAAGTTCTAAAGTAATATTGTGGTCGCTGATTTTTTAAAAAAAATTAACTCTTTAAGTCACAAGTCTGTTAGCTGCACTTAACAATTTAGTTTAATAGAGATATAGTAAAAGAGAGAAATGTAGGAAGGAAGTAGAAAATATTGCCTAGCTAAAAACCCTATAATTTCAGTTCAAAGAAGTCTAGCTCACTACCCGACAAGGACTCTCAAGCCCCAATCTCCATGTGGTATCATGGTAGTCTCTTAAGCTAGGAGTACCAATGGTGTCTTCAGCAAGGGTTCCACCAACACAGCCTCCTCCAGGAAAGGAAGGCCTCTCCAGAACCAGTCTCTCCAGAAGCCAGGAAAGGAAGACCAGCTACTGACCCAGCAAGCCACCGCAGGATCCAGGGAAAAAGTCTCCTCTTTCGGTCTAGCTCACCAACACAGAGTGTCCAAAGATGAGTTCCAAAGGAGAAGTCCCCTGGACAGAGGAAGTTCAGGACTTTTTATAGTCCTTTTTTCAATGTCACTTCTTGTCCTTTCCCCACTTTACAGGAACCAATCACAGTCTTTCAATTTGCCTAGCACTGCCCAGGGGTGGGGCAGTGGCCTGTGGGGCAGTGGCCTCTGGACTTGTCATCCTATCTTCACACATTTATTAAATGACTGCCATGTGACTACTCTATAAAATACAATTGGGAATACAAAGACAAATGAAGTAGGCTTTGCCCTAGAGGAAGTTGATTTTGATGAGAGGAAAACACATAGAAGTAAATTCACTCATGAACATATAAATATGGAGGTACATACCTAGTAACAAATGCTAGAACTGGGACCAGTAAGGCAGGCAGCATTTGAGCCAAAGTTTGACCAAAGCAGGGGAGGTGAAGAAGGCACACTTAGGCATGGGAACCAAGAAAGTGGGCAAAAAACAGCCAGAGAAGGGAGGCTACACACAGGGGTAGAAGAGAAGCCAGTCTTACAGAAACACCAGATCCAAGTGGACAGAAATGTGTAATAGGTCTAGAAAGGGATGTTAAAGACAGATTGTGAAGAGCCTTAAGTGACAACCTGGTGTTTGCATTTTATTATAGAGGCATCAGAGAGCCATAAGACTTTTTGATGAGGGGGATGACTTATGCTTTGGGAAGATCACTTTGGCAGCTGTGTAGATTTGAGAGGGGAAGAAATTAGAAACAGGGAAATGAGTTAGGAGGCAGTTAAAATAGGAAAGAAGTGATAAGGCCTAGCCTAGGTGGCAGAAAGAGTAGAGAAAAGGGGATGGAACCATGCAAGAGATATTGTGGAGGAAAAATCAGTCAGACTGGTTAACTGATTTGCTATGGACTAGAATTAAGGAAAAGTTGAACTCTGAACCCTTGTGAGCAAAAGGATAATAGTACCTGTGTTTTAGGGAAATTAGAGAGAAAAGTGAGTTTAAAGAACACTCTTGTGTATGTATGATTTTAATCATTGTGGTTGTGATTGAGTAAAGATTCACTCTTTCCCCCTTGTCGATAGCAGACTGTGAGCCTCCTGACTAAAAAATAGAAAAACTGTATAAAGTAGTTGATAGCACTTTCAATGGTTGTCATTTAGAGGGGAGTGATTAAATTTGGGGAGACTCATTGCCATGTTAATGCCAGGGGATAATAGATTTTCCAGTCATAATTTTCGGAGACTGTCTCCTAAGTCTTAGGGGGTTGTACTGATAGAAGGAATACTCTCACCAAGAATATATTGGTGATTTTCTTCACTCAGTAAATGTCCCTATGTATAGTACACTATACTAGGCACTAGGAGAAATGATAAATAAGGTATCATCTCTGACCTCAAAAAGTTGATTTGTGCCATTTTACTCGAAGTTTATACCAAAACTGTACAGATCTGGGTATACGAGTAGCTTAGATTTGAAGTTGAAAAACATTATGTAAGATATTCTAAGTTGTTCTGGTGAACATAATCCTGTGTTCCGTACTATTTTCACAAACTGAATTTTTTATCTTAGAACCCTATTCCATGTTACTTCATTAAAGTTAATTATTTTAATTAATTAGTCTTTACCCTGAATTATTGATGTTCTTTTCTAGGTGAATCGTGAATTAAAGAAGTTGTTAGTGGCTTCTGTTGGGGATGATCTGCAGTATCATTTTGAACGTTTGGCTCGTGAGAAAAATCAGCTTATTTTAGAAAATGAGGCCCTGGGCCGGAATACAGCTCAGCTCTCTGAACAGTTAGAACGTATGTCTATACAGTGTGATGTGTGGCGAAGTAAATTTCTAGCAAGCAGGTACTGTGCCATTTCACTAGTTCTGTGCATATTTCAAGCCTTTGATCCATAGACACATAAAAACAATTCATTGTTGAGAAATATTGAGGTTTTGAATTTAAAGATTTATAAGTATGTTATCCTAAAACCTTTCATTTAGGGATGTCAGCACATAAAAGCTATTACAAGATATACTTTCTCCTATAGTAATACCATATATTTATTTAGTTTTTTCCTAGTTACAGGGTATTTTTTATTTATTATTTTTATTTTATTTTCTGAGGTTAGCAATTCAAGTTTTATTATCTGCATTGTGAAAATGAGGATAGGGACAGATTTCCAGATAGGGAACTGTTCTTCACTTCCCATGTAACAATAGAATAATAAGAACAGAAGAAAACCAACTCTTTTTAAGTCTCTTTTCAGTAGGCTTCCCAGTACTTTCTCTATTAGTGTCAATAAATCAAGAAGTAATAGGAACTATAAAACTTGCACCAGAATCAAGAATCCTGAATTACTTGTGTACAGATTGGTATAGCTTTGGTTGTCTGGGCAAAAGACCACCCACAGACACCATTTTCCCCCTTGCTCTCTTACTAGAGACTTCAGATAGCAAGGGAGGACTCTTACCAGACTTAATAGCAAAACTAGGAGAGCTGTTACTTCTTCTGAAAACACTAATGAGGTGTTATATTTTCTTAAAATACACTATATTAAGAATAAAAATAGCAACATTCTAATTATAAGAATACTACAAAAAAAAAAACCAGGCTTTTGGGCCATCTAGAGAAACCTGGATTATACTTTAAACAGAACTACAGGAGTGTAGATTTGTGGCTGGAGAACTGCCCTAGGGGCCAGGAAGCCCTCAGTTTGAGTTCTGCTTTAGCACAGACCAGCTGTTTAACTGGGCTGAGCAGGTACTGGTCCACATTAGTAAAAGTTTCATTACAAAGATTCTGATACAATGTAATTTCAGATCCAATTTGCCCTCCCCTTCCCAAACCCCCAAACAGTAAAAGCAAACACAAAAGGTGTGGAAGGAATGCTTAAAAGCAATACCCCATGTTTCAAATCTGTGAAAGATAATTCACCAGAGATTTTTAAATGAGTTGTATTCTAAACATTCTAATATAGAATTGACTTTTTGGGAAAGATAGGTTATAATTGATTTTGTAAAAATACTAAAAGTTCATTGATTTTCATTGAGCTACTTAAAAAAATCCTATTCATGATTCATTTATAGCTCTTGAAAAGCTTATTGCTGAATGAACAATAATGAAGCTTGTTGTTTGTTTTATTTACCTTCTAATAGCATTTGAAAAGAATTACTGTCTCTCTTTGTCAAATCCTTGTTAAATTTAAATTTTGAGAGTGCATGAGACATTAATTGCAAAATACTTTTCACTTTATACTGTTAAGTGATCTCAGTGAAAAAGCAGAATTTTGAGACCTTAGTTGTTATTCATGTGGTTGTTAGTTGGGAGGAAAAAAAACAAAATTTGAGATTTGATAATTCTAGAATAAGACTGTCAGACATCTGCAGGAATCATTATATTCAACTTGTGGTCTTTTCCTCTGTTGTCTTATACATAACTTTATTGGAAACCTTCCACAAGCACCAAACTAAATTAAATTAATCAAGATTTTTAAAGATATTTCCATCTATGTCAAAACTAATTTGTCAATTGGAAAATAATAGTGTTGTGTAGGGTTTGGGGGGGAGGGTTGTTTGCTTTACTTCTAAAAAAGATTTTATTCATGGGGATATATCATCTTTTGCAGGGTTATGGCTGATGAATTAACAAATGCCAGAGTAGCTTTACAGCGTCAAAGCCGCGATGCTCAGAGTGCTATCCAAGACCTCCTCAGTGAACGGGAACAATTCCGACAGGAAATGATTGATACTCAGAAGTACGTCACAGTTACATTATGTTCTCTGTGGATTTTCTCCCCAAACCTGGGCTTCCCTTTGAAGTTTCTTCTGCATTTGTTCATTTGTTAAACTGTCTGCACTGTGTCTGAAGTTTCTATCTCCATGCTGGGAAATTCTCTGAGAACACATGTAGAATGTGCTTTTGAGCCTGCTTACTCTAGAAAGCTTTTTGAGATGATGCAGAAAATATCAGAAGGAATGTCCCTTACATGCTTTTGAATACTTAATTTCAGACTTCAGAGAAGTTAGTTACCAGTTACCAGTTTACATTCTTACAAGTCTGGTGTTGTTTCATAGATTTGGTTCAATTCAACAACATTTATTAAGTACCTGCTATGTTTTTAATAGGTATTAGGGTACAAACACAAAATTAATAAGTCTCTGACCTCAAGCAGCTTTATATTTTGATTCAGTCACTCACTAAGGGGAAATAAAATGTAAGCAGCCTGTAAAGATACACTAAAGCCTAATTACGAAGAGCTTTAAATGCTTTGTATTTTACCTTAGGCACACTAGAGCCACTGAAGTTTCTTAAGTGAGGAAGTGAAGTGGTCAGACTTAAGCTTTAAGAATTAAAACTGGGATGCTATGTGGAGGTTAGGCTAAAAAAAGACTAGAGACAGAGAACAATTAGGCTGTTTTAATTAATAGTTTTGATAAGAAATCATGACTAAGGATGTGACCCTATGGGTGGAGGCTAGGAGATGGATATATTGTGTAGAGATACTAGTAGTTACTAAAGAGTTAAAATTTTATATTATGCTATTCCGGGTTATAACATGACTTTGTGAAAACATTGCCTATTGTGGTAGAGCCAGTTTCAGACTGTGCCTCTTGCAGTCACCCACTATATGGCCATGATTAAATGACTAAACCTCTCTAAGCCTCAGTTTTGCTGTGTGTAATACAGAGATAATCCCTCCAGCATCTACCTCACAGGGTTGTTGAAAAGGCTTTGGGGTCTAGAGTCATGTGCAGTAAAAATCCTAAATCACAATCACTCTTGAACATCCTTTTGATTTCTCATCAAATACAATAGCACGTGTCATTAAACAGTGATAGCTAGAAATACGTATGATGTCTTTAAAGGAAAGGTCAGATGGGTCTGAAATGGTTGCTATGGAAATAATTATCAGTTCTCTTTTTCACTACACCCATTTAAGCTTTTAATCAGAATAGATGTTGTAACCAGGACTTGTACTCAAAGGGATAAACCAAGCCAAGGTATGTATTTAGAGGGGGAAAGGCTTCTTACAGCAGGTGGTGTTACTAGGGCATGACCACACTACCACAGAAGCATTTCTTCTTCCTTTTTCACCATGAGTTAAGAAAGGCCTTAAATCAAAAGGAGAATCCATGCAAGGCTGGTCTAGCTGGCCAAGAATGCTGGGAAAGCCAAATGTGGTGGATCCTCTCCTTACTTCTACCAGCCTAATAAGCAAAATGGGGCAGACTATCTACAGGAAGGATAAAGAGATCCTGTAATCACCTTCAGCAAAGCAAGGTGCTCACACATGAGAGGCTTAATGTGAGCCTCCTGCTGCAGAATACACTCATTGAGATGGCATGAAAAGAAGAGTGGGTAGAATTACCCATGCTATTTAAATCATCCTGTGCTTCCCACACATATACTAACACACACAAATGTCATATAGTTGGGTTTGCAGAAGTTAAATGTGCATATAACATAACTTCGTTGTAATATAGATATGCCTTGACAACTTGGAGATGCTTATATAAATGCCAGACATCATTATTACCATTTCCTTCTAGAGCAGGGGTCGGCAACCTTTTTGGCCGTGAGAGCCATAAACACCACTTTTTAAAATGCAATTTCATGAGAGCCGTACAGTGCTCACTGTGCGCCCTTGTAGCAGCGCCTGAAAAAAAATTGACTTTATGGCTCCTGCAGAAAGAGCCATACGTTGCTGACCCCTGGTCTATAGTAAGCAGAATCTGAGCCAGACTTCTTTTGTCAGCTAACTTACCTACCCTCCCATACCAAGTTTGTCTGTTTTGTCTGGATTTTTCTTTTGTTTTATTTGAACTCTATAGTGAAGCATTATACAAATTCAAATAAATGTTTCTTTTTATACTTTGTATACTTGGCTCGTAATAAGATGTCATCTTATTATTCAGTGTATGTTTCTGTTGCAGATTACTGGAGGAACTCTTGGTTTCTTTGCAGTGGGGTAGAGAGCAGACTTACTACCCTAGTGAACAACCCCACAGCACTGCAGAGCTAGCATCCACAAATCACAAATTGGCCACAGCACTGAATTCCCATCTCCTTGGAAATGTCGGCACTAAGACTCCAAAAAAGGCTTCACCCACATTTGAATTCTGTAGTACTCCAGCAGAGAAAATGGCTGAAACAGTAAGTTATTTTCAGAACTGTTGTCGCTTGAGCTTCTAGAAAGGGATCCTGTGAGAGCCAGTGGTTGTTAGGGGGAAAACATCAGCCTTGAAATCAAGAGCCCCAAGTTCTAGGCCCGGCTGTAGTGCTAAGTGGTAATGGGAAACTTAGTCAACACACTCTTTGAGTCACTTCTTCCTCATCTATAAAATGTGTAAGGGTACAGTTGTTTTTAAGGCAGTCCTATTGCCTAGGTAGTGACACAATTACTACAACTCTGGAAATCAAACTTTGTAGTTTCTGTGTGCCTGATTCTGAGCAATCATAATAACCAAAAATGAATTCTTTGTCTATGTCATCACTCTTACAAACCACATGCAAATATGACTATCAAAAGAGACAAAGTCACCCAATTGCACACGTATCAGTTTAGACAGATTTATAGAATGACATGCAACCACGTCAGCAGCGGTACAAGAGCCATCCTTTCATGTCTCCTTTGACAGTATTATAAGGAAGACACGTTTGTCTCATTTACCTTCTCTGATTATACTAAACGTTTATAGTAGGTGGTCACTTGGGAATTTTTCCTGTTTCTCACTAAGACCTCTGAATGTGTCACTTCTTTTCTGGGAAAGAATTCTCTGAGCCAATGAATCATTCCAGTTTTGCCTAACTTTTTTTTTTTTCAGTTAAGTGAGTGGGGGTAGGGAAAAAAAGCCTTTTGTACTTAAAATTACTTTATAGTCTAAAAACTCACATTTAATTTTTTTAATTATTCAAACACCTTGCTCCCCCAAACCCGGCACCCAATGAGATTGTGCGTTTGTTTTAAGGTAAAGGTGGAAAATCATTAACTTGTTATTGATCATTCTCTAGGTGCAAGGTACTGTAACTAGTCATTGTTAATTTGTGAACCTTTTTATCTTCTTGCCTCATGTTTAACACTCATTTTTTATATTAAATTGTTAGTAGTAGTTACATAATGTTTAATAAGGCTAAGAACTTTTAGAGCAATATTCCTTTTCAATATGCCATTTTATTATCTTAATGTTGAAACACATGTACTGCTTGCATCTGATCCGAGCTTTTATTTCCCCTAGATTCTGCGAATTTTAGATCCAGCTACCTATACAGAAAGCTCATCTGAAATATTTTCAGAGTCTTCACCAGCCACTTTGCTTTCTACAAAAAAAAATATTGGACGATTCCATCCATATACCAGATATGAAAATATAACTTTCAACTGTTGCAATCACTGCCAGGGAGAACTTATTGCCCTTTAAAAGAAGTCAAGTCAATGTCTTCAAAATGTCCTAGAATCTCTTATCATACTAGAGATAACTATAACTGTTTTGGGGTTAGGGTTAGGCTACCATGTAATGGCACTCTTTCTACTTAAATACTGGATTTCTCCAAAGAACTTCCATGTAATGAACTTTAAATCTTTTTCATAGATATCTACTCAGGGTATAAAAAGCACAAAACTCAAAAAATGTTAATTGACAATAATGCAAGCTTTCCCAAGCTTCACACTGTGCTTTCCTTAAAAAGGTAATCTTGGAGTTCACTTGGTAATTGAGATTTAGAAATCTCTCCAAAAGGTAGAATTCAGTTTAATTCTAAAGCTTCTCCAGGACCAGATTATTACTTACCTCCACTGGATTTGTGCAATGGTTTTTGTGCTCCTATTAAAATCCAAAATGATTACATTGATTTTTCTACCAGTTTATAAGTCTCCCCCTGCCCCCCTCCAAAAATATGCCATAGGCAATTTTGAAAAATGTTTTCCTTACTGGAAAGGAGGAAAAATGTTATAAGCTAGATGATTCTGAATAAACGATTGATAAGAAGGTATGTTGTTCAACATAAAGTGTACATGTAATATTGGGAGTTTTTTAGATTGAGACTGATAGAGGAAAGAAGTGACAATTTTAACCATTAAACTGAATTGTAGCAAATGTGATGCACAATAGTGGTGATATTGAACGTATATTTTACTTGTTTTTCAAAGAAATATGCTAGTCTTGATTTGTACAGATCTGGGTAATATGACTTTAAAGAGACCCCTTAAATTTGAAAGACCCTGTCTGTACAGCATGTATTTTTTTAAATAATGTAACATAACAGACTATTAATATCTTTATAAGCCCAAAGAAGAAAATCAGTCCATTGATTGAAACTTTGTTTTTAGCATTGTATTATTATGTATCAGTGATCGAGTCCTTAAAAACAGTTCATTTTATGCCTTGATACAGGGCTCATTTAAAATAGTCACCTATGTTAATTATACCAAATCATGCAGATGAGTTACAGAAGTGCCTATTAGAAGAGAAATCTTCAATGGTCAGGTATAAATATAATGTATTGAATATGTATGTTTTTTTGTCAACTGAATAATTGTTTCTGGCTGTTGTGTTTGGATTAATTTATTGTTTCAAATGGCAATAAATGTATTTACCTTCTCCAGTTGTAAAACTGCTATGTTTATTTTTACTATAATGTTCACCATGAATGTTGGTACTACTCTAGGTCAAAGTTTGGTCGGCCTCGGAATCAGAACTGGATCCTCCCCAATTATCTCCTTTGCATAACCTTTTAGCTGTGATTTTTAACTTTACCATCTCCATATAGGCTTATAGTAGTCTAAACTATATAGCTAATCCCACTACAGCTGGAATGAGAGAAATAATTCAGGAGTTAATAAAACTGATACTAGAAATTAGTTATTTTTTGACAGGCAAAATTATGTTTCATGATTATATAAACATCAATTTGCAAAGTGCCTTCATGGTTTCTTTTTTTGGGATGTTTAGTTTAGATTAATACATCAATTTGTGACACTGCAATCTTGGAACAAGAACTTAAAAGTACAAGATATAAGAAATAGTCTGTTTCTTGGGTACAAAACTTAAATATGGAAAGGTTTTGATTTTGAAATATGTAGTACAATCACAATTAGGTTGCACTGAGGTTGGGGTGCCAGGCCTAGAATCGGGAAAACCCAAGTTCAAATCCAGCCATCGACTCTTAATAGCTATGTGCTGCTGGACAAATTTAACTGTTTGCCTCAGTTTCCTCATCTGTAAAATGAGCTGGAGAAGGAAATGGCAAACCAGTCCAATATTTTGCCAAGAAAACCCCAAATGGGGTTATAAAGAGTCAAGACATAACTAAACAAAATCACTGAAATGGTTTGATCAATTTATACCACTATTTAAAAATTTGTGAATGTAAATTTTATTGTATGCAATGAGTAATCTTCCACTGAATTCACTTAAGTATGTCATTAATTTCATAATTTCAGTACTTCATTTTGATAAATTATTCATTCATCATCTTCTCAGAATCAGATATTCTATAACTACCTGCTTATCCCAAATCTTGTCTTATGAAAAGCCTGGATTTTTCCCATCTCTTCCAAAGCCAAAATACATTTATAAGTTGTCATCTTTAAAAAACTAGGTGATATTATACTCTCCAAGTTCATGGAATCATGCCTAAGCAGCACCCATAAAGTATTTTGACAAAGAGCACCCCCCCGACTGGCTGAATTCTGGAAGCTCCATTAGAAAAATATAATCAAAATAGCTATTTTGAAATCATTTTTTTTCTTTACAAGTGTCATTCAGGAACTCCCAGAAAAGCTGCAACAGATAAAAAATTAACCATCTTTAATGTGAACCTCAACAAAATAAAAATGGTAAAGACTACACGAGGCAAAGAACACATAGCTTTGAGATCAAGAAAGCATCAGAACATGGTCCTAGTCCAGAAGAATCAAAGTGCCTTGGGACTAATCACATCCACATAACATTGACCATCAATCCAACACTGAGATAAGTGTATATCAAGGTTAGGATAGAAATGTTCACAACTGCACATTGCTAGTTTCAATGATCACAATAAAATGGTGGATTCACAATAAAATTGAAGAAAAGCATCATAGGCGATCATGTAGAGTTATAAGGAACCTTAGAAACCATTTACTCCAATCCCCTCATTTTATAGATAAGAGGCCACAAATAGGTGATTTGCCCAAGAGAACACCAGTACTGTCTGAAGCAAAACGTGAACCCAGTTCTTCCTGACTCCTAAGTGCAAGTCACTATCCATTACACTATGTTGTAGGCTCAAGTTTGTGACCATAGAGTATGCAAAAGAAATACCATAAAGAATCTACACACATTTACACTTTTCTCATAACTTTGTGATGTAGCTAATATGAGAATTGTCTCAATTTTACAAATAAACCAAAGTCAGAGGAGATATTTGACATGCCCAAAGACTCAAACCTAGATCTTTTGATTAAAGAATTGAAAAAGGTTTAGACAAGGGTCCTAAAAATGGAAATTCTGAAAATAAAGTAACCAACTTTTTATCATTTATATAGTTTTCTTTCAAATTTATCTATTTCCCCTCTATATTTACCTTTTGGGGGGTTATTTTAGGTTTCTGTCTTGGCTTTCCAAATTTTTAAATACATAGTCAATTCTCTTCTATTAGCATATGTCTCTGAGGATATAACTTTCCCTCTGAAGTCTGTGTTAGCTACATCCTAGAAACCCTGATATGGTTAATGCATCATTTTCTTTTAAATGTTTATTTGATTTCTTTGACTCACTATTTTTGATTGTTATATATTCGTTTTGGTCTATGTCTTTTGTTTGTATTTCTTAACTGATTACTATTTTTTACCCTGCCATGGTCTTTAATGGATGTTTTTACTATTTCTGCCATTGCACATTTATTTGCAATATTGATGTGCCTTCATATATAGTCAATCTTTGTGAAAATTCTGTAGGGATCTGAGAAATGTATATATTTTCTTACAGTCCAACTAAGATGCCATAATTCTTTTAGTTTTACTATCTCTAGTGATTTGTTAAATTCTATATTTTTATCTTAGTTGGATTAGTTCAGAACTGAGAGGGACATTGAAATTTGTTGTAATATTGATGTCTCATATCTGCTTGTAATTTAGTTACTTTTTCCTTTATTAATTTAGATGGGAAAGCATTTAGAATATAACATTAATATTAATAATGATTTGGGGAGTGCAAATCCTTTCAACATAAGGTAATTACTTTGTGTATCTCTTTTTTCAGGTTGTGAGTCTTGATTTTGTTTTATCTCACAGTATGATAGTAACTTATTTTGGATTCACTGGATGCATAGTAAATTTTGCTACAGCATCTCATTTTGTGTCTGTTTTTAAGGTGTATTTAATATAACAGATTGTGTTTTTTAAAATAATTCACTTATTCTTTTAATGGGATTGTTTAATCCATTCACATTTAAATTTGTTCCAAGTTTTATCTCCTCCATTTCCTGTAATATTGTTTTTTTTCCTAAATTATTTTTTTTGTTCCTCTTCCTCTAAAAAGATAGTATTTGACTCTTCAGTTGTGTTTTTCTTAATCTACTTAAGGCAATCCCATTCCCATCAACTATCTTCCCCTCACTCCCAACCATTCCTCCCCCTCCAATTTATCTCTTTAGAGTTTTGCTTAGTTTATTAAATTTTTTTCTTAATTCCTTTAATCTATCTTACTTAAAATTTATCTATTTTATCTAATCCTCAGGCACTTTTTCTCAGTTATCAAGTAAAATCCTTTCTCCTCCCTCTCGATTTGTTTTTAAATTTCGTTTTCTGCACCTTTTCCTAAAAATACTGCTTTCCCTCATTCTCTTCATTATATTCATTTCCAATTAATTCTTGACTTTTATTGATTGATGACTCATACTTATTCCTCAATTTAGTCTCTGTATTCCTTGTGGAATTAAACTTTATAAGATACCTATTTTGAGTTCCCACTTCTAAACAGTTTCTGTTGTTGCCTTGAAGATCTTGTCCTTGACCCCCTCTTTTTCTATTGTGCTGTTTCACACTTAGAGATATTTCCTTGGGTGATATAGATGGTAGTATCACTCTCTGGTAAGAATTTTCCTTTGTTCCTGATTGGAGAGTTCTTTTGCTTTCTCCATAATAATTCCCGCTCCCCCTCCTCTCCTCCCCATTTAACATGAGATTGCCCCCTTAGATCTATGCTTTTCCACTCTTTGGTGAGTCAGCTCCAGAGGTTTTAAAGGTTGGGATGATTGAAGAAAGTGTCTGGTCCGCCATCTTGCTGATCACATGACCCAGAGACAAACTATCCAAAAGACAGTTGATGACTCGGAGCTAGAGCTCAGGACTATGACTGACTGACTACACCTGGATATACAGATTTGGAAATCACAGATGTGATCATTGAATCCATGGCAACCACAATAACTAAGTGAGATTGAACCAAAACAGAAGATTGGAAGATACCCATTGTTAATGGGCATGGCATAATAAAACAGCCCCTCAATCTGCTTCATGAAATGTTTTACTACAAGTCATAAAGTATTTGGGGGGCCAGACCTATGATTTCACTGATATAATGCACTCCCAGTGAGAAAACTCCATCCACCAATGCAGAGCAACAACTTGTATGCTTAAGAGAGTTGCCTGGGCCATTTGGAGATTAAGTGACTTTCCCAGGACCAATGAATCAGTTTGCACCAAAGGCCTGACTTGAATATCCAGGCCATCCTGACTTCAAGGCTGCTTTAATCCAGGCCATACACTGAGCCAGGCTGCCTTAAAATAGCATTATGGTGTTTTCAAAGCAATAAATTCTTTTGAGTTTTTTTCAATAACTATGTTAGTCTAGCAAATTAATAGTAGTGAAAACAGATTTTATTCATTTTGTTTTCCATTTGATTGAAACAATGCATATGGAATACTTTACAACAGTGAAATAAAAGGCATTTATTCAGTTCTAGGATTTTTTAAAAATAGATAAATTCACTGTCACCGAAGGATGAGTATATTTTTCCATCATTTGGGATAGGACCAAAGCACACAGACCACAACAAGGAATGAGAATCCACCGCTGTGAGGGAACCCTGGCTATCGATTTAAGAATCCAGTGCAAACAGGAACCTTCAACTGTAATGATCAGTGAAACGAAAGGGCTTGCTTTCTGAAATGTTGTACAGGAGGTTCTGTAGCTGTTTTGATCGCCGAGCTTCAACACGCAGCTGCCTGGCTCTCTCTTTGGCAGCTTGTTGCTCTGCCAGCTTCTCTATTCGTTTTCTTTTTAGCCATCTGGAGAGATATGAGGACATTTTGTGAGTACCTAAAAGAGCTACATTCAATTGGAAATAAAAGGGACTTGAAATCCATTTAAAACAAACAAAAGCTATAGTCCCAGGAGATGATATTAAGGTGACAGGCTCTAACTGTCTCAAGCATCTGATACTCAAGGAAGGAAACTCAATTTTCCTATAGTCTAAGCTGGATTCAAACATCAAGAAACAGTTTATCCTATCAAGTTGCCAATCCAGGGACCCTGTTTTATTCTAGGGGCAAAGAACTTTACAGATTTCCTTCGGTAAAGAAACCATAGTCTTTCTTTAATTACTCCCAAGATTTAAGTTTGTATAATCAAATAAGTAATTTTTAGTCAAGCCAGGAAATCAGCAGAGAAGGTGAATAAAAACAAAGTCTTTTTTTCAAATGTTGGCTTTTCTTTTTGCAATGGAAAAATGAATAGAACCATAAACCTTCCCAGTGTATGAAATATATTTGTGCTGTCTTACAGATGGGAAAATAAAACAGTAAATTTCTAAAAAGGCTTACTAAATTAAAATGCTAATCTATAGAGGTCACTTGGGTAAAATATTGCCAAAATGGCAACCTAAGATATCATCCAATCCAACCTGCTCATTTTTACAAATGAGAAAACTAAAGCCCTAGAAGGTCCTATAATGTGACCCCCAAGATCACAGAGGTACTCCCTGAAATGAGACACTCTGTCTCTAGCCTCTCCATCCAAGGTTCTTCCCACTCTAGAGTAACACTCCCTCTGGGAAGCAAAGGGACAAATCTGCACTTACTATGCAAACTCATCCTCTCCCACCTCTGCCTCTTCCTTGAACGCCATTTTTAAACTTTCACTGGTGCCTGCAAGCACCTCAAGCATAGGAACGTTTCTTTTTCCTTTCAAGCCAAATTCCTTTATGTACTCAAAATTTCTATAACCTCTTTATCACTTTTAGAACTACAGATTCCAGCCTTATTCATGGACCTCAGAGGCTACCAAGTCTCTTAACTGCAAAATCTAAAGGCCTTTCCTTAGTCCTTCCCCCTCAGTCTACTCTTCCTGACACTGGAGGTAGGCCCTTCTCCTTCTGGACACATTTCTTCTCCCCTTGCTTCAGCCACTGCCTGCCCTGGCTCTCCCTCCATCAGTGGGATTGTCCCCCCACCCACAGCACCCGTGAGGACAATCCCCTTCTTTCAAGCTACATGCACCCTCACTTGGTGATCTCTTCAGTTCCTAAAAGGTTCCACTTTCATTTCTATACAGATAACGATCAAATCTACACATGCATCCCTTCCTTTTCTCTCTTCCAAGCTGCCTGCTTACAGACATGTTTGGACGTCTAGTTGCTGTTGTTCAGTCCCTCTGACTCTGTGACCTGGAGACCCCACTGTCCATAGCCAGCATACAGTCTGGTTTGCCATTTTTTTCTCCAGGAGATTAAGGTAAACAGGTGAAGTGACTTGCCCAGGGTCACACAGCTAGTGAGTGTCTGGTTTTCTTGTGCTTGGCTCTTACCTTACTCCCCTACTCAATAAACTTCAGCGGCTGCCTATTGCTTGTCAGCTAAATTTAGTTTGACCTTTATAGTCCTTCACGCCCCAGCCCCAACCCACCCCTCCAGGCTCATTATACCTTATTTTCTCCAGCAAAACTGGCCTTCCCTGTGCTCCCCACACAGTGCTCCATCCTCTCATACTGCCATATGCTTTTGGAGCTATTGTCCTCTGGGTCTGAAAGGCATCCCCCGCCCCTGCCTCCCTGTACCCCACCTTCCTTCCTTCCAGATCAGATAAAGGCTTTGTGAAGCCTTTCACCCCAAACGTTCATGCTTTCCCTCCCTTCATCCTCGATCTCTTTTTTTTTTTTTTTTTTTTTTTTTTTTTTTTTTTTATTTTAAACCCTTAACTTCTGTGTATTGACTTATAGGTGGAAGAGTGGTAAGGGTAGGCAATGGGGGTCAAGTGACTTGCCCAGGGTCACACAACTGGGAAGTGTCTGAGGCCGGATTTGAACCTAGGACCTCCCGTCTCTAGGCCTGGCTCTCAATCCACTGAGCTACCCAGCTGCCCCCTATCCTCGATCTCTTTTTACATAAAGATGTACACGTTGCCCCTGAAGAACTTTAAGATCTTTGGGAGTCACAATTATTGCATCCTTTAACTCTAAATATTTAGTGCCCAGCACGGGAGGTGGCGGGCAGCTAGGGGTGGATAGAATGGACCGAGCTCCAGGCCAAATCCAGCCTCAGACACTTATTTTCTGGGTGACCCTGGGCAAGTCACTTCACCCAATTTGTCTCCATTTCCACATCTATCAAATGAAGTAGAGAAGGAAATTCCAAACCACTCCAGTATCTTTGACAAGAAAACATCAAAAAAGGAGCCATGAAAAGTAGGACACAACTGAAAGCAATGAAACAATATATGTAGCCTCTGATAGAGTTGGAAAAAACTTATTATGGTTAATTGATTAAAGTTTTCCCCAACAGGGCTCCAAACAATTTTTCTCAGCTGAATACACCTTGGTCCCTTCTCTCTAAAATGTTCCATCCCTGACTCTACAAGACTTTTCCTCCATGGCTGGAGTGTTCATCCTCCTCCATTCTGCCTCTGGGAGCTGCGAGCTTCCTTCAGGACCTGCTACCAGAGGCCTTTCTTGACCCCTCTAGGGAGTGCCGAAATCAGTCTGTATGGACTTTGTACTGACTTCTCTGGGTACATGTTCTTTCCTTCCAGGAGAATGAAAGCTCCCTGGAAGAAGGAACTACTTTAGTCCTTTGGAACCAAGTACCAGACCTCAGCACAGTTCCTACATAGCGAGTGCTTAACAAATGCTATTGAACTGAATTTTAATGCTATTTTAATATTTAATGTCTTCATCACTTCCATTTGTCCTAAACTTCCAAAGAGTTTATGTTTCCCAACTCTTTTGTTTGCTAACATTACCAACATCTTTATGTTCCAGTATCATAAATCCAAGCCTATTACTTTTCCAAAATACTAAAGAAACTCATTACTTTATTTATTTCTCTCTCTGTGTCTGTTTCTTCACATATAAAATCAAGGGGCAGGGTTAAATGATCCCTTAAGCTTATTTCAATTCAAATGCTATAGTATGTAAAATGCACCTCTAGATTTTTGGATTTAGGTTAGACTTTTGCTCAAATTACATATCATAAATTTACATTTTTTCAAAACTGGCATCAGCATTTTCCAAACTGGCATCAGCATTTTCCAAACTGCCCTGGTATTCCATATTACTGAAAAATGATTGCATGAGAGAATTTTTATGGTATATACCATATACCATATGTAAAAATACCAAATGTGACATATAACAGAAAATAATTTTAATCTAACGGTTTTTCACTATGAAAAAATGCTTTTACTTCCCCCTTTTTGCATGGAACTTCCCCCTTTACATCTCTTTATCCTAAAAATATTCTCTTGTCCAATGTCTCTTGAATCAGTATGAGTTTCATATATTTCATACCCTTAAATATCTTGTAGCCAAATTAGTCTATAATACCCAGCTCTAAACTGTTAGACCTCCTTTCACTCTTGGCCTTCTCTCCAGGTTAAATAATCCCAAGGATTTTAATCTCTTTGTAGAAGACTTATCCTACAACTCTCTAATTGTCTTTTTGGTTCTCTTTTGGACCTTTTTCAAGGTCTTCTCTTTTTCTTCTAGTTTTGGAAGTCAGATCCAAACAGTCCTCTGGTGAAAGTCTAACCAGAATATAATAGGAAAATAATCTCATGGTTCTTTCAAGCTGTACTGTTACGTATGGCATATTTTTGTTAGCCCCGTGGTTAGCATCCAACAGATCTTCATTGTAATATAGTACCTAGCAATCTCTGGTGATCCCTTATGTAAATAAAACTAGACTAAAAACCCAAATGTATAATCCAAGGAATGAAATGAATGCATTTTTAGTCCTAATATAGTATTTAATCACTGAAGCTTTATTCTTTATGGTATGAGGATACCAGATCCTCTAATACTCTTCCAGAAGAAGAGAAATTTTAGTAATGGGCACCAAGCTAGAAAATCTTCAACTATGGGATCTAAAAGACTGTCAAATGCATAAATATAAAGCTAACTTGCTAAATTCAAAGACATACCACACAAATGCATGAAGAAACGAAGTGTTTCCACACTAATTAAATCAGAGATTCTTTAAGTTATCAAAGTAATTTGTCAAAAGCAAAAAGGATGCCAATATTGTACAGCTCTCCTTTAACTTACTGTTTAAATGCCCTGTCGCGGCCTTCTGCCCCTCTAAGAAAAAAAAGACATTCTTCTTGTCGCCTCAGTTCTTCAATCTGTCTCTCTTTAATCTGTTCTTCATGCTTTTTTTTAAGCCATAGTCTAAAAGCTTGCTGGGGATCTCTGTTTTCTTGCTGTTGGGGAAAAAAAATTTTACCAAGTTTATCAAATGGGAAATGTTTATCCAATTCATATCTACAACAATGACAGCCACTTCCAATAGACACATAGTAAAAGGATATTATTAATAGGCAGTTCTCAAAGGACAAATGCTCAAAGGGAGATGAAGATGTGGAACTAGAGCTCAAGAGAGAACTGAAGCTGGATATAGAGATCTGGGAATCATCTGCCTAGAGTCAATAACTAAACCCGAAGGAACTAAGGGGAACACTAACAGGAAACAATTTATATAGTAACAACATGTAAAGAAAATCAATTATTATTATTATTATTATTTATTATTCCTATTGACTCCCAGAGGAGCATAGGGCCGCAACCATCTCACGCCAACGGACTCTGTTCTGGGCAACTTCCCCCAACTGGGCATCTCACGCCAACGAACTCTGTTCTGGGCAACTTCCACCAACTGGGCATATCTTTGCCAGGTCTGTTTTGGCCTTCCGACTTTTCTCCTCCCTGGTGGGTTCCATATTTTTTTTTTCACAGCGTCCTGTCTGATGGGATACTGAATTGTTATTTGTTAATTGATATTTGTCTTTCTATCTGGGGATCTGGGGGAGAGAGAAGAGATAACAACAGGATTGCCAAAAAAACAAGGGTAAGAGCATCAGTGAAGCAATTTTTTTTCAAAGCACAAAAGAGAACTAAAGGAAGTTCAGAAAGAAACACAGGCAGGCAAGACAACTTTGGAAAGTGGCCTCTGTCTGTCTCAGTTTCTGCAACTGTAAAATGAGGCACCTACCTTCTAGGGCTATTGTGAGGATCAAATGAGATAATTGTAAATGCTTAGCACAGTGTGTGACACATATTTGCCCTTCTTGCCAGCAGGGGTCAGGGTAGCAAGTGTTAAAACTGAATAGCTTTATTTTTTTCTCTTTTTTAAATTTTTTGTAATAAAGGAAAGCTGGGGAGTAGATAGAGTGAAAGGGTAGGAAGAAAAATATTGGGAAATAAAGGTAATTTGAAAACCAAAGCTATCGATTTTTAGAAGGTGCTCCTTAACATCAAAATATTAATAAAATAAATGCTTATTTCCTCTTTTCTCTGTTTCTTCCAACCTTTCTTCGAGGTCAAGTCAACCTTTGCTCTGTCACCAGTTCCTGCTCTGGCAATAAATATTATAAGGAACTCCAAGCTCAAATGCCTTTGCTCCAGTACTATATTCAAGCCATCTGTTCTTACTGCTCACTCTTGATTTAGCTAGCTCCTCTACCTTAATATTTCTAAATTCTGAATTAGTTCTTCATTCAAATAAAACCTAAAAATATCATAATGCAAAATAAATCTAACACTTAAAGGTTTTACTGTGCTTATGGGAATTCATAATGGAAGGCTAAGCAGTTGGAGACAGTAAAAAATGAAGTCAGGGCACAGAATGAAGCCCAGGTTGAAGACTAAGTTCTATAAAATGAAGCTACATTCTGCAGGTGAAATGGTAAGCTGGCTGTTTACCAAGTAAACCCAGATCAAGCAACAATATCTGAGGAGAGCTGCTCAGATGCCAGAAGCAGGGGGATTAGGAATGCTCCACAAAGAAACTCCTAGAAACCTGTGGCACTCTGGGTATCTCAATGAGTACAGCTATATTTTAAAGGTGATGGGGGGCCCTTTTGTTTCTGCCCTCTCTTGTTCTTAAAGTGACTTATGACCAGATTGGACTCTTTCATGGGGTCAGACAAGAAAGATTTATTTTGTCTTAATCCACAAATAATAAACAATTATAATCCTAAATGCCAAGAAAAGTCCACTCCAAAAATAATGACAAAACTCTCCAATTCTTTAGCTTGTATTATACTGATCTTAGCTTATACTCTTATATTTATTTTATAAAATAATTTCCCTTGTAGAAGTACTTTAGGGCTTATGTTCCTATGTAGATACTTACATGTATTTGTTCATTCATTTTCAGTTGTGTCTTAACTTTTCATGACCACATTTTGGGATTTCTTGACAGAGATACAGGAATGGTTTACCGTTTCCTTCTTTGGCTCATTTTACAGATTAGGAAATTAGGTAAACAGGATTAAGTGACTTGCCCCAGATCATACACTTAGTGTCTGAGGCCACATTTGAACTCAGGTTTTCCTGACTCCTGGACCACCACTTAATCCACTGAGCCACATACCTAGTGATATAACAGACAGAGCAGTGAAATAGGTGTCAAGAAGCAGGCTGGCTCCAGTTCTACCAGTTGTGGTCACCTGAATCAAATCATGCACCTGTCTGAGCTCCAGGTTCCTCATTTATTTGAGGACAGCAATTTCTCAACATAGTTGATGGATAATGAACATAATAGAACTTTGAAAAACATAAAACACTTTAAATGTAAATTTAAAATATCATGTGTCAATATACATCTGAGTAATAGGTCTCACAATCTTTTGCTTGGATTATTAAGATAATTGCCCTCACTTTTACACTCAAATTTGGAAGCAGAGAAAAACCTGATTTGTTTTGTCCGGTTTTGATTTCTGTCCTTTTGAGACATTTTGTAATGGTCAGTTGGAAGGAGATTCAGAAGGCTCCTGCCACTATGACACCATCTTGTCTCTGCCTCCCCATACAGCAGTCATTTGAAAGAGACCAAGATCTCATTCTCTTTTCAGAGGAAGCTAAGTGATATTGGCCACCAGCCTTTCTTGGCTCTTCACCATGTCTTGATATGCCAAAGCATAGATGTCTATACATCTTTAATTTTTTAAACTAAAAACATTTATATCATGAAGCCAGAGGAAAGGGGCAGAGTTCTTAAAAGTGACAGGTTTAGAGATTTCTCTGGTACAGTGATACCTCTGTTTTCATAGATAATCTGTGTGAAAACAGTGAGCGAAATCCTGAACCAGTGAAAAACCAAGGCAATTATTTCCATATGAATCAATGTAAATCCAATTAGTTCATTCTAGACACTCCAAAATACATACCAAAAATATAGGGAATACATTTAAATACATTTATAGGGAATAAATGTAGTGTTTAATATTAAAAACAATGATATATTAATATAAAATGAATATAAAAGACTAATGTAAAGAATAAATGAACATTTAAAATGGCATTACCCCCAACTGTGTGACCTTGGGCAAATCACTTGACCCCCATTGCCCACCCTTACCACTCTTCTACCAAGGAGCCAATACACAGAAGTTAAGGGTTTAAAAAAAATGGCATTTACCTTTCTGAAGACTTATTGGCATATGGAAGATAGCGAGGAGGGGAGAGAGAGGTTATTGTTTGGAAGGGGAATCCCCCTCCATAAGGACCTTAGGTATCAAGGCACTACCTGGAAAGACTGGAAAGAAGCTGATGTGTAGAGGAGTTGTTACCTTGATTATGTCCCTCTTCTCAGTGGATATACTATTGGGAGAATTTCTACTTGACTAAGATGAGATATCTCACTCCCAATGAGAGAGTTCATTCATTTTGTATATTGTCAGGTTTATATTCTCCTCTGTATGCTTTATCTGAATTTCATTTGCTATCTGTATGGATAAATGGATTTATTTGCTTTTCAGGGTGGGTAGCCCTTTTTTTTTCACAAAATTAGTAGCATCAAGGTCAAGTGAACACACCAACTAAAACCAAGGCAACTGAGAAAAACCTTGACAAATGTTTCATGGAAAAAAATCAACAAAAACCGAAACCAACAATAAATGGATGTCACCGAAAACTGAGGTATTATTACACTAACAATAAAGCAAGAGGCTCCAAAGAAATTTAATAAGGGCTGATTTTCCCTCTGTTAGTCTTTTAGAGGGTTCCATTAAGTTTGTTTATCATATGTGCTTTAGCCACACTCCTGTTCTCTTGCTTTAGTAATATGGGGAAGAGTAAAGGGCAACTAATATAAGAAGAAGTTAGTAGTGATAGAAAAACAGATCAGAGTTAATGCGAATACTGTAGCCAGAAGAACATTTTTTATGGATGAAAGAATTAACCAAATCTATCTGCCAGGCTTATTTCAGACACATACGAGGATGGATTTTTATAGGACGATGCATCCAACAGTTGAGTTTAGCAGAACTAGACACAATATTGCAACTACACTGTGTTTGAGTCTTTGTAGTAATAAGTAGACTAATATTGAAGAAGACAGCACATCTTCCCTGGTACACCACTGTCCTTCTTCTACTCATATCACTGTCTCTGGGTCTCTAAAATCATTCCACAGATCCATTATCCTAAGAATCCTCCTCTTTGCTGCCATTCCCAGGCTACCTGGAGGGGTTTCTAAGTACTAATCAGTTGTTATCAGCCAAACACACTGTTCTCTATTCCCTACCAAACTCATTCTGCACCAAAGTCTTTAAAAGCTTTAATTCAAAAGACAGCTCAAACATAGAATATGGAAATACCATAGGGCAGAGCTAGGTGGTATAGAGCTGATAGCACTCTGGGCCTAGAATCAGGAAGACCTGACTTCAAATCTGACTTCAGAATTACTAGCTGTGTAACCCTGTGTAAAGTCACTTAATCCTGGCTGCCTCAGTTTCTTCATCTATAAAATAAGACAGAAATGGCAAACCACTCCAGTATCTCTGCCAAGAAAACCCTAAATGGTGTCACTGAACAGTGGAAATACCAAAAGTCTAACAAAAATCCCTCTTTATCCAAGTTTTCAATGATATGAACATATCAATACAGGTCATGTGGTGCAGATGAAAGGGCTCAGGAGTCAGAAGGCCTGGGTTCAAATTCTGAATCTATACTTAATGCTAGTACAAACTTGGGCAAATTCCTTAGCCTCTTCACACCTCAGTTCCTTCATTTATAAAATGAAGGGTTTGAACAAAAAGGCTTTTGAAGTTCCTTCCCAAACAAATCTATGATTTTTTGGTCTTAGGAATCAAAAAACCTTAAGGTCTGATTATGATATATAAGCCCCAAAGGAAATTCATTGAGTTTTCATAAAAATTGAAAGTGGCTCAGTTCTTCCACATAAATTCAAGTTACTCTTTGTAATCAGATCATTTTTGTCAAACCATAACTTTGCTTACCTGATCAATATTATTTTAACAAGTATTTCCTAACAATTTCCAGGTGAAAACTTGGGGCAAGTTTTATATGCATGTTCACTCCATTTCAATAAGTGAAGTTTTACTCACTCTGCTATTCATGTCTTCCATTTCCTTTGCCCTCTGAATTCTCCTCATTTCCATAAAGTGCTCTTTTTTCTTTTGCAACCAGGCTCTAAACACCATTTCATTCTCTTTTTTCTTCTCTTTCTCCTCTTCTCTTTTCCGTTGTTCTTCCTGGTAAGAACAATTATAAAGAAATAAGTCAATTTGTAGGGCAGGGAATACAGAGTATGTGTTATCAGAGCAAAGTACCATGATTTCAATGCCAGACTTTCTTAGGGTGTAGGGTGAAGCAAGGATGCACATTATTCCCACTATTGTTCAATATTGTACTAGAAATGTCAGCTATAGCAAGAAGAAAAAGAAAATTTAAGGAATTAGAATAGGCAATGGGGAAACAAAACTACCATTCTTTGCAGATGATATAATGGTATTCTTAGAGAATCAACTAAAACTCTATTTGAAATTATTAACAACTTTAGTCAAGCTACAGGATATAAAATAAATCCACATAAATCATCATCATTTCTTTACATTCCCAAAAAAGTCTAGCAGCAACAGGTAGAAAGAGAAATCTCATTTAAAATAACTGTGGATAACATAATATTCTTTGAATCTACATGTCAAGACAAACCCAGGAATTTTATGTACACAATTACAAAATACTTTTCACACAGATAAAGTCAGATCTAAACAATTGGAAAAATGTTAATTTTCATTGAGTAGGCTGAGCCAATATAATAAAAATGATAACTCTACCTAAATAAATTTACTTATTGAGTGCCATACCAATCAAACTACTAAGAAGTTATTTTATAGAGCTAGAAAAAAATAAAAACAAAATTAATCTGCAAGAACAAAAGATCAAGAATATCAAGGGAATTAATGGGAAAAAATGTGAGGCAAAGTGACCCCGCCCTACTAGATCACAAACTGTATTAAAAAGCAGTGATAATCAAAACAATCTGGTACTGGATAAGAAGTAGAGTGCCAGATCAGTGGAGGAGACACAATATACAATAGTACACAGTATACATAGTCAATGAACATAACAATCTAGTATTTGATAAATCCAAAAATTCAAGCAGCTAGAATAAGAACTCACTAATTGACAAAAACTGATGGGAAAACTGGAAAAGAAGATGGCAGAAATGAAATCTAGGCAAACATCTCACATTGTATACTAAAATAAGGTAAAAATAAATACGTGATTTAGACATAAAGATGATACCATAAGCAAATTAAGGGAGCATGGAATAGCTTACCTTTCAGATCTATAGATGAGGGAAGAATTTAGGACCAAACAAGAAATAGAGAAGCATGACAAGATTATATTAAATTAAAAAGGTTTTGCACAAATAAAACCAATGCAACCAAGATTAGGAGAGCAGAAAACTGGAGGGAAAGTTTTATGGCAAATATCATCTCTGACAAAGGCCTCATTTCTCAAATATATAAAGAACTATGTCAAATGTGTAAGAAAACAAGTTATTCCTTAACTGAAAAAATGGTCAAAGGATATGAACAGTTTTCATAAAAAGAAATCAAAACTCTCTATAATAATATGAAAAAATAATCTAAATCACTATTGATTAGAGAAATGAAAATTGAAACAACTCTGAGATGCTACCTGACATCTATCAGACTGGATGATATGACAGAAATGGAAAATGATGATAAATGTTGGAGGGTTGTGGGAAATTGGGACATTAATATATTGCTGGTGGGGCAGTGAATTGATCCAACCCTTCTGGAGAACATTATAAAAGTACCCATACCCCTCTTTGATCCAGAAATACCACTACTAGGTCTGTATCCCAAAGAGGTTTTTAAAAATGGGAAGGGACCTTATTTGCACAAAAATATTATAGCAGCCCTTTTTGTGGTGTCAAAGAATTAGAAAATGAGGGGATGTCTATCCATTGGGAAACGACTGGACAAATTGTTGTAAATTATTGTAAAGGGATACAATTCTATTAGAAAATGATGAGTAAAATGGTTTTAGAAAAACCTAGAAAGACTCACAAGAACTGATGCAAAATGAAGTGCCAGAAGAACATTGTTCATAATAACAGCAATATTGTATAATGATAAAATGAATGACAGATATTCTGAGCAAATATGATGATCCAAAACAATTCCCAAAAAGAGTTCATGTATCCACCTCTGGATAAAGAACTGATAGAGTCTGAATGAAGACCAAAAGATAGTATTTTTCACTTTATTTTCTTCTTGAAGTTTTTTTTTTAATGTGTTCTCTTCTACACCATGACAATATGGAAATATATATATGATTTCAGGGACCTGAGCATGTTTGTAAGCAGAGAAAAAGGCACCATTAGCAAGGAAAAGACTGAAGACACTTTAAGGAGGAGGATGTCTAAAAGCTGGGAGAGATGAGATTAAGTGAGATTAGGGTTCCGGAAACATCATTAACCTGTGGGTAATAGTACAAGTGGTTCTTTTGTGCCTGAAAGAGGGGGAAAGGAGAAATTTTAAAGAAGGAAAGGGCGCTGAGTGAGTTAATGTTACATAATCTTACCCTTCTTAGTGAAAGAGGAGGCTAAGTCATTTGTTAAAGAGTGCTGGGTGGTGAGGATAGCATTTCTAGAGAGAAGAAAATGTCCAAAATAATTGCTTTAGGGGAGGACGTAGGAACTCAGTAAGGATTGAACAAAAAGATTGAGCAGCATAAATAGTCCACTTGAAGACATGTGCCATAAATCTGTACCAGGTAAAGTTAACATTATTTCATTTCTTTTCCCAGTGACATCTAGTACTCTTAAAGCACTGGTGGGAGGTATTGCAAAAGAAGGGATACTGATATATTAAACCTCCATGATGCGTCTACTTCAAGTATTCCTAAATGCATTGTTTTTCTCTTATTTTGGCCATGGGCAAGGCTGGAATATTTGCTCTCTAAGTTCCATTTATAGTCCTGTAACGTTCCTACCATTGTCTAATAATGTTTCATGGATTTTTAGGCCCAGAAGATATTTCATATATGTTAGATCACTATAAGATTAAATTGAGAAAAATGCAAAATGATTCTCAGGCATTCTTCCTCTTCTTCAGTGACCGTGGTAGTAAGGGAAAGAGAAGATGTTAAGAATCACAGGTTTTGACCATTTATGAACCTTCACTGAATTGTTGGTGCTCTAAATGTGAATCCCTTGTCCAATAACTAATGAATTATAAAGTATACGGAAAATTCAGTAAATTCTCCAAAAAGAAATCACTACTTGGTGATTTCAATCAATACTTAGAATTTAAATGCAAAAGGTAGAAATAGATAAAGATAATGAAAAATATATTGGAAAATACAGATCATAAATAAAAATTGAGAGGCATCAAAGACTTTTAGAATAAATAAAAGATTGAATGTTTATACATGATGAATAATTTAAAGAAAGAAAATGACAGGTGCCAGACATGATGAACATAAAATTTCACAAAAATAAAAATGAATATACATTTCAAATAGAAAAGAACTGAGTCATTAAATATAAAAGAAAAGAGATGTGGCAATTATTCTTGATTTACTATTTAGGTACAATCAGACCACTTGACTTAAAAAAATCAAAATAATACAGAGCTAAAAGAATGAAAATATATAATGTGGAATTAAAACAAAAATTAAAAAAGACATAGAAAAACATGTTATCTTCACTCTTTAGTTTTACTGATGCAAATCAATTATCATAATGAGGTAGGTAGCACAGTGGATAGAATGTGGGACTTGGGAGTCAGGAAGACCTGAGTTCTAATGCTGCCTCAGATACTTACTGGCTGGATGGCCCACAGAAAGTTACTTAACCTAACTGTGCTTCAATTTCCTTATTTCTAAAAACAGAGATAATAAGAGCACCTCAGGGGATTGTTATAATTATTGAATATTTTAACATAGATAAGGCACTTTTGCAAATCTTAAAGCACTATATGAATGCTAGCTATTACTACTATCATTAATATTAGCACCAAGACAAAGTAAAAAGCACTTTATTCAGTCAACCCTTGACTTAACTGCCAAGTGGAGAGATACAGCAGTCAATAACAACAATCAACTGAAAAAACAATAGAGAGAAAGATGATGGAAGATTAAAGGCTGCAGTCTCTCATTAAACAGAGAAAAGAAGTGGCAAAATTAGTTCAAAGAAACCTTGACAAGATTCAGTTAAGCAGAATCACCCTAAGAGCATTAAAGATGACAATGGAAGGAGGGCACAAATAAAGGAAGAAATGGCCATATCTACAACAATTTTTATAACAACCAGTTTTCATCATCAAAGAAAGACTACCACAATTTAACTCTTAACATAAAAGATGCATTTAGAGTAGAGGTAGAAATGATACTAAAGAGAACAAGCATTATAAATGCTGCAGGCTAGACCCAATTATGCATAGAAGTGATCTTTGCTGGGCACAACATAATTGTAAAAGCGTGAGGACTTGATTTAAGACTAACAAAAGGTAACCAAGATCGTATCAAAAGTACCAAACTATATTCCTAGATTCCCATCTATATCAAAATTAGAGGACCATACTTTATACACACCATTAATGGTATCGTATCCTCAGTGAGGATATTACAAGAAACAGGCAGGTTTTTACAAGTGATATTCTACACTGGATAGATCTAACACTACACAGCTGAAAGATTCAGGAAGCACAAGAGGTCACTGTGCCTATTGTTTATTATTTAAAACAAAAAAAGCAACAGAATTTTATTCAGGAGAGCAAAGCACCACTTAAAGGCTCTCTATCAACAAGGCAACTGTTGTAGCATAGTCAATAAAGAACTGGCCTCTGAGTCAGGAAGATCTAGGTTCAAGTACCTGAAGAAGCAAAACAAAGATAACCTTGATAAATGACTGCTAATCTCAAATGAGGCATAAAACATGGAGATCGAGGCTTGCTCAAATAGGTTCACCACTGTTGGGAAGAAGAGGTCCCATGCTGAGGCCAAGCTGAAGGGTGAACATCTATAAGTAGTTGCACCCTTCATATAGTTTTGTTTGGGAATGAGATGGTGCTGGTTACATCAAGTTCTGGAATACTGCAGAGGCTCTTGGAAGAGATCCATAACCACTCAAGAGAGTTTGGCCTAACCATCCAAAGAGGAAAAACTGAAGTGAATGAAAAGAGCATCTTTACAGATGTATAACCTATGGCAGTGATGGTGAACCTTTTGGAGACTGAGTGCCCAAACTGCAACCCTCATGCCTCATGTGAGCCACCCCCTTACCCCACACAGGGGAGGGAGGAAGTGCTCCCATTGGGCAGCTGGGCAGAGGGGTGGAGCATGTGAGAAATAACCTCAGGCAGATGGAGAGGGGGATCCCTCTGGCAGATCCAAAGCATGTGTCATAGGTTCGCCAGCACAGACCTATAGAATTCATCAATCAGTCAACAAATATTTATTAAAAGGTTTACAAAGAGGGGCAAGCTGGGTAGCTCAGTGGATTGAGGCCAGGCCTAGGGACAGGAGGTCCTAGGTTCAAATCCAGCCTCAGACACTTTCCAGCTGTGTGACCCTGGGCAAGTCACTTGACCCCCATTGCCCACCCTTACTACTCTTCCACCAAGGAGCCAATACACAGAAGTTAAGGATTTAAAAATTTAATAAAAAAAAGGTTTACAAAGATAAAACTAAAAACAATCCTTGCCCTCAAAGAGCTTACATTCTTTCAGGGGAACAAAACACACAAAATAAATATAAGATCATTTCTAAGGAGAGGGCATCAGTTACTGGGGGATCCTTAAAGGCTAAATGTGTAAGACTTAAGCTGAATTTGGAAGGAAACATGGGACTTTTACAAAGGTGGAGCTGGAAAAGATTTTTTTTAAAAAGGGAAAAGGACCTCTTTGTACAAAAATATTTATAGCATCTCTTTTTGTAGTGGCAAAGCATTGAAAACTGAGGGGACGTCCATTAACTGGGGAATGGCTGAACAAGTTGTAATGTATGATTGTAATGGAATATTACTGTGCTACAAGATAGGATGAGACGGATGATTTAAGAAAAACCTGGGAAAGACCTACCTGAACTGATGCAAAGTGAAGTGAGCAGAACCAGGAGAACATTATACAGAGTAACAGCAATATTAAATGATAAGCATTTATGAATCACAACTTTTCTTAGCAATACAATGATCCAAGACAATCCTCTCAAGCACTCATAATGAAAAACTGCAATCTACCTCCAGAGAAAGAACTGATGAGTCTGAATGCAGACTAAGACATAATATATTTCATTTTATTTCTCCACTTTTTCTCTTATTTGTCCAAGTTCTCTTTCAAAAATGACTAATATGGAAAGATATTTTACACTAATTAACAAACAAACAAAAAGGCATTCCTGGCATGGTGGTCAATCAGTGCAAAATCACAAAGTTTGGAAATGGAGTATTAGATGTGAGGAAAAGCAAGACTACAAGTTTGGGCTGACCAAAGAATGTGGGCAGCTGCCTTTAAAGAGTGAACAGAAGAGTTAATATGTGTCCCTAAAGAAACTAGGAAGCTGTTGAAGTGAATAGAATGGAGGTGTAAGATAGTCAAATTTGTACTTTTGAGAAAATCATATTAGAAGCTCTATGGATTATATAAGATGAATTAGAGAATGGAGAGACTTGAAGTAATAGCTACCTAAGAGAGACTGCAATGTCTAAACAAGGATGGTAGTCATATAAGTAAAGAAAAGGCAATTCAGAAATCAATGGTCATTTGAAGAGAAATAGTTTGATGAAGTAAGAAGTCTCATCACAAGGCTATAAATTATATCTGTATGTGTGAATATATATGTATACATATATATATATATATGTGATAGCCATCATTCTATGTATATATCTGGGATAAACAGATCATATGGACAATGAGTTATGCCCAAAACAGGAAAAGGAGAGTATGTTGGATTAACTTTAAGAAATTAAAAACTTCTTTTAATGATCTCAAAGTTCACTAGAACAAAAGGTCATATTTTTAATGACAAAAAATTTCTACCAGTGTTATACTATGAATGCAAGTAATTACACCATAGTCTTTGAACAATTAATTAAAAATGACCATCACTTGAGAGGGTAACAGAAGTTGTAAGTAGGGTACAATATATAATGAGAAACTATAATGTGTTTTAAAAAAAAAAAAAAACACCTTACCTTCCATCTTAGAATCAATACTGTGTATTGGTTCTAAGGCAGAAGAATGGTAAGAGCTAGGCAATGGGGGTTAAGTGACTTACCCAGCTAGGAAGTGTCCGAGGCCAGATTTGAACCCAGGACCTCCCATCTTTGGACCTGGCTCTCAATCCACTAAGCTACCTAGCTGCCCCCTGAAACTATAATGTCTTAAGAAATATCATTAATGACAAAATAAAGAAGTCATCAGAGAAATGCACGTTTGAAAAATATAAGCTGATCATGGCAAGAGCAAGAAATAAAGCCCTGAACACTACAAGCTTCATGAAAAATCAAGGAGTTCTACCAGAACACCAGTCTTGCTGTGTTGTGTGGGGAACTTATGGGAGGACACAAACAAGAGTTGCATAAGATAACTAGGCAGAGACAGGATGCAATCAGCACTACTGGATGCACCTACATGGATGAAATCACAGATCCATCGAAGGATTTGAATAATAGACAGAAGTTGATATTTGGGTCTCAATAACCTAAATACAGCTGTACAGTGTAGAAACAGGGAGAAAGTGTGGCATGGTAGAAGGAACACAAGAATACTAGAGAGAAGAACTGTGTCTTAGTCCTTAACCTTCAGGAAGCCAAGTGACCATGAGCAAATCATCTAACCTCTCTGAGTTTGTTTATTCATCTATAAATTACAGAGTTACATGCAATTCTCTCTACAACAGCCATTCCCACTCCACATTTTTGTGATTCTATAACTTGAATTATACAAGTTGATATCCTAATTCTCTCATTAGTATCTAGATTCAACGTACTCTGGTATAATAAAGTAGAATGATTTCCTGTGAAGGAAATAAAAAATAAATGAATAGAGGGAAAAACCCTACCAAATACAAGGACATAAAAGATAATATCTTCAGAATGTTTTTCTGATTCTAGGCTGCATGCTAAAAGTTTACTATAAAAGTTATTTCAACTGCCCTTTTCTCCTTCTAGTTACTACTGAGATGAATCAGCAATTTCTGCTTCAAATGATTGACATGAGGGGATAACCAGGCTTGTTCTATTGTTATTTCCAGTGAAAATGTCTCTTTGTAATAATATTTTACATATGCAGCTGAACATTCCTATGTTTAAGTTCAAACAAGTCTAACATTCACTGAGACCAAGAACTGGACTGATGACTTTCCAATTCCTTTTAGTGCTTCACTTCTATTCAAATATAAAAATATACTGAGGGCAATATTTAAAAGCATAATTGAAGTCCTTGAAAAACCAATTTAGAATATGCTATATTGAAAATGTGTAACACAAAGATAATAACTACATTATTCCCTTGGTCTTAAACCAAATCAACAATCCTGTCAGAAGGCCAAGGACCAGAAGGCTCTATATATTAAAGTTATGTACATGAAAGAGTAAAGGAAATACAAATTGATTTTGGTGGCTCATCCTTAAGGCAGAGCCACTTGATATCTAAATTTCATCAGTTTCAGTGTGTTATACAATTTAGTTTATTTACTGTGCTTTGTAAATCTTAAGTGAAAAATCCTAAATAATGATTATCATAATTATAAATTTTTAATATAATTCTGACATTAAAATAAAATATTTTAAAAATCATTCTGGGCAACAATTTCAATTTGTCATATTTACCCAATGAAACCTTGTTCTACTTCCAATGTCTAGTTTACCCATGTTCTCACCTCTCTCTTTATTTTTTCTTTCCTCATTTCAATTTGTTTTTGCCGCTCTTTCTGTCGAGGTGAAAGACAGTACGTTGAGTTTATTGGTGATATGTTCGCAGATTGTACTCTGCGGCTAGATTTCCCATTCCCTTTGCTTCTTCGTGTGTTAACTGCGGAGCTTGGCCGGTATTTGGGATTGGGTGGTGGTTGTGGAAAATAAACCACTGGCTCCCCTGTTGATGTGTGAGCGATAACATGTGACTTAACTAGGTCTTCCTTTTTAATCCCTATCATCCCATTGGTAGTTGAATTGGAAGATCGAGGTGATAACTGCTGGTTTTCAATCTCAGTAATGTTAACATTAATGGGGGGCAAAAAACCCTGGCTCTCAATGTCTTGTAAACTCAGAAGCTCAAACTTCCCATCTCTCTCTACTAGTATCTTTCCATCCTTATATTCTTCACTATTGCCATTAGACAGTGAAAGGAGCACATTCTCTGGTCTAAGTTCGCCAGAAATACGTAGCTGTGACAGTTTCCCAGACACATCTCTCTCGTTTTCATAATCATTTCTATAGGTTTCTGTGTCTTCCAGTGGTGGGACTTCCAGATCTACTAACTTTTCCTTGAATTTAAGTTTTCTTTCTCTCTTTTCATTGACAGGTTCTTGAGTCTCCAAAATCTTGTTGGCTGTTACAATCTTTTCCATAATGTATCGTTTTACTTCTTCATCCTCATCCTCATCCAGATCCTTTTGGGTTTCTATCTTGTTTTCTTGGAATGAGTTTTCACTATCTGAATCAGATACAGGATCCAAAGGTTGAATGCTAGGTACTGAAATGAAGTTATTTCGTCTTGGTGACAGTTCCTCCTTTGATAACTTCTCAGGATCAGGAAGCTGTTTTGTGTCCTCGCCTCCTTTTTCATTCTCTTTCAGTTCTTCATTAGTAATTTCTTCCTTTTCACTACATATCTAAAAAGAAACCAAATTCTCTTTTAGTCAGAAGATTCAGAAATGAGGTTCCCCAAATCAAATGCAAGAATTTTTTATAGTTATAAAACTTTCTACAGGAGAAAATGTTACTTACTTACAATTCAGATATGATACTCTATTGTGATTACATAATGAAAAATTCATTACAAGAAACTCTCTCTATATACATACACACACACATATGAAAGACCTTTTTGAAATTTTTACTAAATTTTATTTTGGTATAATAAAAAGTTTCAGCTAAATGCTGCATTAATGTGCTTTAAAAACATACATATTTTTGGTCTGCTTCATTAAAGGAGTTAACTGTATAGCTACCATTTTTACTTGGGAATTTCCTATTTGTATATCTCTCCATTTACAGTTTAAAAAGAGATTTAAAAATATATTTCCTCCACATGATTCTCCTCTTCAAACTAAAAAAAAAATCCTAAAAAGTAATTAAAATGTAACCTACATGAAAAAGGAGACTTTAACATAGTATATAGTACATATGGTTGGTACTTGATGTGAGTTGATTTTAATTGAAACTTATGCAGACAGAGCAAATGACTCAAATTTTTCACCTCACATCCAGAAAATTTACAAAAATGACAGAAAACGGGAATAGATAATGTTGTCAAAGCTTTGTCAAAATATGTATGTTAATTCAACATTGGTGGGACTGTGACTTGATCCAGTTATTCTGGGAAGTTGTTTTAATTTGCATTTCTTTTATTACTAGTGGTTTGGAATAATATTTGATAAGTAATATTTCATAATTTTTCATTCAATTCTTTTGAAAACTTTGCCTTCTTTGACAACTATTTTTTTTTTATCCTGGGACTCCATTCTAGGAGCATAGGGTCACAACCAGTAAAAGCAACGGGACACACAGTCGCTCAGGATCACCCAGCTGGGAAGTGTCTGAGCCCGGATTTGAACCTAGGACCTTTCATCTCTAGGCCTGGCTCTCAATCCACTGAGCTAGCCCAGCTGCCCCTACTTTAGGTTGCAGTTTCTTTAGCAGATGTAGTTTTTACAGGGTGGGGTTGTTAGTCCCACGCCCAACCCTCCTCCTTTTTTCATCTGGGCTAGGGACCATCCTTGGCCCAGGAGTGGTAAGGGTGGGCAGTAGGGGTCAAGTGACTTGCCCAAGGTCACACAGCTGGAAGTGTCCGAGGCCAGACTTGAACCTAGGACCTCCAGTCTCTAGGCCTGGCTCTCAATCCACTGAGCCACTCAGCTGCCCCTTGACAACTATTAGGGAATGATTATTGGTCACATATATCTCAAGCACACAAATCTGACCTCCAATGTTGGAGGTCAGATTTGTGTGCTTGAGATATTTGATATAAAGATTTTCCTTGATTAACAATCTCCCTCCTTATCAAAGGCATATTGATCTTGTTCATGTTAAAGCTTGAAAATTTTATGATGTTGAAATTGTCTGTTTTCTCCTTTACAATCACATCTGTTTATTTGGCAAAGAATTCTCCTTTTGGCCATAGTTGTAAGAGGTATTTCCTTCTCCATCCTACTCTAAATTTTTTAAAGAGGTGACTTGTTATAGTTAGGCCACCTGTTCATTTGGAACTTGATTGTAGTGAATAATGGAATTTGTGGTAAAAACCTATTTTTTTCCGTATGGCTTTCCAGTTTTCCAAGGAGTTCCTGTGAAAGAGTCCATCTTGCAGAAAGATTATTGGTTTAATTGAGTATTAAGGCTACTGTTTCTGATTCTTACTTATCTAGACTGCTGCACTGATCTATTTTTCTGTGTTTTAATTATCATAAAAAATTTTTATGATTACTGACTTATCATACAGTTTAATGTCTGGAAAATATCATCCCCTCCTTATCCATACTATTTTTTTTCACTATATCCCATGACATTCTAGACATTTTTTCTTTGAAATAATTTTTTTGTCTAGTGGGACAAAGTAATTCCTTAATGATCAGCATTAGGGGTGCATGTTTGATCAGCAAAGGCTCTTTGGGGGCCCTTTTCTCTTTTTTTACATTCTCTCTCTGGGACACCTATTTCCAAGGATTTTAAAAAGCATTTATGAAATGGCTCCCAGATCTATATTCTCTAACCCAAGGTTCACTTCTGAGTTCCAATACTCCATAACCAATTGCCTACTGGACATGCCCCACTGGCATCTCAATTTCAACATGTTCAAAACAATTTATAATCTTTCCCTCAAAAAAAATGTCTTCTTTACTTCCACATTTTTGTTATAGGTACTACCCCCCTCCTTAGGAATCATCCTAAACTCTTCACACACATGCCTCTCCATCAATCATCAAGACTGTTGAGTCTCTCTACACATCTCATGCATCTATCTCTTTTTTTTCCTATTCCTATACACATACTCCTATTTCAGGCTTTCTTACCTGATAGCAAAATTGGGAGAACTGGTCTCCCTCCCCCTAGTATTCTCCTCACCAAGCCATGGCCCATAGAGCTACTAAAACGCTACATAAAGCACAGGTGTGACCATTTCTCTCCCCTGTTCAATTAATTTGTGCGACTCCCTATTATCTCTTGAATCAAGTATAAACTATCCTATTTGGCATTTAAAGCTCTTTGCAGCCTGATCCCAACCTATTTAGTTTGCCTAATACTTAGCTTGAATACTGCTTTCTATAAGAAGCCTGTCCTAAACCCTACCTGGTGGCATCTTTTCTCAGAAAATTATCCTGATTTTATTATTCCGTATATTTCTATGTATTTGGCAGAAAGATGCTTTTGATCCTTCTAGAATGTCAGCTCCTGGTGGGAGGGGGGGGGAGTCACTACATTTTTTATTCTGTATCCCCTGCACTTAACAAAGCACAAGTTTAGGCACTTGGTAAAGAAATGCTTGTTGATTGATTGACTGACTGGCTCTCATTTTGAGGAGTGTGCTGCAGCAGGAAGAATGATGGCTTTGGATTCCAGAGTGACCTGGGTGCAGGGAACTTAATGCCTTTGATTGCTGGTTTCCTCATCTGTAAAATGTAATTATTAAGATCTAGAATGTCTATCTCACGGGGGCACAGAGTTGGGGTGAGAGCCTCTGTGTCCCTACACTGTATGGGCTACTACCGTCGTTCCTTTGACCCATTCTCAGCTGCTCCTGCTGTCCCTTCCTCTAACCACCCCCTAGAGATGCTCTTCCTCTCAGAGGCGAGCCTCACTGCGATGTCACAGCACCTCTCCTCCAAGTCTCCTTCTCCCTACTCCCAGGGCCTGTCTCTGGCCGGAGCCCAGCCTCTCATCCTTTAATTCCCAGCCTCCGGGAGCAACCTTCAGCCTCTCCCCACTCCAGTCTGTCCTCTTCTTGGGTGCCAACTGATCTTCTAATGCGAGTGTCAGATCTCATCCCCTCTTTCTTCATTAAGTTCCAGGGGCTCCCTATTACTTCCAGGATCAAATATAAAAATCTTTGGTTCGTAAAGTCCTTCACGACCTGGCCCATTTCTTTCTTTCTACATATACTCTATGATTCAGCTACAAGGATTTTTTCTCCCCGTGCACAACATATTTTATTTGCAGAGTCAAATCTAAGCCTTTTAGGGAAAATGGCAGCTCCCAGATCAGTCTCCTTCCTCTTTCTTGCACATGACACTTCCGTGCCCAGATTCAAAACTCTTTACTGAGCGCCTAGCCTAGAAGGCTCTCCCTTTTGACTCTGACCTCCGCCTCCCCTGGCCTCCTTTCAGACTTATGCAGGTCTTTCCCAGGCCCACTCCCCCACCTGGTGCCTTCCCTCGGAGATTACTTACTATTTACACTGTATATCGCTCAAATGTACCATTTCTGCATGCTCTGTGTATTTCTTATGTTTATCTTGTTATTTACACGTTGCAGCCTCCCCTCCCCCATTGTCACTCAAATCAGGTTTGGCATCACCAACCCCCTACGACTGTTCTCCAGAGTTATCAGTGAACTCTTTCTAGTCAATCCATAGACTTTTTTCTCAGCTCACATGATCTTCAATCTCTCTGCCTCTTCTGACATCACTGATTATATTCTCTTTAAAGCACCTTTCTTTGTTCATAAATTATTCACGTAATACCAAGTTTTGGTTGTATGTAATAACTCTGTCACTCACATTTATAACAACTCATTTTAAGGTTTATAAAAAAAATTCTCCACAACAACTCTGTGAGGTAGGTAGTCCAAGTATTATCATCCTCATTTTACAAATAAAATAACTGAGACTCAAAAGAAAGTTAAGAGACTCACTGCCTACAAAAACTTGGAATCACATACAGATTTTCTAGCTTACTTCATCCTCCCAAGTCCAGTCAACAAACATTTATTAAGCACCTACTATCTGTAGTCTTCTTGTACAGTTTCATTTATTAAGAGAACATCATTTCATAATCTGACCTAAGCTACATCCAAATCGTATTTTGGGGTTAATGTATTCACATTTTTCTTTTAATGCACTTAGTTATGTTTCAATTCAAAGACTCATTCAAAAAAAATTTCTTCTTCTATGTGAGGAAAACATTGTGCTAGATGCTAAGAGAAAAAGAAAATGAAGAAACAGTACAGATATAGCAATATATTAAAAAAAGTTATTGTCTAGAGTAAATACCTCAACACTGCTGACATGGCTTTTTTCTTCTTCGTTAATTAACCATTCAAGATCCTTTTCAAAGTCATCTTCATATTCTCCACTTTCCATCAAATCAGTGTCTTTCTTTTCATTCATTTTCTCTTTATTAAACAATCCTTTAAGATATAAAAGATACAGTAATATGTTCTCATAGGAAAAGGAATCCTATAAAAAATCTAGAATTTCCAAAGGAGATAATACTGAATATAACATTGATTTCACTAAAAAAAACTTATTTAAAGTTTATAAACTAAAGAATCTTTAAGTAATGAAAAAATTTCCTGAATCACATTCAGAATATCTTCTGATAACTGCAAAGAAGTTTGAAAGAAATATATAGGCATACCTTCTTGTATTGTGCTTCGCTTTATTGTACTTCACAGATACTATGGTTTTTTTACAAATTAAAGGTTTTTGACAGCCCTGAGTCAAGAAGTCTCTTGGTGCCATTTTCCCAATAGCATGTGCTCACAACATGTCTGTCACATTTTGAAAATTCTCTCAATATTTCAAATTTTTTCATTATTATTATGTCTGTTATGATGATCTGTGATCAATAATCTTTTATATTACTAATGTAATTGTTTTAGGGGACCACAAATTGTGCCCAATGGAGCAAATTTAATCAATAAATGTTGTAGGTGTTCTGACTGCTCCACTCACTGACCATTCCCTATCTTTCTCCCACTCCTCAGTCCTCCCTATTCCCTAAGATATGCTATTGAAATTAGGTCAGTTAATAATTCTACCATGGCATCTAAGGGTTCAAGTGAAAGGAAAAGTCAATCCATGTGGCAAACTTCACTTTGTCTTATTTTAAGAAATTGCCACAGCTACCCTAACTTAGCAACAACCACCCAGATCAGGAAGCAGGGATCAAAACTGTGGCAAGTCTCTCCACCAGCAAAAAGATTACAACTCTCTGAAGGATAAAATGAAAGTTAGCATTTTTTAGCAATGACATATTTTTTATTTAAGTGATGGGTCTTTTTAGTCATAATATTGTTGTCCATTTAATAGACTACAGTATGATGCAAACATAAGTTTTATATGTCCTGGGAAACCAAAAAAATTGTGGGACTCAATTTAATGCCATATTTGCTTTATTGTGGTGGTCTGGAACTGAACCCTCAATTTTTCTAATATGTCTATATCACAAAAAGCCCTGAGATTTTAGAGATGAAATTTTCAGTCCTTTTCCCCCTATCCCACCTCTCTCTTCTAATTTCAGAACTCATGGTGTCAGCCAAGGGCAATTTTCCTTTTGAGTTCCATTCACTAATTAGAGCATAGAAGATTGGCAAGAAACCACCAGTGGGGGATGCTCCCACTCAGAGATCCCTTCTGGTTGCAAAGGGACTCTTTACAGAAGAAAAAGAAATTGGGAATTCAGCAATGATGGCAACAGAACTGCTTTGGCCTGGTATTTCCCAGTCAAACAGAGCTGGTTGCTAGGGTTTTGGATTGTGAGATTTTTAGTTTCCTCAAACACACAACTGATTCATTCTTTCCTCTCAACAAAGACAATTGGTTATGCAATGGGAAAGAATTGTAGAATCTCAGAGCTGAGAAGAACCAAACCAGACATCTAAAACTATCCTCTATCTAATGTACCCAACAAGTATCCATGTACCTTTCATTTGAAGATATCTAATAAAGAGAATCTACTCCCTTCCCAGGTAGCCCTTGACACTTTTGGATAGTTTTAATTAATGGAAAATTTTCCTTTAACTCTAAGAAAATCAAATATTGATTTTGTATTTCATATTGTATTCCATTCTGTAATTGACTCCATTCTGTAACTGCCTACGCCATGTTATTTTGGTCTCTGAGTTAGGTTCAGAAGTTCATGAGTCCAGAAGTTCAGTTTTCTTTTCTGAGTTGTTTCCCTAACAAATAAAACTGTTATCTTTGAAGGATATAGGTAGATTCCAGGGAGTTTGGTCTATTATCTCTGCAACACTGTCTGCCCTTCAAGAAAAGTCTGATCTGGTATTGCTGTGACACTAACTAGCCATCCAAGCAGACATCACCAATGAGTGTTCCCTAGCAACAAGATGGAAGGAGAGATTTCCATCCAATCATACTGTTTTCCATCATTTGTGATACTTCCAACTTTAAAACCAATCATATTGTTTTCCATCTGTGATGCTTTTGGTTCTGTGTTCCATTGTACTTCCTAAGACTATATGAAGGCTAATAGTCCTATCTTGTGGTTTTTTAGCTTACTGAGGAGCTGAAAGAACTACTTTATTGATAATTGCTAGTCAATAAGTTGCCAAATAAGTTATCAAGAAATTAAACATAATCACAACTTTATGCCTCAGTTTATCTTAATTTCAATTGTAACGCCTCAGATCTTAATTTGCTTCTTTGTACTTTCCATCTATTGCTCCTAGTTCTCTCCTCTGGGGCTAAGAGGAACAGCTCTATTACACCCTCTTCCACATGGCAACCTTTCAAGTTCTTGAGGTCAGTTACCATGTACCCCTAAATTTTCTTTTTTCCAAGGAAAATACTTCAAGTTTCCTCAACAGATTTGCTCTCTCTAGCTACTCTCTAGTTTACCAAGGACTTTCCTAAAACATGGCACCCAGAAACTGAACCCAGAACTCCAAATGTGATCTTATCATCAGAGTTTATACAAGCAGAGTTGTGGTTCCCTTGCTAGTTCTTACCCCATTCCTCTCATGACACAATGGCCTCATTCTCTTTTTTGACTTCGATATCAATCATTATTTATTCTATAAGCTAGTAGTCCACAAAAAACCCCAAATATTTCAAAATAAATGGCCAATTATTACTCACAAGTCATTTATTTCCACTTTTTAAAAAATTCAAATGTTAAAAGATTTTACATTATTTATATTAAATTTCATCTTATATTAGGTTTTACCCAATGTTTTATTCTGTCAGAAATTTTTTTGGAGAGGCAGCATGGGGCAAATGGAAAGAGCTCTGAATTTGAAATAAGGAGAACCTGGATTTTTTTTTAATCACCTCAGACACTTAATAGCTATGTGACTGGTCAATCTGAGCCTCACATTTCCTGATCTGTAAAATGGGGGCAATTATATTATCTCCCAAGCAGGTTTTTTTTAATGATACTGTTATGAAAATATTTTTTGTAAATTGTAAGGCACTGAATAAATATAATTAGCAGGTGTTGCTATGGAGCAAGGTTTAGCAGGGCACCCTTTTTTTTTTAAACTTCCTCATCCGAATAGGAAAGGGAAGGGAGAGATTCTTGTCAACCTCCCCTTTCTCAACCCAATGAATGGCTCTAGGGTATAGTCTCCCCAAGGTCCACATCGTTATTCCACCCCCCCTTCCTTCCTCAGAGATAGAAGATTTGTCCCTCTCGGCTATTTTAGGAGTTTATATAAAGATTATTATTCATGAAAGCATAACCTTAAGACCTTTTTATATATATGAAGCTCATGGAATCTCTGCAGGGTCAAAGGGAAGAAAATCTTGGTCACCCAAAAAAAGGTTAGTCCCTTGACCAATTTTTTAATTCTATCTGTCCCAATTAATCACTAGCATCCTCAGTTTTGCCCTCTCTGATATAGAATGAACATAAAGATACACCACCACAGAGTTAGAATCAAGTAGTTTCTATTTCAAGGGAAAATGTTTTCAAGGATACTAATTAAGTCAAAATGTATTAAACAGAGAAATCAAGAAGTGAATGCCAGAAAGGAAGGAGGAAGTTGAAACATTTCACAGGTTCCTGCAATCTCCTGGTGAAAAACAGTTTATCCACATTGCACTCACACTTATTTCTTTATGATCAGAGGCTCAATCATAGAAACTATGCTGAAAATCTAATCTCTGCAATAACTATTGCTGCTTTTCCCATTTCCCTTATGGCAGGTCTTTTGCTCAGGGAGATACCACGGCAACCATTGCTGCACTGTCTCTCCTCTAAAATTCTGATCTCTCTGCAATGTCTCTCCTCTAAAAGCAAAAGTAAAAAAAAAAATAAAAACAAACAAACAAACAAAAAAAACATTCAGGCTTTCTTCCCAGTCACAGAACCCAATCTAGCAAGAAAGTGGTCTCTCCCAAAGTAGAAAAAGTTGATGTCTATCCTGTTGACAATCCCAAATTCCAATTCCCAGTATTCCCAGTTAGATTATAAACCCCTTTCTCCCTGCCCACAGGACATCAGTGCAAAAAGGTCTGGTGACCTAATTATACAAATAGAAATTCTTCTTCTTCTTCTTATTATTATTATAACTACTATTATTTTATAATCTGACTATCTTCTTAATCTGTAAACTATCATTTGCCAGCTTTCATGACATTTGCACATTGCACAAAAATGCTGCCTATGACTATCCAACTTATTAATTGAAAATAAAGTGACAGCTTCCCAAGTTGAAATTGAAATCATGATTATTCCTTTGTTTCAGCCATTCGATCAGCTTTGAGTCCACCTAATTGTGCCCCACCTGTTCAACATTCATATAAGACTGGAGTGAGAAACTCAGCTTCTCATCTCAGGATCAGGACTGAAAAGGGAGAGACATTCCCAAATGACTAAGAAGTCCTTTCTAATTTTTAACTATTTAGCTGTCTTGTCTATAACTGTTGTATCAGTTTTTATCCAAGAATGTCGATATTAGAAGGGGTCTAAGGCTAACATTCTACATCAGTGGTGTAAAACTCGAATTATTAGGAAGGTTTTCCTTAGACTGACCCTGTACAGTGCCGTGACCAGGGAAGAAGAGCCCCATGATCTCTTTTTTTGTTTTGGGGGGTCTGGAGTTTCACAGGACAAACAGGAATGGTTGTGGGGCTCTTACAGATGGCAGATCTCAATTCTTTATCTTTCACTTCCCAACCCACCCCTCTTTTCAAACTTCCCTTTTACTATCAAGGGTTTCACCACCATTCTTCCAGTCACACAGATTCACATCAGTGTCATCTGAGATCCTTCACTATCCCTCCCGACACAGGGCTAATCAGCTGTTAATCTTGTTTCCACCTCCATCTCTCTCCCATCTGTTCCCTTCTCTCTCACAGAAAATCACCACCTAATTCAGGCCTTCATCACTTCTCACTCAATAATTAATGTAACCTCCAAATTGTCTCTCTCAGGTCTCTCTCCTTTCTCCAAATTATCATCCACAAGGACCAGAATGGTTTTCTTACAGCTCTCCTCTGACTAGCCATCCTTTAGTCATAAAGTGGTTGCTTATTTGTGCTAGCATCCCCCATAAGAATAAATATGATTTAATCTTTTTGATATCCTTTTTAAATTTATATTTTGTATTAAGTTTCATGATGTCCATAATTATAAGTGCATTTCCTATTATAAATAATGTATAAGTAAATAAATATCTATAAATTGGGAATATGAAAAAAATCATACTGATGATGGAGTATAATTTTAAAAGTTTAGAGGCCACTCATTTGCCTCTTAAAATACACTACTTTGAACTTTTTAAGCTAATGTTTTCTCCACCTAGTTCTCAAATTAGATTTTTAAGCTCAATGAAGGGCTGTATCTTTTACTTTGTTTCTCCCAGTGCCTAGGATATTTTGCATACTGTGGGCATCCAACAATATTTGATTGAAATAATGAAATGATAATGTAATGAATCTGAATTAATGTGATAATTAAACAAGAATCCAAGATTAATAGAAGTGTTCATGTAGGCATAAATGCCATTAGCACTCCAGGTTATAAAATATAACAATAAATTCTATTTTTTGAATATATATGCTCTGTATTCAATGCCTTTTAAACAAGTCAGTGCAATATTCCATTTCATTTTATGAGTTCTAAAAACAAATTATTTCCTACTTGGATTATTTCTAGTTCATAAAAGTTCTTTAGGTATGTTATGTGTATTATTTAACTTCAAAATGTTATCTTTTAATTACTGAAAGGAAAATAAATCAGTGTTTACCCTAATTCCAAAACTGGTCATGGAAATCAGAACAGCAGGGCTTCAAGACTAGCAAAGCCACTGGTGTTTTAGTGGGGTTACTCAGGGTCATATACATCTTTTATTCTTAACCTATCACCCATATTCTTAGCCACACAAAAAATAAAAACAGAAGCAGGCCTTTAGAATAGTGGAATTACAAAAAAAAAAAAAAAACAATTACAAAGCCACTAAAAGAAATTAATGATGTTTGGATTATGCAGAAACAGTTTTATCTATTAGCTTCAAATTCCTCTTCCATCAAATTTTTTTTTTACTAAGTCTATTAACTGAGCAAATTCATTATTTTTCTTCACTTGTTTTTCAACTTCTAGTAGCTAGCTAACCACTAATTAAAAATAAAATACCAAAATTTGATTATCAGCGAGGGGAAAAGCAAGTTTATTATTTTCAAGCAAATTCAAAAATATATCCTTTAGCACCATCCATAGTAAAAACTGAACACAGATCAGAACACACATCCCTTAAGTCTTATTCAGATGCGTCATAGGGCACTCAACTCCCTTTAGTTCTCTTAATCTTCATCCCTAGTGTACAATCCATATGGTACAAAATCAGTATGCTTGAAAGGAGACACTTGGGCCAAATTCATTAATAATGGTATTCCTGTCTTATTTTTCTACTGTGAGTTTAATATATCTGAACTTCACAATGTTTATCCCTGGTAAGCAAAGATGTGATGTCTTGGACACCCCAACCTTTTCAAGACATATTTTAATAACAAAAGGAAATTAATTCCCTCCCTATGGATGTCTGCTAAATCCCCTAGTCTCCTAGTAGTTAGGAGACTAGAGATCTTTTAGTCTGAGTCTGAATTAACACATCTATACTTATTTCACAAGGTTTTATTTTGGAGATTCTTATTCTTTCATAAGCAACTGAATCCAACCAGGGACATAAGTCCTTAGATAAAATTCTCTAAGAATTCTTATGGGAAATTTTGGAGTTCTCGAAGTAAGACCATACATTATCAAGTTGTAAGGTAAAATAAACTGAAGAAAGGAAGAGGAAAGAAAGAGAGAGAGAGGGAGGAAGGAAGGAAGGAAGGAAGGGAGGGAGGGAGGGAGGAAGGAAGGAAGGAAAAATAGAGGAAAGGGAAGGAGAAAGGAAGTCGTTTTAGGAAAGAGAAAATAACATCTGGCTCATAGCATCTGGGCTGTCTATCCAGGGCTATTGTCATATGTAAAACCCCAAAGCTCATAATTGTGCTCATGCCATGACAACTAATGATTTTTACAATCACTCCCTTTGGGGTAGGATCCTTGCTTTTTAATCAGAAGCTGAACACGAAAAGTTCACATTAAACAATGCTTTTTTCATGTAAACTCAAATTCTCTCAAATGTCTTTTGGGCTAGGGACAAGGATGGCCATTCTAAAGCCGAGTAGTCTCCGGTCCGAGCGCCCAGGACGCCAGTCCCCTGGGGGGCGCCCCCACCCCGTTCCCACGCCGCCCTCTTCGGGTTCCCCTTCTTTTTGCCCAACCCGCCTCCCTTTCTCCTTCCCGTGCGTCCCCCCTCCTGCCTGTGGAGGTGTCACCGAGATGGAAAGGAACAGGGACGGATGAGGGCGGGACAGGTCCTCTCTTGCTTTTGGCTGGCTTCAGTGAGTGAGGCGAGAAAAGGCAAGGCTGCAGCCGCAGCAGCGGCGGAGGCAAGGGGAGGAGGAGGCGACGGCTGCAGAAGAAGAGGTGGCAGCGGTGGCTGGGACCGAGCTGCCATGGCAACAGCCGGACCCCGCCTCTTCCATCCGGGGCCTTTCACCTGCACTGATGGCGACTCCCACCCTCACCCCAGCGCAGGCGCAGACCATAGCGTGCCCTACCTGGTCTCCCCGAACCCTCCGTCTGACCGGGAAGGAACTTTTCTGACACTGTTTCCATGGTGACCGCCTGAGGAAACACAACAGCGAGCCCCAAGTTCGAGGTGGAGATGGGATTTAAGTGTCGGCCATCCTGTGGGCGTGGCTTTCGGTTTCCACTCTTGTTGTTGGTCTTACGGGAAGCCCCTCTAGAAGTTCTCTTCATGACTTAGTTTTAGACTTGAAGCAGCACGTAGGTCCGCCTTTTACCTAAGGAAGGACCAGTTAGGATTTATCGGCCTGTTTTGGTTCATTTTTTTTCCTTAACCAAGAACCCCAATTTAATATTTGAACACTGAGGAGGTGAGAAGGGTCTTCTAATAGGGTGGGACGTGACCTTAATTTCTCTCCAAAATGGACCTGCCTTTGGAATGGAGAAGCGAGATGCGCTTAATTTAGATCAAACTTGTTCAGGAATGGCCGTTTCTCCCTCACCCCGTGCAAATAAAGATACTTGGAAACTACTCCTATTATTAAAAATCACTGGCATCTTCAAATAATTACTTTTCCTCTAGGGAGCTTTTTGAATTTTTAAATTAAACATTCTCCAAATCCTAGGATATAATATAGAACAGAAATTTAAAAAATAATTAGAATTACTCAGTTTGGCTAACCAAAATAGTGATTCTCAGTGATTCATCTGCAATCTTCTTTCTTCTGTGGTATATTTGGAAGTGCTTGTTTTAGTTGGTATCTGTTAATGTCATAATAAAAAAAAAGTTGGAATTAGTACATTGCCCTAATATTAACCAAAATATTAAGACATATACATTTTTCCTGCAGTATATATCTGAGTTCTTATTTAAGTTGATATCTGTTAATGTCAGAATAAAAATAAGATTAGAATACATTGCTCTAAAATGAATGAAAATAAGATAAATGCAGATTTTTTTCTTCACTGCAAATGGGAGCACTTATTTTACTGTCAATGTCAGTTTAAAAAATTATAATTAGTACCTTGTCCTAAGATGAACTAAATACCTATATTTATCAAGTTGGTACAAATTTTTTCTTGTGTGTGGTGGAGTTGGGGAAGAAGAGTTTACTGCTCAATAATGCATAATAGTGAAAAATGATATTTGAAAGTGGCCCAGAGAATTTTTCTAAATTATTTTGTGATGGTTTATTGAACTTCAAGCCAAAAGCATGAAGCATGTGAAAAGGAAACAAATTCCCAAAGATTTGTTTTTCAAACACATGACCAAAACAAAAAAAAAAAAACAAAAAAAAACCAAAAAAACCCCAAAAAAAACAGCCAGGAACTGGATTTCACTGGATTTCACAGGTATAGGGAATTTCCCAGGTGAAGACACTACCAATGGTGGACAACACCTTGCCAGTTTTTAGGAAAGATGCTTACAGCTGAGTGGTTAAGTTATTTTGCTCATTGTCACACAATGAGCACACACACACACACAGACACACACACACACACACACACACTTTTAAAAGTGGAAATAGTTTTGAGTCTCCTTAAAATACCAAAGTAAAAAATAATTTTTAAAAATGTGTAGACTTCTGAAAGAAAAAAAAGATTACAAGTGATGAAGTTTAGTACCTTAAGGCCAATTAGAAAGTGTTGATTAAACCTGAAAAAAATTTCATTAGATTATGTAACAACACTTTTGACTTGAATTCTGTTTTGATAACTGAATGATTAATAAGGCTGTAATAAATAAGAAATATAATACTGTCTCACGTTGAGAGCAGCTGTCAGTGGATAGAATGCTTGACCTAGAGTCAGGAAGACCTTATTTCAAAGACAACTTCAGACATTTACTAGCTGTTTGACCCTGACCAAATAGTTTAACCTCTGTTTACTTCTGGGAGGATCAAATAAGATAATATTTATAAAGAACTTGCCACAAAATAGGCACGATATAAATGCTTATTCCCCTTTTCCTATCCTGCTGCCTTTCTCCATCTTAGGTTGCTCTATGCCAGCAACACTGCCTAGAAATTAGAAATATTTTTTAAAGGATCAACTTATTTAAAATAACTTTAAAAACCTCACACATTAAAGCCTTTTTATTTTATAGAAAGCCTCTCAAGTCCCCTTTTAAGGAACTAAGAAGTCTTTCTTTACAGTTTACCCAGCATTCTTTGACAACCCTGGTTATCTGGATTCTGAGCAGATAACATATTAGCAACATAGTTAAAAAACCTTAGTTGACTACTAAAGGCTGGCACTTTTGTTACAAAAATAAAATTAAATTAAATTTAAAAAATAAAGACAATTGGCAGTCACTTTCCAAGGATAAAACAGAAGAATGCTAATCACGAACCAGAAAAGTCCCAGACTGTTTAGTCTAAGAGCAAGTAGTCCTTTAATCCTCAGTAACCTCTGGGAGCATCAATCTTAAATGCCATTAGAAAGCAAAGTACTAGGCTGAAGACACCTTTGAGGGTAGTTACCAATATCCCCTTCAGTGCCTACAGTGGAGTTGTGCACATAATAGGAAATAAATGTTTGTTGATTGTTTGAATTAATATTCATAATTATTACAAGCTCACAGAAAAAGATTTAGTACAATAAGTCAATATAATCAACTGAAAAGACAGAATTATGAAATACATTTATATTTCTGTTACCTGAAGATTGATGATAAGAAAGATTTAAGGTTTAAAAGAATGAGTTTTAATCACATGGAAATTTTATTTCTCTGGATTACTAAAATAATGCCTCCTAAAGGCAGTTGTTATTTATGCTTTTGAATCAATTAAAGAAGACAACAATAAAATATAATAAAGTATCACATAATCTCTTTCTCATTAAACAATTCTAGTTTCCATGGTTGCATAACAATCAACTACAGAAATGTATAGTCAGTTTATGACAGAATAAAAAGATATTATTTGACACCAAAGAATGATATGTGATGTGTCAAAACTGCTAAACATTTAGTAATTCCTCAAAAATGATGCATATTTTATTATAGCAGAAAATTCAAACACACTTTTAAAAAGCAAAATCTACTTACTTTTTTTCCTTTTATACTTCAGTGGATTTAAGTTCTAATTAGGGGGGTAATCCTCTCCAGAGCAGATTCCAATTTTTCTAGGCCTTTTCATCCTCTGAAATTAGATCACCCATCCAATAAATTGAAGGACTTCCTATGGTTCTTTGAATATTTTGCGGATATTTTCAAAATATCTGCCTCCTTGTTATAATAAAATTTATGCTATATTTCTTAATGTTTATGACAACTTTAAAAAAATATATATGTACATATATAATCAAATAAGAATGGAAGCAAATAAGTATTAGAATTTTTTTCTCTAAATTTCTCTGATAAAGATCCTATTTCCTAGATATGAAGGGAATTGGTTCAAATTTATAAGAGCAGGGGCCATTCCCCAACTGATAAATGGTCAAAAGGATATGAATAGACTTTTTTTTTTTTAACCCTTGTACTTCAGTGTATTGTCTCATAGGTGGAAGATTGGTAAGGGTGGGCAATGGGGGTCAAGTGACTTGCCCAGGGTCACACAGCTGGGAAGTGGCTGAGGCTGGGTTTGAACCTAGGACTTCCTGTCTCTAGGCCTGACTCTCACTCCACTGAGCTACCCAGCTGCCCCCATGAATAGACTTTTTCAGAATAATTTCAAGCTTTTAATAGTTGTATGAAAAAAATGTTCCAGATTACTAATACTTGTTTGTTTTCTAGTTCTGACTTTTCATGATCATATTTGGGGTTTTCTTGGCAAGGATACTGGAGTGGTTTGTCATTTCCTTCTTTAGCTCATTTTACATATGAGGAACTGAGGCAAACAGGGTTAAGTGACTTGTCCAGAGTCACCAGCCAGTTAAGTGTCTGGGGCCAGATTTAAACTCAGGAAGACGATGAGTCTTCTTGACTTCAGTCAGGCCTAGCACTCTATCCATTACATCATATAGCTATCCATTTCTAATAATGAGATAATTAAATTAAATTAAATTAAATTATTAAATTAAAAAAGGTGAGCTTTTCTTTTACATCCATCAGATAAACAAGAAGTTGGCAAAATATAATTTTTATATAAATATTAGCCCTCTATTACTGTTGAATAATGTAATATGGTTTCAAATGACATTTCAGAGGTGTGTTATTAAACAGTTTCTCCTCATTACTACCATTATCTAAAGTACAAACATTTAAACAATGGATGATATTTACACAAAATCAAACAAACTCATTTCTATTGTGCAAAGACATTAAAAAAGAAAACTTTGATTTAGTTTGATACAGCTAACTGAGATTTCAAATTAAGTAAATACTTAGATCACTTAAGCATAGAGATGAAATAAACAGTTAAGTGCCAGGAACAAAAAAACAAAACAAAACATGACCATGCATGTTTTTTTTTTTTTTATGGTCAAAGCATATCCAATCTGTACAGATTAAATGGATTCAGATACTGTACTAAGGCCATGAATTAGAGCCAGCTCTATTTCAATAAAGGTTTGAATATTTCAAGAATGTGAGTATATCTCCCGCCAATGCACATAATAACACTCCCTACCATAATGGACTTTAATCAGTTGCCATGGGTGAAAAAAAATCTCGTCACTTGGTGGCTAAGCCATCTGTGCTATGAAACATATGTGATTGCGCCTATCACTGATCTTTTCCAATAGTCACCTTGCTAACGAATGCTGGTTGATCTCCATAGTCTTTGAAACTTGGGGCTAAGTCAAAGATGGTTGGTGACCAAAGAGAAAGAGTTGCCTAACCAGGAGGCATAATAAGTCAGAGGCTATGAGAACGAGCTCGATTCCCTTTTTTGAGGATCAAGATCTCTCAGTGCTGAATTCAATGTGAATCCAGAGTAAAAAGTAAATAGAAAGTGATTTTTAAATGGAGGGCACTAGGACCTGGGCGATTAGGAAAGCCTTCATGTATACATTGATACTTGACCTGTCTTCAAGGAAACAGGGGATTTTAAAAGACAAGAGAGAGAGAGAAAAAAAAAGAGTATATTCTGGCCTTGGACAAAAGCCCTAGTAAAGATCTGGGAAAGAAAGATAAAATGTTATGTGTAAGGAACAACAAACTAGTTTGGCTGGATTGTAGCATTGAAGAAAGACTGGAAGGATTTAAAATGTCAAATAGAAGAATTTATATTTTATCCTAGAGGCAAGAGCTATTGGAGTTTTTATTAAGTAAGGGAGTGCATTTAAGGTATCACTTTGGCAGCTATGTGGAGGACAGATTGGAGAGGATATATAACATTAGAGGCTGTGTGAATAAAAGGAAGAGGGAAATTGTAATTTGATCACAAATGTTAACTTTTTTATATTTATGTTTTGAAGCAATATAGTTTTTCAGTCATTTAAGTTGTTTTTGATTCTCTGTGACCCCATTTGGAGTTTTCTTAGCAAAGATACTGAAATGGTTTGGCAATTCCTTCTCCAGCTCATTTTACAGAAGAGGTAACAGAATTAAATGACTTGCCCGGGGTCACACAGCAAGTCTCTGAAACTAGATTTGAACATAGGTCCTCCTGACATTAGGGCCAGCACTATATCCACTTCGTGATAATAGTTGCCTCAGCTGCCTTATTTAACAATAAAGGAACCAGTTTGGCATATCTCTTATTTCAACCGGTCCCAGATGTTTTTGTTTTCTCTCCTCTCTACCTTCTTTTAATCTTCTATATCTTCTCCCCAGTTGTTTACCACTTATCCAAAACCTTGGGAAAATGCTGATGAAATGTAATTACCTGGTGAGTTGTATCTGAAATGTTCAGGGTCATTTTCTGTAATAAATTTAAACTTGGCCAGGAGTCATTGAGAAGTTTCTTATCAAAGGATCATAGAAGCATAGATTTAGGGCTGGAATGGGCCATGCCACTCATCCCTTCATGTTACAGATGAAGAAATCCTTGATTGAGTGATTTGTCCAAGGTCACATTAGTTATAAGTGTCAAAGGCCAGATTTGAAACCGTGTCCTTTGACTAAAAGAACCAATAAGTGTTTTTTACACTATACCACGTTTGCTCATGTTACCATATGGCATATCTGATACCTAATTCATTGACTTATCTTTAGAAGGCTAACACCGGATGGCTGACAATTTTAGAAGAAACAGAATTAACAAATGAGTCACTATGTGACAAAGGAGAAAGTTGCTACCATCTGGACTTGGTGAACTGGTGAGTGCTGGTGATAAATGTTCTGGTGAGGTAAGCTGGGGGTAGAAAAGAAATCTTTTTGCTTATTATCTTTTCAGCTTTATAAGTTACCCTCTTGATCAATATTTATAATTGTCAAAAAAAAGTCCTTAGCCTATCTTTATTTTTCATGTTCTTGGCACGTTTTTCAATTTTGAATCATCTGTTCATCTTTTTAAATATTTGTACTATATCCCTAAATACTTTTAATGGCCACTGTACCTCTCTTTTACATAACTCAACCATTTAAACAGTTCATCAGTAGCAACATGATGGAACAATTCAGTTACATGATGGTGTCATTGGATTTTCATGAGTAGGACTTGCAGCAGAGAAGCTGAATGAGTGATCACAATGAAATCCAGCTGGTCTGCATCTTTAAGGCAACTTATTGAGAATATGGAACAGTCTGAACTTTCTTGCCATTATACGAAATGTTCTTGAACCTGAGCAGGAGTAGATAACCCCCAAAATTGCTGTAAAAACTAGATAATTCTGTGATTCTCCAGCTCAATATGAAATTGAATTTGCTGAAATCTCTGCATCCGGTGGAACTAGGAGTTGGGATTTCCTGAAGAGAATCTGTTTTCCTAACCTTTTTTAAATTTTGAGAATATTTGAAAAATAAGGCCTTTGTCAGAGACACTTACTATAACATCCACGACCCCCCCCCCCAGTTTGTTTTCCTTCTAATCTTGGTTTTATTTGTGCAAACCCTTTTAAATTTAGTCATTTATTTTACATCTGGCAATGTTCTGTGTCTTGTTTGGATATAATTCTTCTTTTAATCATAGATCTGAAAGGTAAATTATTCCATGCTCCCTAAATTTGTTTATTATGTCATTCATTATTTTTAAATCATGTATCTATTTTGATTTTACCTTACTATATAACATGAGGTGCTGATCTGTGCCTAGTTTCTGATATTTTCTAGTTTTCCTAGCAGTTTTTGTTGAATAATGAGTTCTTCCAAAAACTTGGATCTTTGGATTTGTCAAACACTAGGTTACTATGGTCACTTACTATTGGGTGTGTTGAGTGTATAAACTATATTCCTTTGACCTACTATGCTATTTCTTAGCCAGTATCAGATAGTTTTGATGGTTGCCACTTTTCAATACAATTTGAGATCCAATATGTACCCTAATCTTTTATAAATCTTCCTGTACTTGCAATTTTTAGGGCCATATAATTCAAGTAAATGTGAATTCATTTGTATAATTTATGTTTCTCAATGGTATGCTACTTTATATTAATATTTACTAGTTTTATTCACATATATTAAAGTCTATTCTCTAACTCCAGGGATATTAAAACTGTTAAAAAAAAACACAATATGGCATGGTGGATAGAGCTGGGCAGAGTCAGGATAGACCTAAGTTAAGTTCTACCCCCGAAACATATTGACTATAATGAAGTTACTAAATTTGCCCTGTGATTTAAGCACTCTCTCACTATTAAAGGGAAAATACTAACCTGCATTGGTATTGGAAGTTTCCCTTATTTGGGAAATTTCTATACCATTGAAATCAAAGGTATAGACCTTAGTCCCCAAGAAATATAGCATGTATACAAAGGGGGAGGAATATTACAAATATTTGGACAATTAGTCATTGGAATTGCTCATTGGCTACAGGAGGGGGTGGAAGAAGAGGAGGGAAAGAACATGAATCATGTAACCATAGGGGGGGGGGGAATCCAAATTAATTAATTAAATAAAAATTTTCAAATTAAAAAAGTTAACCTTTATATTTGATAATAATTATAATAATAGCAAACATTTATATGGTGCTTACTCTATGTCAAGTGCTATGTATGCTAAATGCTTTAAAATGATCTCATTTGATGCCCACAATGACTCAAAGTAGGTGTCATCCCCATTTTATAGATGAGGAGGAAACTGAGACAAACAGAGGCTAAATGACTTTCCTGTTACACAGCTAGTAAGTGTCTGAGGCTAGATTAAATTCAGGTCTTCCTAACTCCAGGCACAGCACTCTATCTATTGCTCTACCCTTTTAGAAGAAAGTTATATAGTACATGAATCTGCCTGCATTTCATTTTGAAAATTACATCTCTCCTGTCTTTAAGAGCACAAGTTAAACTCTATCTTATACTGGGTTTGAATCCATAAAGCTTTTCATGAATGTATTAAACTGAATTATAGATTCATGCCCATACTTGAGGCTATTATATATATATATGTATATACAAATAATAAAATAGACTTTATATAACATATATATAAAATAGACTTTATATATCACATATATATAAAATAGACATATATAGTAGACTTTATATTTACATATATAAATAGACTCTTAAACTAACAAATTCTATTACTAGCCTATTTATTAGGTTAGTAATAGAATTTGTTAGTTTAAGAGTCTATTCATTCATTCATTCATTCATTTATTTATTCATCCACTTGTTTATTTATTTATTTGTTTGTTTGTTTGTTTATTTATTTATTTTAGCCATAAGAGGTAACTTTTTTTATTGTTTCCTCTGAATTCTATAACCTTTTGGAGAGAGTAATCTTATGAAAATTTAATTACTTCCTAAGTGATTCTCAGGCTCTGTAGTTCCATTAGATTATAAGCTCTTAAGGTCTGGAGCTGTCTTTTTGTATCCCCAGTGTTTAGTCCAGTGCCTAACATATGGTAGGTGTTTAATAAGTGTTTATTGATTGATCAATTTGTACAATTCAAAGGAAGCACTCTATTTAGCATAACTACATTCTATGGATCCTCTCTCTGTCTCTGTCTCTGTCTCTGTCTCTGTCTCTCTCTCTCTCTATTTGTCTCAAATCAGACTTCTCTTCACACAACCTCCAGGTCTACACTCTTTCCTTTTCCACAAATACCTGAGAAGGCTTAGCTATTTTCTCTTCAGAAAATTCCCTTTAGAAAATTGTACTCACAATCTTTTGATCCTAAGTGCTGATCTGTCTCCCAAGGCTGATGAATCCCAAGTTGTCTCTTCTCCATGAACCAATGAAGAATCAGCCTACTGATCTCTCACTACCTTTGAGGAAATACTTCCCTATTATTCTTGAGAATATTTTTCACAATTGCTGATGTATCCTGAGCAGCATACTGGGTCATAATTTCAACTCCTTTGAATGCTGGAAACTCTATAGTACTTTAAGATCTTCATTATTAAAAAAATTTTAGTCCAAGGTTCACAAGAGTTATGCTGAGGTCTTCCTGAGTTTTTCAAGTGACTTAGATAATAAAAATAAATCCATTTCACAATAATCAAATCTATTCCAAGAAAGCTTCCACAGACAAGATATAACTGCCTCATCTTCCATCACTGACTGACCTAAGTTAATAGATGCAACAACATCCTGTAGAACCAGGCAACCTCAGTCCTGTTATGACATCAGATAGTTCCATAGCCTTATGATTCAACTCAAACATGGACACCACTGGAATCCCAACACTTTCTTGATCTAAGGTCTTGATCTTCTTGATCCTTTTTTAAAAATTAATTCACTAGTTTTTTAAAATAAGTATTTACTATCTCCCCATTTCCTTGCCCCCCAATTGAACAATAAAAAAGAATAATAAAGCTATCAGGACAAATGTTTAGTTCAGCAAAACAAATTCCCACATTGCCCATATCCAAAAAATGAACAACTCATTCTTTTAAGTCCTTCACCTCTCTGATAAGAGGTGGGTGTCATGTTTTATATTTTTCCTTTGGATTCATGATTTATTCTTACATTGATGAAAATTCTACAGTATTCCAAAGTAAAATTTTTCTTTTTGATAATTCTTTTCATTATATACATTTTCCTGGTTCTGCTATACTCTATCATTTCAGAAGGATCTTCCTAGTTTCCTCTCAAACCTCTGAATTTTATTCTTTTCTTATGGCACAATAATATTCCATTCTAGATATGACATAATTTGTTTAGCTATTCCCTAATTGGTGAGCATTCTCTTATTTTGTAGTTTTTAGTTATTGTGATCTTTTTGTATGCATGTTTTTTGTACATATGAGCTTTTTTCTTCTTTCTTTAATTACTCTGGGTGAAGGTTTATTCCAGTAATTTTTTTTAACCCTAACCATAGGAATTATAGCCTCCTCTATGTTACACCAATATCATCCCTCTTTCAACTGGTTCACACAGAGAGATATACTGCAAAAGAATTTGTAGGTTTACAAGTTCTTCCCTACCCTATGATCTCTGGAATGAATGCGCACTACCTTTTAAGTTGTTTTTTAAAATAGCAACTATACGTTAACCTACAAAGGGTAAAATAACAAAAGAAGAACACTTATTTTATTTATTAATAGAATTTATCCACAAGAGTCCCTGACCCTTTCCACCTTCCTCGCATCACAGAAGGCATTGTCTGGGAGACAGACATGTTCATTCAAATGACATATCTTATGTTTCCACCTTTCAGTTCACTCTCTGGAGGTAAGATTCACAATTTATTCACCCAGTATTAATTCTGTACCTGTGCATAATGTTCTTTTGGCTCTATTCTTTCTCTGTTCATTATCCTTGCTTTTTATTTTTTATGGTGCCGTAATAGTCCATCACAAACAAACATGTACCACAATTTGTTTAGCCATTCTCCAATGGATGGGCATCCTCTCAGTTTCCAATTCTTTGCCACCACAAAGAGAGCTGATATAAATGTTTTGGAATATATAGGTTCTTTTCCTTCTTCTTGGGACATAGATCAGAAATGGTATTGTTGAGGCCAAAGGAATACACACTTTTATAGTCCTCTGGATGTAATTACAAATTGTTCTCCAAAATGATCAGCTCACAGCTCTACCAACAGTGTAATTAGTGTCCCCAAGAGAAAAATTTTAAATCACAAGATCTTAAAAACTGAAAGGACTTGATAACTTTGGCCTTGAATTTAAAACAAAAAAAATATTTGTAAAATAGGTTTTGGTCTTCTTAAAAGTCTTTCCTTATTCACTAATTTATCTTTGTTGCTCAATTTGTCTGATCTTAGTCCTGCCTGGGTTGTATTATACCCCAAGTTCATAGCCTTTTATTGGAAATATATTTGCATTACCAAAGATATTGAGAGGTAATCAGAAAGGACTTGAGTTTGAATTCTTCTTTCAATACTTAATAGTTGTGTGGCCTTGAGCAAGTCTTCCATACTTGATTCTTTTTATAAAATGGATATAATAACAACTTGAACTTACCTCACTGGATTGATCTGAGAATATCAGGTGAGATAATGTTTATTATAAAACAATTTGTAAACCATAAAATGACAAGTCGTCTGATGCTGAGCTTTTCGTTCCTTTTAGGAATCTGTTTCCTAGGTTTTTTTTCTCAGGGTGTCGGGGCTGATGTTTGAAGAAGTCTCTTCTATATTTGATCCCAGTTTACAAGCCTCCTGGTAACTTGGGTTAGGGGTTAAGAAAACCATCACCATATCATCTTGACCACCACCTCTCATTATATCTTGAGAGATAAAAATGGGAAGTTTTACTCTGTGTTCTGGGCAGAACACAGGCTATGAATTAAGTTTGGGAGGAAACCCTATCTTATCCCATGAACCCCCATCCCAATGCCAGATGAACAAAATGGTTCACTTAACAAACATTTACTTCTTTAAATTTCATTGATGTCTTTTGTTTTTTATACTGCCTTCATTTCCAAACATATTGCCCATTCTCCAAGAGGCCATCCCATATAACAAAGAATAAAAAAAGAAAAAAATTAGCAAATGAACCCAATTTCAAGTAGGCAGCTTCTCCATCCTTAAGTCTCTCCTGACCCTCCAAATTTTGCAGTGAATGGAAGGAGATACAATCTTGTCTCTTCTCTGGGGCCAAGTTGGGTCATTATAATTGCACAGCATTCAGTTTCAATTTTTTTGTTGTCCTTTTTTCCATTGACATAATTGCGGTCATTGTACAGTTCTCATGTTTCTGCTTCACTTTACCTCAGTACATATGTCTTCCTATGTTGGAGGCCATTGAGAGAAAAAGGGTGTATAGTAGATCTTTTTTATCAGGATCCCATCAAAGTTGATGTAGTCGACAGCTTCATACATTGACTCCCTTTGACCTGAAAGGATCAGGTCAGGTGATGGATGGGGTATCTGAGATAAAAAGCCAAACCCCTCTTGATGGCTCTTCTTTATTGAAAACATATTAAATTAGTTTTGAGGATAGCCTCAAGTATTATAAAATGCCTCTGAGTAAACCAAAGAGTAAAGAGGTTAACAGTTTCTCTTTAAGACAGAAATGCAGAAAATTAAGCTGCCTGGGCTCAAAACTGTGACAGTCAAGGCTGGTGTTTTCCTCCCAAGAAAAGTATAAGATTCGGTTTATAAGAATATCTTTAACTATTCCCAGAATTAGCTTCCTGATAATAAGGTGGCTAAAATTCAGCTTTGGACCTTGTTCTATTCCAGGCCTATCTTTACCTTGAAGCCACTGAGGCTCCTTTGTATTTTAACATGACATAATTTGTAATTTCTGTGCAACTGTGAAGCTTCTTGGTGTTCTTTGTGTGAAATGAGTCTTGAAATCTGTGTAAATAAACTCCATGCTCCCTGCCAGCAGCAGCAACCATGAGCTGACAAACAGATTATCTCCCGCTTCCTCCTTTCTCACCTAAGCCATCCTTATCAGATTCCTGGAGCAGTTGGATAGCTTTCCACATTCCTATGCTTCTTTGTAAGCTTCATATTAATTTTTTTTTTTTACGGTACAGACACATCCCCCAAGAATATCAAAGGTAACACTACTATATTTCATTATATTCATGTACTGTAATTTATTTAGCCACTCTCCAATCAGTAGGCCTCAATGAGTGTTGATTGTTTACCACTTTATTACTACAAAAATTGTTGCTATAAGTATTTTGAAGAAGTCACATAGCACTGTGGTTAGGACATAAACTTTGGAAAAGTGGACCAGGGTTTGAATCTTATGTCTGTCACTTACTCTAGCCTATTAGAGCTTGGGAAAATCACTTTATCTCTATAGCCTGACTTTCCTCATCTATTAAATGTAGTCCCTTCTAGTTGAAAATCTACAAGTCTACATATATGTGGGACTTTTCTTTTTGTCTTTGACCTTCTCATGGTATTTGCCTACCATCATTTGCCTCCATCAAAAGGGTATGGATGGCTGGACCAATTCATTTCTTCACCAATGGTGTATTATTAACTAATATACCCATCTTTCCACAACCTCTCCAACACTGATTAGTCTCAACTTTTGGCTTCTTTGAAAATTTTCTGTGTATAAAAATGAAACCTTTGATTTGCATTTCATTTTAGGTGGTCATTTTTATAAGTTCTTTGGATGTTGTGAACTGAGGTGCATTTGAGATATGAGTTCCTCCCAATGACCTTCCAAACACTATCCACACTTCTATTCATATAAATAGTGTCATTATTTTTTATCTTCTGGTGTGTTATTGGAAATTTTGGGGTCTTTGAACCACATTTCCCATGAGCCCACTGGCTTCCTGTCATTATGCACTGACATAGACAGGGGGATAAAATTGAGGGGATGGCGTTCCTCTTTTTCTTTGTTTCCTATCGCGGCAGGCTATTTGAACAGTCTAAGCTAGCATGAAGCGTGGCTTTATTTTCTAGTGACTACTAATAAATCTTATAAAAACCATAATATTTTAAAGTTATTATTATATATTCATTTTATTTTTTACACTGGTTCCCAAGAGTAAAAATCAATCAATGGACAGTGCGAGTTCTCATGCTAACATCAGGAAATATGGAGTAGATCCCATGGCATCATTCTTGAAGGAATGAAGAGACTACATTCCAGGGCTCCTTCTGCCCTGGCTGGTGAGACCCTCCATCTACTTAATGAGCATATCCTGGCTAGTGTTCAGGTTCAGAATCCTCCAGTCTGGGCAACTAAGGAGTGGTCCATAAACTCTTCATTCCTGTCAGGTTGAATACCTTCCAACATTCAAGTTGAAAATCCCTTCCCTGATGAGTCTTTATCCTTTTTAGGAGACAACATGCAGAGAAGTGCCTTTCTTATCAAACTTTGGCAGCAGTGGGTACTGTCTGTGCTTAGGTTATGTAGCTCTGTACAAAGTGACTAAAATGGCTGCTTACCTCCAAGACACTATTTGCCTCTCCGAGAATCTCTTCTATATAATGTGGTCAGCAAATCAACTAACCTTGGCTTGAAGGCCTTCAGTGAGAGGGAATCCATAGCTGTCCAAGTAGCCTATTTTGGACAGTTCTATTTTTTGCCAAGATGTTCACCTCTAAACCTGCCTCTCTACAAATTCTATCCAGTTTTTTGTTTGGGTTTTTTAAAGCTCTTAGTTTAATTTTTAAGTTAATTTTCCCACAATCAACAAAATGGATTTTCTCTCTCATCCCACAGTCCCCAGTCATTGGAAAAAAAATAAAATAAAATCCTTGTGACAAATATGCACACTTAAGCAAAGCAAATTCCTGTGTTGGACATTTTTTTAGTTCTTTGTCAGGAGGTAGGGAGGAAGCATGGTTGGTCATCACATTCATCAAAGTTCTTAAGTCTTTAAGTTGTTTGATTTCAGTTTTGTTAAGTTAAATGTTTTCCTGGTTCTGTTCACTCTACTCCATATCAGCTCATACAAGTGTTCCAAGATTTCACCAAAATAGCTTTTTAAAAAAAATCATTTCTTGAACATTAGAATTCCAATTAGGTGACATAGTACATAGAATACTAGGCCCGAGTCAGGAGGATGACTTCAAATTTGGCCTCAGACATATTTCAGGTATGTCATATCCTATGCAAGCCTGCCAGTTTTTCTCTAAATGTAAAAATGGAGATGCCAGCACCTACCTCACAGGCTTGCTGAGATATTTGTAAAGGGCTTGACCCAAGGCCCAACATATAGAGAGCACTTAATAAATGCTTGTTTTCTTTCTTTCATTACATTCATATATCATAATTTGTTCAGCCAACTCCCAGTGAATGGGTACCCCCTTAGTTTTCAGTTTTTTGCTACTACAAAAAGAGCTACTATATTTTTGTACACATACGTTCTTCTTTCTTGAACTCTTTGGGATGTAGGCATTGTATTGGTATCATTTGGGGAATGGCTTTTAATTTCTATCCATTTCAATTAAAACAGCACTCCATTTTAGAAAGATCCTACTAAATTTACTGCAATTTTAGCCTGGAAATGAAATATATCCAAGTAAAAAGATAACTACTATAAATATAGACTCGTGAAAACATTTAGACTGTGGGATCATTGAGAGCTAGAAGAGAACTCAAAGGCCAGTGAAATTTTTTTTTATTTTGCAGATGACAGAACTGAGGCACAGAAAAGTTAAATGATTTGCCTAGGATCACTCAGTTAATACATTCCTCACGTGGACAAGTCTCAGCTCTAATCCCAGTGCCCTATCCACTATTCTATGCTGCTCCACTAATGTGTACAGGGAAAATATCATATGCAGTGTCAGTGGATAGAGTCCTGCAAGATTACAATCTGTTAAAGAATTATTTTGTAGTAGTTGTGTTCTCCTCTTAATGCAGCAACATGGAGGTTACCCTAGGTAGTCAAAAACTATGGCAGCAAAGTATCAGATCACCTATACGGAACCAGCAAATCAGCTGTCAGACCAGTCTAGTCATATTTGGAGGAGGTCATGGAAGGCAAGAAGGGTGGTTACAACATGATTTGGTGGTGGTGGGGGGAACCTCATTAAGATTGTGCACTACACTGGAGGTTGGTGATCTGAAGTGTGGGTATGGCTATGAGGATAAATGCCTGAATCCTTTAAAAGTGACTTAAAATTTAAAACAACAATAATAAAACAATACCAGTAGTTCCTTCAGGTGTTTTGTTAGGATAATCATTTGCTATTATTTTCAGTGACTATGGGTCACATTTTTCTTTAGATGTCCAGTTTTTTTTCACATATATGCTAGAGCTTCAGAATTTATCCCTGCCCTAAGACAAAGGGATTTCTGCCCCCCACCCCCAACCCTGTTGATTTCTCTTTAGGCATACAGTCAAGAACAAAATTTAGCTAGTCTTCATCTGATTTTTTTGAACCAATTAAAAAAAGTTTCAATTTTCTTCATCACCTCCTCAAAAATTCTTACGAGTGGGATTTAGTGCTTATGTCCAAAGGGGGAAAAAATCTCAGATATTTTACCTTAGGGAATTAATAATATGAAACTGCATCATTGAAACTATGTTCCCCAAGCTGGGTAATAAAAGAGCTCTCACCAAAGTTCAATCAACATATCACACCTGTTTGGGAGGCCATTTGGAATAAAGCATCCAATGGACTAGAGTTCTTTGGCACATTATTTTAATTTATGTCTTATGTTAAAGAATCTTCCTAAAAATGATGGGTATTTTTGCTATAGTCCTGGCGGGTGAATAAATGGAGACCATTCCACACACAAACCATTTATCTTTCAGCACTCATAGTGGCACCAGATAGGTTATGTAATTAAAGACAAAGGAATAAATGGTCTGGTTTGGAGAGCTTACAATCTAAACAAGGAGAATGGGAGTTGTGGGGGAAGAGGAACAAGGATAAAAAAAAACAAAAAACCACAGGACTAGTAGACAAAAGAATAATTGTTCAGGTCAGATTTTAAATGAATTTTTGGTGATGGTAAATCATTGAAAGTACTTAATGAATTAGGTTTTAGAAGAGAAAAAGTATGAACTTGAGAGCTTGGGTTGGCTTCAAGAATACTTACAAGGGCAGCTGGGTAGCTCAGTGGAGTGAGAGTCAGGCCTAGAGACAGGAGGTCCTAGGTTCAAACCGGCCTCAGCCACTTCCCAGCTGTGTGACCCTGGGCAAGTCACTTGACCCCCATTGCCCACCCTTACCACTCTTCCACCTATGAGACAATGCACCGAAATTAAGGGTTTAAAAAAAAAAAAGAATACTTACAAAAAAGATGAATAATAGTGGTTATTTTTTAAAATGAATGGGAAGAAGCAATAATAGTAGTAAACCCAAAACACATTTGGAAAAGACTAAATGGTGCAATGGAAAGCTAGATCAAATTAGAAAAAAAGTGTGACACAGTGGAAGGTGTAGAAATTGGTAGAAAAATTAAGTTAGTAAAGTTGGGAAAGAATAAGAACAGTTTTGAATCTGAAACTGGAGACAACAGAGTGAAAGAAGTGATTACAAAGAGATTTTCTATATTAGATTTTAAAACATTTTTAAATCAAAAAAAGGAAAAGATACTATAAAATATTTATTTGATAAAAATAATTTTATAATCTATACAGAATTGAATAAAATATACAACCAATAATATTCACTTGTTTGCAAAACTGTATACAGTAAGGACATCTGTGCAAATTGGATTCTTCTAAAAACTCACTGCACAACGAAAAGTTTGTTTTCTACTTGACATTCGGAGAACAGGGAAATAATGCTTTGGTAGCCAGATACTTTGATTATGTTATCATCCAGTTCATCATTTAAAAAATAACCTAAAACACCTTGTGACAACTGTGACTTGTTTTAGAATGAACAATCCTCATGAGAAAGCAATGCAAGAAATCCCTAAATCCAGTAGTCAGAAGTTGTAACTTCCAAGAAATAATTAATTTCCTGCTTTCTCCTTTTGCTTGTTCCTGCCCATCCTCTTCATCTTCAAGGAAATGTGTAAGGAATAACCCACCATCCCCATCAAATAGCTTATGTCCCAACCAAGTAGGTGGACAGCTGCCACTTATCATCCCCTTCCTCTCCACATCATTAACATGGTTTAGTTATAACCTTCTAAATTAAAAAAAAAATGCTCAGCTAAGAGCAGCTACCTAAAAGTAGCCACATAAGGCAACACCATTTCGGCTTGATTGGCTTCTCAGTGACATAAATACAGGTAAGTTTCACACACACTGGCAGCCACATAGGAGACATTTCAGGATCAAATGGAAAGATTTCTTTCCTTCATGTAACTTGGAAATAGAAACACTATCAAATTCTAATCTCGATCCAATCTTTAAGACAATCCACTTCTGAACAGAAAGGCATTTTTCAGGTAAGGAACCCAACAGTCAACTCCATCTCAGTCCTGCCTTACACATTACACGGTTCCTTTTGTGCAAAATACAACAAAACCCAACCACCGCCTGGGAACGGTTCTGTGTGCCCGCCTCACCTCGGATGAGAGGGAGACAGTGAGCTAGTGTACTGTAGTGAGGGGCCGCAGCCCACCCCACGATTCTAAGTTCCATTATAAAATCAGAGTCCTTCATCTGGAAGAATTCTGTGTCAGGAAGGTTCTTGACAAAGTCTAGTTCATGTGGCAACAGGCCTCACGCTAGCTCCCACTCCTGTGGCTAGGCGAGCTTCTGTGGGAAGCAGAGTAATGCGGCATGTACTGATGCGAGGATACACACATAGGAGAGAACACTTACTCGGGCTGAAAACAATAACTTAAAATAAATACCCCACGTGGATTCATTGGGGAACAGAACCTCAGCAAACAGTTTTTACAAACAAAGATGGGATGACAGCAGACAAAAATGAAGCCGTGGTCCCGTGGTCCCGGGCGGAACAGAGAGAGAAGCACTGCAGGCACCCCCAGTCTGTCCAAAGAACTTGACCCCCTGGTGCCGCGGCCCATCACAGGCCCTTTGAACTCTGTGCTTTGCCTTCTGATCCCGTGCAGAAGGCCCTCCCTTGGCCCACCTTTCCCTTGATCCGGAGCTGCTTTCACATCAGCAAGTAGACGTTTAAAGAGGGCGAGAAAGTCGCCCTTAAATTCTCTCACATAAATAATGTAGTAAGAAGGCCAGCTTCTAGGATCCGGCTGCTCCCGCCCTGCCTCCTAGGGAAAGCGGCGCTCCGGCTCTCGTGGGTCCGGCTCTCGCGGGTCACGCGCTGGTCCCCGGGGAGCTGGATTCTGGCTCCTGCCGCCTTCTGTACTTCTTCATAACACTGACTGCGCCATTAATGAGGAAAATTATGGCTATGAGTGCAAAGTAGCCAGAGTAGATCAGGAACTAGAGGAAAGAAAAGAACCCGGTGAGAACCGAAAACCCCGGCGTGGCCAGCCTTCCGCTCAGCGCCAACAGGAGCTTCACCCTCGGAACAAGAGCCCAGGCGGGTGAGGCCTGTCCAGCAGGGGGCAGCAGAGTGTAAGGCACGATCCAGGCTTCCCTGCTCACACCCAAAGGGAATCTGGGGCAGAGCGGGAGGGCTCCCGGGGGTGCAGCCACACCCCGGAGGATAGGTCTGCGGTTTCCCAGCTTCCTTGGCCATACAGGAGGAGCCTGAGCCAGCCCTTCGGGCCTTTTATCTCCGATCCTCTAGTGTAACACTAGACTCTGGGGGGCACAACTTGAGGGGTTGGGGGTTGGGGGGAGGGGCACCAGGGGGGTGGGCTGGGGCGGTGGGCCCGGAGGCGGGGCACAGGGCTCAAGCAAGAGAACCTTGCAGGCACACGAGATCTTTCTTTGTACCTTCGTACTCTCTATATAGTGGGGAAGTTGGGCTAGATGGTCTCCACATAAATGGAGAAGGGGGGGGCAGTAGCCACTGGCTCAAGAGTGGGCGTTTGAGGGCCTGCTCAAGGGCACCGGCCCTACCTCATAGGCTGGGCCCTGGCTGCTGTGTGCTGCCCACATTTGTTCCCTCTCCGTCCCCCAAAACCTGCCCTTCCTGGAGGGGCCCAAGTTTGAAAATTCCCATTTTCCATGACCGTAGCTTGGAAACGGGTCCATCCCAAGGCAGGAAGTACTCGTCAGGAGGTTCTCCTTTCTGGTAGGCCGTTTTGATTTGAAATGTGATATAATATTTAAGATGCGCTTGTCCTTCCAAAGAAATGCATATGAGGGCACACTTTCAGGCAGTACAGCAGATGGGTAAGAAAAGATTTGGGGGTGGGGGTTGAAGAAGCTAAGAAGTACAGTGGATGGAGCTCCAGGCCCGGAGGAGGTTTGGGGTTCAAATCTAGCCTCAGACACTTCCCAACTGTGAGACCATGGACAAGTCACTTAATCCCCATTGCCTAGTCCTTGCCCTTCTGGCTTAAGAGTTTTTACTAAGAAAGTAAAGGTTAAAAAAAAAGGAAACTATTTGGGGAAGAAATGAGATTGTTTTTTCTTCTTCTATGTCTATGTGCATGTGGCTACATACAAACAAATGATGTACCCCATATAATTAAAGTATATTACCTATAGGCATTGCACGCATCTTTTATCCTCCTTTCAAGAAACACTTATGGTCAAAATGGAGGCATGAGGAATCCCCACATTTGTTTTCCACAAGTCAGAAGGCGCTTCCTGAAGAAGATTCCAGCCGCCTTTAAAGGGAGGAGCCTGGGCATGGCAGAGCCAGTGGGGACAGAGGATGTGCTGGGGGGGGGACGACGAGGCAGCCTCTTCACTAACAGCCACCAACTCCTGGGCCCAGGGCGGCCTTGACAGAGCCGGCATGGGCTATTCTGTATCGCTGGGAAGGGATGGCCCAGCTTACCTGAGTGGTGATGTCTAAACCCAGGCCGTTGGCATCCACCACGATCAGCGTGAGCAGCGTCTGCAGGGCCAAGGCAATGAAAGTGTTCACACCGAACACAAGTGCGTAGCGCTCCATGCTGAGGTTGGTGGCAATCTGGAACCTTGGGAAAAGGACACAAAAACTTTGAATTACAAAGCCTGTTCCTTGGCTGCTTCTGGAAGTTCAAAACATTTTGTGGCTGTATAGGAACAGGCCTAAAAGCAAAAGTGAGCTAACATACAAAGGTGGAAGCTTCCTCCAGGATTCTTCAGAGGAGCAGAGTAAATGCTTTTCCATTCCCATCATTCTGCCTCCCCATACTAGTCCTTGTGGGCACAGTGACTAAAGGCCGACCAGGGCAGGCCTCAGGAACTCGGGGCTTCCATCCTACCTTTGACCCATGACAGCTCTGGGGGAAGCCACAAGACATCATCTCTAGGTGCCTTCCTCCAGTGTCAAGACTCTTAACTTAGGAAAGAGCTGAATTCACATGGGTAAAGGGGGTTTCCCAGGCAGATGGAATCGTCAGGGGAGTGTGCGAGGGTGGGGGAAGCCTTATGTTTGTCTATCTCTTTATACCTTTCGAAGTTATTTTAAAATGTTATCTTTTTATTCACAATAACACCTGATAGGGAGAAAATTTTATAGACAAGTAAATAGGCTCAAGAGATATTAAATTATTTGCCCAAGGTCAAACACCACTAGAAAATGGAAGAATGAGGACTCAGTCAGATCTTTGGGCTTGGGTCCAGACTCCTTCTTCTAGGAGGGTATGTCCTATCTAGATCCAATATATGGAGGAACATATATTTTTGTGTATATTTACAGGAAGAAAAATATTTAGTATATAATGTATGCATTAACATTCTTTTATTTTGAAAATAGAACACTTAAATTGTCCCCTCAAGTTTTTAAAGAAACAGGTTGCTATCTGAAAAAAAACAAAACAAACTGTATTTATCCACAATGTGAATTCACTGAAATTTTTGAAGGTTTCTTGGACCCTGAATACATACGTTGCTATAGTGATGAGCAGCATGTAAATAATTCTGAAGACCACGTAGGATGAATAGCACACCCAGATGTTATTCACTTTGTCCATGACATACACTGCAGCAGCAATCAGGAGGGAGAAGAGGGACAATGTCATCTCACCCCAGGTTGACCAGGATATTTTTATATAGCCAACTGCAAACACTGCAACAGCCCCTAAGGAACAAAGTCAGAAAAGCAATTTGATCACCTTCCCAAACAAATCACAATTCTTAGAAATTCAACTCAAAATGCAAATGTATAAAATCAATAAAGTAGGCACATAATAGGTTTTAATGAATTGGGACAATTTGGGGGTTCATTGATTAAATGAGGAAAAAAAACATTACCTACATCCATGGGAATACCTAAAAAGAAGGGTTGGTACACTTTGTGGTACTAGCTATGGGCTTATTGCCCCAGAGAAGAAAGTGAAGACTATGCCAGTACCCTTTTCTAGGCAAATGTCCATATCTGCAGACCAACAAACTACATTTTGATAAACACAAAACAAAACAAAAAACTACACTTTCAACTCCTTCCACCCTCCTACTAAATATATCTACATATAATAAACTTCCATTCACACTTAACCAGATGAAATAATTTTTAAAATAAGTTTATGTTTGAAAAATAGTTAACCAAAGGAAATGGGTTCCAGTAGAAGGCACATTAGGCTGGCAGTTCAGAGAGGAATTGCATACATGGTTTTGGTCAAAAAAGCAGTTTTTTGAACTACAGCAAATCACTTAATGTCTCAGTGCATCAAAGTCATCAATGGAATGGTCCTATCTGTCTCCTGTCAAAGTACTATTCTCCAACTAAGAGGATCAAAAACAGATAAAAATCTTTGTAAAGGATCTTGAGCTGGTCAAAGGTATTTATATACTTCTATGCCTATCTAAATACAGGGTATTTACTTTTTAAAAAATATTTGGCATATCTGCTAGGGAGATGAATGTTCCTTAATTCCATCTGTAATGTTTTAAAAAAGCCCAAAACCATTCTCTGGCTGTGCAGCATTAGGTAGGGGGAAACAGGGCTGGATTAGAGTCAGGAGGAACATGGGTTCTAATCCTATCTAGCTGTGTAAGCAGAGGCAAGGAACATCCTCAATTGAGCCCCTTTGCTCATCTACATAGATGGGACAATGACTCTGGTGGTAATTCTCTCACTGGATCCTCTGGGGATTAAAAGAGATCATGCTAGTAAAGCATTTGTAAATCTGAAAGTGCCCTGTAAATACAAGTTGTGATCCTAATCCTGATCCTCATAGCTGTGACATTTTAGAGCTAGAAGAAGCTGTAGGAGCTGCTCCGTGGCACAGTGCATAGAGTGCCAGGTCTGGATATGGGAAGATCTGAATTCAAATCCAGCCTCAGACATTAGCTGGGAGACCTTTTGGCTTCAGTTTACTCAACTGTAAAATGAGCTGGAGAAGGAAGTGACAATCCACTCCAGCATCTTTGCCAAGAAAATCTCAACTAGGGGTCACAAAGAGTTGGACAACAAAGAGACTATAGAGAGATGGATCAATGAAGTACTTACTGAGTACCAACAATATGTTGATTATGGTGTGGGCAACACAAATGAAGTATAATAACAGCTAGGATTTATGCAGTGCCTTAAGATTTGCAAAGTGCTTTATAAATATTATCTCAGTTGATCTTTGTAACAACCCTGGGAGACATATTATTTCCATTTTACAGATGAATAGAATGAGACAGAGAGGAATTGAGTGGCTTGCCCATGGACACATAGCTTATAAGTATCTAAGGTAGTCTTCCTGACTCCAGGTCTAGCCTTTGATCCACTATACCATCCTGATGCCTTGACAACATAGCTGTCAAAATGTTTCCAACTGAAAAGACAAGGTACTCATACATGAACTGTGAGTGAATACAAGAGTATTGGCAGCTCCATGTGGTGTGGTCTCGGAATAACAGGAATACAGAGACTGGCTTTCTTTGGGGGTAAAGCAGCAGGAAAGGCTTTGAAGAGGAAGACTTGAAGGACAGGCAAGGCTTGGTTTGGAAGGAGGAGGCACAAGAACAAAGCACTGACACTATGACTGCATATGTAGAGAATGAGGAGGACAGTCCAGCAGCCAGGAAGGAATTTGGATGGACTCACCCAGCATTGTTGAAACAGCCTCGACGCCCCCGTTGTAGATGGTGGCATTGTGAGAGGGCATCACTTTCTCCCACAGGCCCTGGGTGTAGTTCACCACCTGGAAGTAGCCACAGGTAGAGAGGGCCCACCACACGGACCAGCAGAGCAGTGGGCGTGAGGAGTAGCACATCAGGAAGTCTTTCCACAGGACTTTCAGCACGAGCAGGTGATCTGGCTTGGGTTCCTACGAGGGAAAACAAGACCCAAACACTTGAGTCCTGCACAGCCCCGGCCGTGGAGGGCAGCTCCCCGTTTTCTCATTTCCTTCAACTTTTTTTTGGCTTACAAATTTTAAATCTCTCTACCTTTGAAACAAACACTTGTCCCCATGTACAATCTCCTGCCCTGCCCACGGTCTGTGCTCTGAAGCACTTCACAGGCTTCATTCACTCATTCAAGAATCCACGACCTTCTCAGGAGGGGTGGGCACCCCACTCTCAGGCCAATGACAGATCCTCCTGGTCTCCAGACAATGTCAAGTTGCCCTGGCCAGAACATTCCTCACTTGGTGGCTGACGTTTCAGTAAATCAGTGTCATCCAATTGAACTAAGCTGGTTGTTGGGTGACAGACATGGACTGGCTGTTGCTGGGCTATCCCAGCGATCCATGGAAAACCTGGCAGGACGAGCGCTCTATGCCAAAAGAAGAGGGCAGGAAATCCCCGAATTGTGTCTTGTTCAGCCCCCACTCAAACCAGAACCCCCACTAGGGCATCCTAGACAAGACATGTATGCGTGTGCCTATGTCTGCTGAGCAGGAAAGTAGAGGAGGCTTCAGTATTCAAAGGCTTTCTGAGAAATGGCTTTTCCTATTACACACTCTGCTGAAGGAGGGGGAAACAAGTGTCAGTCTGCAAATGAGAGAACAACAGTACAGGAGAAGCAGGGACATGGGCCAATAGAGGGAGAAAAGCTCGGCCCTGGGTGTCAGGAGATCAAGGTCTTCCTATCAGGTCTACGGCTGTCCAGCAGCTGTCATCCAGTTGCTCACTTGGTCTGGGTCTGTTCCTCACCTGTGAATCAGGCATTCTTCACCTGAGGTCCCTAGACCTCTAGGGTAGAAAATTTGGGGGAATTGTGAATTTGAGTGAGAAAAAAAATCACATCATTATTTTTGCCAGCCTTTAGCAAAAATGTAATATTTTCTTCCATCATAAATGTTGACCACAAACCATTGAAGTGTTATTTTTCACTAGACTGTGACTTAGATAAAACAGTAAAAAAACCTCGATGTGATTTTATATAATGGAATGGACTGACCCAAGTTCCAGGCAGTGAAGCAGAGGCAACATTCTCCTCTGAGCAGGCTGTGAACCCCAGGAACGACTGGCTTTGAAAGAACCCCAGAAGGCCTTTGGCCTGCCTCCTGATTGGAACAGGACAGAGGGAAGTGCTGGTTTGTGGCTAAGTAGAATAGCCAGATGAGCAGATCCCAGGAGCTCAGAGTGTGGGCAAGAGGAGGATGGGTATGGCATGTTCTTTGAAGGGCTGCTATCAGAAATATTGCTTTTGGAGTCAGAGAATCCAAGTCTGAAACTTAGTTCTTCTTTATACCTGTGTGACCCCAGACAAAAGACTTCACTTTCCTAAGCCTATTTCTTGATCTGTAAGACGAGGGGGACTGGACTTCAATTAATGCTAAAGGTTCCTGTCAATTCTAAACTTCTTGATCATAGAATCTACATGGGGAAATGGGCCTAGCCAGTAACAGAGAGTCTGGGGCTAACCATCAAAGATGTAGGAGTGGGTGAGAGTGACTGTGCCAAGAGAAAAGAAGAGGGCTAAAGACAGTGCCTTGGGGGTAACCCATATTTAGGAAAACAGGAGATTCAATATTTTCAAACTCATTTCGTTCTATTCCCAATTCACACACTGCATTTAGGCCAAGCTTGCCTCCAGATGTTCCCTCATCTGATCTTGGAGTACTTCATCTCTGTGTATTTGTGCAGGCTGCCCTACATTCTTGGAATGAACTTCCTCCTGATGCAATTTTCCTCATTCTTAAAGGGCCAGCCTCGGTGCCACCTTCTTCTTGAAACCTTTTTATATTTCCTCCTCCGTTCTGAAAGTGATATCTTCCAAGTCCTTACCACATCCTAGCCTCTACTATACTTATTTTAAAACATAGTGGAAATAAAAGAAAATGTATCTTATATATAACTATGGCATGGAGGAAATTCTTAATCAAGGAACAGAAATTATAAAAAAATAAAATAAACAATTTTGTTATATAAATGTTTTAAAGAATTTGCACAAAAATCAACATAACTAGTATAAGAATGGGAACTATTGTTTGAAATTATTCTGTTGCCAGTTTATCTAATAAATGTCTGCTACCTAAGACATATAGGAAATCAATACAAATATATACAAACAATGCCAGCTACTTATTCATCTTGTTTGTTCTACTTATCCACAAATCAAAACTTTGCTACATCCTGTTTGAAGATCAGGAACCAAACAGACCAGGCAAAAAGATCCAGCTTTTGTTGAATTAGAAAGCAAAATGATGCTTGGATTGGAAGATATCCAAACCTTCGTTTGTATGTGTACACACACACACACACACACACACACACACACACACACACACACACACATAAAAAGACCTTTACCTTCTGTCTTAGAATTATTTATTATTGGTCCTAAGGTAGAAGAGTGGTAAGGGCTAGATAACTGAGGTCACACAGCTAGCAAGAATCTGAGGCCACATTTGAACCTGGGACTTCCCTTCTCTAGGTCTGGCTCTCTATCCACTGGGCCACCCAGCTGTCCCTTTATCCTGCATCTATTTCACTGTCTTAGCTTGGGTCAGTCAATTTCAATGTCCCATTGTGTGCTGTATTATAGTACAATCCCCTAAAATCCGAGGCCATTTTTTTTAATAAACTGCTTTCTGAATATATCTCCTCCATAGTTCTTTGTAACTGACTTTTTGAACCCAAGTATAGGATTTGTATCCATTACTAAGATTACAGAATGTTAAAGCTAGATTTTATTAAAAGTTATGAAAAGATAAGTTTTCAAAGAATAAATGCAAATCATTGCCAACCACCAACCGTGTGAAAGAATTAATGCAATGTTGGTGGAACTATTAATTTGGCCACAATTCTGGAAAATAATTTGGAATTAAACTAAGAAAGTCTCAACACTGTATGTATCCCCTTAATCCATGATGCTACTACTTAGCACAAACCAAAAGGAGGACAAATCAAAGGAAAGGCCCCCAGTATGTAAAAATCCATATAGTAGCATTTTGTGTGTGTATGGTAGCAAAGAATTAGAAACAATTTAGAAGGCCATCAAATAATGAACTAACTGATGTTATTGTTATTATGTACCATAACATACAATTATATGTTATTATGTACCATATTATTGTACCATAAGAAATAACAGACATGAAGAATTCAATGGAATTTGGAAAATCTTATATGAGATGATGCAAAACAACTAGAATAATTTATGTAATGAGCACAATAACATAATGGAAATACTGAAAGATACCAGAGCGCTGATCCATGTAGTGACTAGTTATGACTTTTAGGACAGACAATGAAGCCAAACTTCTTCTTTACAAGCAAAGGGATAGAGACCATCAACCTGGAAGGAGCTATAGAATGCCAAAGTCATGTGGATTTGTTTTAGTTAATTGCATTTTGTTACAAAGGAGGGATCTGTGGCAAGGGAGAATCACTGGGAAGTGATGGTAATGTTATAAAAAGTATCAATAAAATAATTCTGTTAAGATCAATATGCAAACTAGCCACATGTGGTCATAGCTTCTAATTTAACTAATGTGAGAATTTCTATATAAAAATAAACAGATCGTCATTAAAAGTATACTTCTTAATTTGTTAAGGTTTCATTGTCATTCTTGGGGATTGCAAAACTGGCTTGATTAATTTTTTAAGTTATTACTCCAGGCCTGCTGGCCATCAGGGAAGCAGATAACAAACATAAATGGTTCCTGAAGGCACTGGACTTAAGGGAAATTTTAAGAAAAATCTAGGAAGCTTATACTAAGAGGTCACTTGAGCAAAAACAATCTAGGGAAGGAAGAAGCAAAACGGTCAGAAAAATAGTAGAGATTTCCTGATGGTAAGTGAGAACATTAATTGATCCAAAATGACAGCTGACCCACCACATTCATCTTCCATCCCCTTTCTAGGAAACAAGCTCAGACAAGCACAAAGAATTTGTTTAAATTACTCGAGGAGGATAAACCACTTGGCCCTCCTTAACAGTTTTCACTTAGTTAGATCTTGAAAATATCTCTACTTCATTCAGGCTAAACCAGTTCCAAGTTAGACAAACCTGTTCTGGTCCTAAGGCACATTCATTCTGAGGACTGTCTCCTACAAAAGGGAGAGGCAGACATAAAGGCTTCTAAAATGTTATAAGAGATTACTTTTTTAAATGGTTAGGAAAATAGTATTTAAAGGAGCCCTATAGTGAATCCTTTTGTAATGTAAATACCACTTCCATCATAAATTACCTATTTTGTATATTCAGATATTTATGCATGTAGGTTCCAATGAATGGAAAGGAACCTCCTAAAATGAGTACATTAATTGAATTCACACTGCACAGGTCCATTGCGTTGGAGAAATGATGTCTTTAAATCGTGCAAATTCAAATACATCTGGTGAATTTATTATTCTTATTCACTGGGTTGTGGCTGTGTATCAGGGCAGGTATGAAGGTAAAAGCAGTAGAAAAAAAAGGTCACAACTGGTTAGCAAGCTCAGACCAGCCAGTAACTTTTAAGAGCATCTTCCCCTTAACTCCCAGAATGCTAGAAGTGAAAGGAACCTCACAGGTCACTCACACTGAGGTTTCTTCACCTTTTTTGAGTTATGGCCCTCTCTGACACGCTAGTGAAGATTAATACTACTGTGGCTTGTTGTACCCAAAATGGAAAGAAATGCTAAATTTTAGTAGAGGTTTAGAAAAAAAGAATGTATTTTTTGCCCCATCCAAGTCCACAGGTCCTGGGGGTCCATGATTTAGGCCTGACCTAAGGAGAACTTTCTAACAATTACAGCTGTACAAAAGTGGCATGGGCTACCTTGGGAGAGAGGAGTTTCCTCTTCCTAGGAGGTCTTCAAACAAAGGCTTAATGGCAACTAGCTGAGTGTGTTGTGATGAGGATTCTTTTTCATGTCTGGGGTGGACTAGGAAGCCCTGAACTTCATAAATCAATCAATAGTTCATCTCCAATGAATTCCTTCAAACATTCCAAGACTCAGCCCCATTCTGTAAATTATTTTTAAAAAGAGTGAGGGATTATATTCTACCTCATTCTTTCTAGAAGCCAAACATGGTTGTGTCCCAAAACCTGGCAAGAATAGAGAAGAGAAAGAGAAATATAGGCAAGTAGTTATCAGTGAACAATAGTATGAGTATTTTTAAATATAAGTTAATTTGTGAGAAACCAATAGGTGTTTTGGGCAACTGCCACTCACAGATTAAACTCACAAAGAAGGATAGGGTATCAGAGCCTGAGTAAATCTGATAACCCTTTTACTAAAGGAATGGCAGTTGGGATTACTGGTCTCTGTCACAAACCAAGGAATAACACAAAGATTAACTACTCACATACACTATGGGTTCTTTGAGGTGAGAGGAAACAAACAGGAAGGAAAACAAAATAGTTTAATGTATAAAAAGGTTAAGGAGAGTTGGAGAGGTATTTCTATAACTAGGATTAGCTAACTGACAAGAAATGGAGTCCTAAGAGAAGTTTCTCTGTCAACCCAACTTCAGTCAGGCTGACAGCCTTGCCTGGAGACTAGAGGGAGAGAGCTGGGTGTTGGGATTCTCACAATTGGTCTAGGTTGCTGCTTCTTTGATGGCTTCAGGATAATGAGAACTGACTCCTTGGACAGCCAATAATCCAAGAGATACCAGGGAGGAAAAAATGCCTGCAAACTGACCACCAGAAAACAGACACTATCCACTACCACGAGTTGTTTTGAGAGATGTTGTCTTCAAGCTTCTCCAGTCCCAAAGATCCCAAGCTCATCTCATGGAGTCACTGCTGGCTGGACTTCTCCTCCAAACCCCTCTCACACCAGCATGACAGTTTCACTCCTCCCCCAGTTGCATTCCAATACAGAATGCTCAAAGCTGACAGCCAAGTCCTATAAATTTCTATTCTATTCCCTAAATTACTTCATTACAGTATAAAGTAAAATGCCGGCAAAACGGATAGAGTGCCAAAGCAAATGCTTCAGAACACATCTGCCAAATTGAATTTAATTTGTTAAATCATGAAATGGAGAGCCTCTTAAGCTAAACAATAGAAAATGGAGAACCTTTAAGATGGGCCGCACTGATACTTCTAAAGTGCAGGCCTAGCAATGTCATTCTCCTCCACAGAAAGTTTTGGTGCCTCCCAAGTACCACAAAGATAAACTAGAAACTCTTGTTCAATACATCAAGTCCTTCAGAATCAGGCTCCTATCTTTCAGAGATGATTTTCCATTACTCCTTCTGATGTAGTCTTTGTTACGGTCTCACTGACCTTCTTGAGATCACTGTACACAAAATTCTATCTCCCACCTAAGAGCTTTGGCCTGGGTTGCAAATCATGTCTGGCATGCCTTCCCCTCCCCAGCTCTGCCTCTCTGGGGGTCCTAATCACCCCAGTAATTAGTGTGCCACTCACAAATTACTTGCCATTTATTTTATATTTATCTCTGTAGATGGCTTGTTTTCATCTTTGTATTCCTAGTGCACATCCCGGTATATCTGGTGCATTGCAAGTTCTTAATAAATGCTTGTTGAATCCATTCTTATTGAACTGAATTAAAAATTATTCAATATGGCCAACTAATATTTATATTGCAAATAAAAATTTGGCTCAATATTATTAAAACAATCAGTATAACAAATCATATCGTAGGATAGTATAAAATGGAGACATAAGAGAACATGGATAAAAAATAGAGTAGTCATTTATGTTAAAACCATATACTTAATGGGGCAGCTGGGTAGCTCAGTGGAGTGAGAGTCAGGCCTAGAGACAGGAGGTCCTAGGTTCAAACCCGGCCTCAGCCACTTCCCAGCTGTGTAATCCTGGGCAAGTCACTTGACCCCCATTGCCCACCCTTACCACTCTTCCACCTATGAGACAATACACCGAAGTACAAGGGTTTAAAAAAAAACAACATATACTTAAAAGACAGAAACAGAAGGATTTTCCAAGTTCATCCCAGACTAATACTGTGTCCCTGATGAAACATGATCTGCTGTTTGACTGTACACAAAGCACTAATATCTACCCACAGCCAGGGTTAATTAGTCAACATCACTGGTCAAGTGCTAGCCATCCATCCAGGGGACTTAAGATGAGGTTTGCATGCATGGCCTCTCCATACTTCAAAAGAAAATCCAGAAGGTGTTTGCTGCATATTTATCTGAAGTTCATTCCTTTGTATCAGAACTTGAAGGTGCTTCCATTTTCTCAGCATTCAGGGCTGTGTACAGAAAACTTTTAAATGGAACAAAGAACACTGAAGGAACTCAACAAGAACTGGAACAGAAGGAAAAGGAAAACAGTAAGGAGATCCTATAGGAAGGTGGATGAGAAATGAAAGCTTTTACCAGGATAATAGGTAATTTTATTTTTAAATGACAAGGGTGGGCCTTTACCCAGCAATCAAAAGTCCATTGAATTTCAGAAGCACCTAAAGGAGGAATTCCTGGACAAAGGTCCCATAATAAAGCACTTTAATGACTGTAAGACTGGCCAGTGCTCAGATGGATCTGGTTCTCCTCTTTCTGAGCAGCTATTCTCATGTGCAAAGGTACACACTGCCATCTGGCCTCCTGACCTCTCTACAGACAGATCTCTGAGTTAGACCATCCAGGAATGCAGAGGCTCCATTCTAACCATCTTTTCCTCAGATGCCAGGGGAAGAAAGCAGGCCGGAGACTGTCCTGTGCCACCTTGAACATGGAGGTGCAGTGGAGTGGGGAGAAGAAAGCCAGGGGCTGCTGAGCTCCAAAGCCTTCCAGGACTGCTTGTGTGGGGTTTCATTTGTAAGGAGTAAACTCAGACCCAGAGGAGTGGCCAGTGTGGGTGCGAGGGGAAGTGGGAACAGCCTGACAAGGAAGGCGTGTGGCGGGGGATGATGAGAATTCAGTGAAAGCCAGGTAGGCCTGGGCAGCAGACCAGGGAACCAGCAGGGCATTGAAGTGGACAAGAGCTCTGCTTTCTACCCGGGATGGAAAGAGAATAGGCCTGGATAGACAGCACCGCCACAGAGCCCTGGAGAAGGACCCTAGCCCAGGAAAGACTGGTCATGCCGGGGCCCATCACAGACAGACCTGTGCTATGGCAGAGAGCTCTGGGCGAGAGGGAAATAATGGGGGCCCTGATCCTGGCTGTCCCTGGTTGTAAAGAGAAAACTTTTGGACAAATGGCTTGATTCATCTTCAGGGGCTGTTTCTTCACCTGTAAAGTGGGGTTTGGATTAGATGACCTCCAAGGCCTCTACTGCGGTTTTATTCTGTGACCAGATGCTGCTCTCCGGGCCTGAGCTTTGCCGTCTTCTAAACTGGACCTCCAAGGATGGAAAGACAGGATCAACACATCCACAAGTATTCCTGAGGTGCCAGGCACATACACTAAGACAGGAGGCTGGGCCCCTTTGGGGGAGCTCCACAGAGGAGGAAGATTCTCCTCCCATCAACAGGAAAACTGCCTCTGCTAACTTGCTGCTCCATTCTGTCCTCTGAGACGGAGCAGAGAGCAGGTTCCTTCTCCATGAAACAGTCCTTTGAGGCACTTGAGAGGGGCAGCTGTGCCCCCCTCTCTAGGCTCTCACTCCCCGATTCCCAACCCATTTCCATCCAAGGACAGCACAGTTGTCCATCCTCTCCTCGCCCTGCATGTCCTTCATTCTCCCTAGATCTACCTCCCCAAAGCACCTTTGCAAAAGAAGTCCAATACAGGATCATTCTAATGACTCTTGGTGGAAAATAAGACAGTGGGTGCCAAAATTATATCTATTTAAATGATGATCAAAACTGGATGCATTTAGAATATTGGCTATAACCAGCTCCCTGAAGTCTTATTTCATTTCCCAAATATGCCCTACTTAATTTAATTATTTGACTTTGGATTGTTCTAGTTTTTTAAAAAATATTTTAATTTCCTCTGTGGGATAGAGAAAGGCACATAAAAATTTGTTCTAAATCTGTTTTCAACATAACATGGTTGGTAACAGTATCACTGAAATAAGAACCAGAATGAGGAAAAGCTAACTCCCAGGAAAGAGAGTCCAAGAAGACAAGTGGAATGGCTCTTAGAGTCAGCTCTATGACCCTGGTTCTGACATTCTTAGCCATGGGAGAACCCTTCTAACCAAGATTCCCAAGGAAACTCTAAAGCTAGAGCTGAGCTGTTAAAGTGATATTAAAAAAAAATGTATTCTACTCAAATAGGTGATGCTGAAAGGAGGGAAAACCTATAGCTTTCAGATGGTGGATTCAGATTCTATCAATATTATGAGCTGATGGTGGGAAGGAAATGACTACTTGGCATCAATACCACATTTTAGACCCAGGAAAAGCAGTGGATAGGAGAGCTCATTGCTGAAAATGCTCAACAATGACTTGCATTTTTTCTTCTACCTGACCTGATTTTACATACACTGGAGAATTGTTTCAGTTCATTGCATTTTCAATTTTAAAATTTAAGACTTAACACAGACACTGGTTTGTAATGCCTTTGGGCCCATTAAATCATTTCTCAAATTTTGATAACCCAACACACTGCAGGACCCATCAAAGTAAACTCCAAGTGGAGAAATTATTGCCATTTCTGCCTTCTTCGATATTAGGGAGCTGATGCTCCAGCTAAATCAAGTGGGGCTGGCTTCACTGACTTTTGTTTATTAACACTTTTGTTTTCTTGCCCCTCCAAACTTTCTAATTTTATATATAAATGGGCATTGGTAGAGGGAGGACAGCACCTGTGATTTCATAGTACAGGGGACACTCCTGGGTGAGAAAACTCCTCTCCATAACTGGTAAGCTTCTTCTTTGCACCTTTGTCCTAAAAGCGGTGCCCAGTGCCCCGGGAGGTCAAGGGTCTTCCCCAGAGTCACACAACCCATCTCTCTCAGAGGAGGGCCTTGAATCCAGCTCTTCCTGGCTCTGAGGGCAGAGCTTCTGTCAGGATCTCACGTTGCCTCTCATGCTATAACACTGAGCAAGGGCTAATGTTCTGCTTCTTTACAAAGCATTCATTTATCATTTCCCCAGCACACCTAGATACCTAAGGGTACAATGCACCACAGGAGAACATGTAAAATATAGGATCTATGGTCTTTCCAACTCTCAGATCCTATTTATCAGGTGCCAATTTTTAAAAATTCTGATCCTCCAGTCACAGTGGATAGACCAGTAGGCCTGCACTCAGCAAGACCTGAATTGAAATCTGACCTCAGACACTTACTATAGGTGTGACCCTGGACAACTCACTTAACCTCTATTTCACTCAGTTTTCTCAACTGCAAAATGGGATAATAACAAAACCTATGCCCAGGAGTTGTCATGGAAAGCAAATGAGAATATTTGTAAAGTACTTTAAGCACAGCAAATGCTGAACAAATGCTTATTATTGCCTTCTTTCCTCTTCTCTTGAACTCTATCCTTGCCAAATGCTTTCTTAAGCCTTGGTATTACCTCAACTCCAGTTGCATGGCTCTGTAGCTAGCTAGCCAGAACTGATCTTTAGAGACTTCAGGCCTTACAAGGTACATTTCTTATTTGTGCACTAACTACTTCCATCCAGGAACCTGTACTCCCTGGTCACTCCTTCTGCCCATGGTGGGCAGAGATGAGGGTAGGGTGGTCCTGACCACTCAAATTCTGCCCCTCTATCATGCCCCCCACCCCACCCACGCCTCTTTCTTTCCTCTTCATTATTATGCAGCAAAGCCAAGTCTAGATCTTGAATTGTGAAAAGGAATCACATCAAATCCAAAGCTATCTTTCTTCTTAAAATCGTGCCACCCCCATTAGGCTGCTGGGGAGAAACCCAGTAACAGTCGAGGACGTGCTGTGCCCCTCACACCAACTGCAGGCCATGTCTAGAAGCTTGAGTGAACAGCAAACTGATGGACAGCACTGCATTCAGCAGAATCCTCAGGCCCAGAGAAGTAATGAGGCCAAGAGGCCGCCAGGGCCAGCTGTGAGCTTCTCCCTACAACTTAAGACCAACAAGCAGATCTGAGGAGGAAAGCTGAGCATCAGAATGTTGCTTCAAATGATGTTTTGGCCTTCAACTTTGGGGAAATAAGTAAAGGGTATTCTCAAAGCCATAGTACAGTTTTAAGCTATTAGATAGTAATATTTAAGTTATTGAGTGTGTCTATAAGTACACATACATATGCATGTATGTATATGTATGCTCATACTCATAGAGGTATGTGTATATGCATGTACCCATATATATGCACACATGCATGTGTGTACAGACACATATGTAGCCCAACCAACTCTACTTAGAAGGAAGAATCTCTTCGGAAGTGAAGTGGAAATAATGCTCCATTGGGGAGGTCAGAGGCCTTGGGTTCAAATCCTGTCTGCCACTGATTCCCTATATGACCTTGGGTATTTCTCTATAAAATGAGGGGATTGGTCTGGAAGAACTCTAAGGCCCCTTCCAATTCTGAATCAATGAACCATCAGATTTTGGGTAAGCCACTTCACCATGTCTGGATGCTGAAACATTTCTTATGCATAGAATCCCTAGGAGAATGAGAGCTCCTAGAGAGCAGAGACTGTCTTCTTTAGCTCTTTCTTACATGTCCAGGGCTTTGCACCCTGCAAATGCTTAACAAAAACTTCTTTCATTCATTCTCTGGGACGATTTCATCTCTAAAATTATCATTATTCAATCCAACCCCTTCCTCTAGCCCCTGATGTTTTACAGAAAAGGAAGCTAAAGTCTCCCAAGGCCATAACTGAATAGCATAGCCCAAATTAGGCTTCCGGGTTCTAGCTTCCAGCCCAAGAACATTTTCCCTTTCTGGGTCCTTCAAAGTCTTTCTTCCTCTGCCTCTGTAATTCTTCACCAAGCACAGTATTGTAATTTTGTGCCTTTATCACCACATATTCCAAATCCCTGGGACAGAGTTCAAAGGGCCATATTTAAAACTTAGCTTTTCTGTAAGACCCACATTCTGCTCAAGTCCTTGCACACACAATTATCATCCATATTCCAAACACACCTCAAACCTTCAGTTTTGTCCCCAGTACAGTGTATGATTTATCTCAAACCATTATCTCCCCCAGCTTCTTGTCTCAGCTTTTAATTCTACATCACCAAACAGGCTGGTCTCCATTTCACAGGTCATTCAAGTCTATATCAATTTGACTGCAGCTGCTCACAGCCCCGTCATCAGGATGAGTGGCACAAGGAGTATCAGGAGCTGATGACCTTGGGCAAATCACTTCACCAAGCCTAGTATCAGTTTCCTTATCTTCTAATTAAAGGGTTGGCCTAGCCCTAAGCTCCCTTCTAGTCCTAAGAGTCTCACAAGGTGGAGTCACTAAGAACTATCTATCTTACCTCTAGTCCAGCCTATTGGGCAGGCATCAGACCACTGTGCCAGCAACCAGCCAGGGAAAACAGGGGCATGTTCAAGGCAAGGGAAGGGTCTGGATGGACCAAAGGGTAAGGTTCCAGCTCTCAGCTCCAGGCTACCCTGTTTTGAGGAGTGCCCAGAACAGGACAGCCACCCTCCCACAGCCCAGAGAAACAACCCCTTCCTTTGTAGGGAATAAATACAGCCCAATTAAATAGGTGGCATGTAGACAGGCTTACTTCCCAACTCTGTACAAAGAAAGGCAGCACTGATCCAGTGAAGGCCAAGCTGAACCCTGAAAAGACAGAGCTTTGATACCAAGTGAAGAACCAGGAGATACCGGTACCTTTGGTCAACAGGAGAGGGGAAACGATTTCCTTTTTCCCCAGACCTCAAGCAGAAAACATGAAGCAGACAAGCCCAAGCTCCTTTCTTTGTTCACTCAGCCTGCCTCTTGTGATTACACTACTTCTATCAATTCTGACATGGATGACAAGCAGCGCTACAGCTCACAGGCCTTTTCCTTTTCTGGGAAGCAGACTTTTCTAGTAAGATGGATGATTGTTTGGGCTGCTACAAGGGAAGACTTAAATGAAGAATATGAGAGAGATTATGGAAGCAGATGAGAGCATCTGGCAAATGAATGGATGTGGAGGGTGAGAGGGAAGGAAGAAAAGAGGGACAGAGATGGAAAGGAGGGAAAGGGGGGGAAGCGTTTATTAAGTACCTACTTAAATGCCAGGCATAGACACTGGGCTAAACACCCAACACACATTATCTTATGTGACTCATTAAAGAGGACTGACATGGTTCAAGTCTGAGGAAACAAAGATGATGTCAACAGAAACTGGGACTTTGGAGAAGGCAGTTATTGGCGGACTGGTGTGGTTAGAAGCCAGGTGGCCAGAGATTAAGGAGTGAGGAGGTGAGGAACAAGTGGAGGCAGGAAGCACCCATTACTGCTCTTTCAGAAGTTTAGCAGTGAAGGGGGAAAGCTATTTAGAATATTTGGAGGAGCAAATTTAGGAAGGTTTAAGGACTATACTAGGAAAGAAATAATTAGGCCTGGCACTACAGGCTCTGAAGTGACTCCTTCCGCAACCCCACCCCCCCAGCCTCCTCTCCTAGACACAGCTACATCAACTTTCCTAAAACTTCATAATAAGAGAAAGTAAAAGAGGGAAAGGTGGGCAAATGTGTGAGTATTGCACAATTAGAAGGGAGAAAATGCCCAAAATAATGCCTTGCTTTTTCTCAGAAGACATGGGTCTCCCACCCTGAAAACACAGGCTCCACCTACCGGCTCTTCAGAAGAAGAAGGCTCTTCCATATTTAAAGGGATCTTTGACTCCATATCCTCCCAGCCAGGAAGATGACTGGAGGCTGGGGTGTTCCTGATGCCACCATTCTGCACTTTGATGCCATTCACTCCTTGGCAGGCTGGGTCAACATGGTGGAAGAAGAGGCTTTTCTGTGGCATGGGCAGAAACCAGGCCAGGGCAAAAGCTATTGACCCACAGGTCAAGGAGATGACGATTAAGCTGAACAGGGACCAGTCTGCCACAGAGACCAGGATCTGGCCCAAGACCGAGCCCACAGTGAAACCCACAAGGGTGGCACTTCTGCAATAGCTGGTGACTTTCTGGTACATGCCCAGGTCCACCACACTATAGATGTAAGAGTAATAGGCAATTTCTGTGGCTGTGGCAATACCATAGAAGAATTCCAGAAACTGAATGGCCAGCAAGCCTTGGGCATAAAGGAGCATGAACCATGTGACAATAAGGCTGAATCCCTGCAGCAGGATGACAGGCTTGTATCGGAGGTAGTCTGTGGCGAGGAATACAGGAAACAGCAGCACCAAATAGGAATAGGTCCAGACTGGGTAAATTTGATTGAAGACCTGGAAGGAGAACAATAAGAAATCACTATTATTATCCTAGGACCTTGGTTATTCATGCTTACTTCAATATCCCTAGAGATCTCCGATTTCCTTTTATTTTTAATTCTGATACCTTATGTTTTTATGCCACTTTAATTTCCAGATATATCCCTCTACCCTTCTCTACCTCCATCCTTTGCAACAAAAATTAGAAAATAAAAAGACACAAAAAAGATGGTTTACAAGACTAACCAACACAGCAACTGGGTCCACCAATATATGCATGAGCATAGCCTACCTCCTCTGCAAAGAAGGGGAGAATATTTTTGCAAGAACTCTTCTTTGGAGTTAAGCTTGGGCATCCATGATTTCCAATGTGGGTACCCGCTCCTCCCCAATGTATACTGCAGCCTCCTATAATATGGGGGAGGTGATTTTGGAGGGTCACAGCAAAAGAATTCAGAGGCAGCTAGAGGGAGCAGGAGAGTGCTAGGTTTGGAGTCAGGATGACCCAAGTTCAAATCAGGTCTCCAAGTTTCTACTAGCTATGTTATCTGGGGGGAAAGGGGGATGAGAACCCCTCGCTGCCTCAGTTCTTCAACTTAAACAATGGGAGATGATAATAGCATCTGCCTCACAAGGCTGACATGAGAATCAAGTGAGATGTTTATAAAAGCACTTAGCACACTGCCTGTCACAAAGCAGATGCTTAATAAATGTGTTGAGAAAAGAAAATCTCCCCAAGGTCATGCTGGTGATAAAGTCTCTTCAATGGTGGCGATGGGCAGGCTCATGGAAGGCACACATACTGCCCATCATCAAGCTTGTACTCAAAGCCTTTCTAGCTTGTGCTCCACTGGGTACAGTGTTTGAGAACACAGGGTTGCCTTCAATGTGGGACAGTGCAAAGAGCTTCCGCTTTGGAGTCACAGGACCTGGGTTCATATCCCACTATTACCATGAAGATGCCTGAAGAACCTTCACTAGATCATGAAGACCCAAATAAACTTTGGGGTGCAGTTGATTGAACTACGGGGAGTTGAATGTATTTGTTTTGAATGTATACTCTTATGCCAAAGGGGACTGCCCCAATTGGCTTTTTGTCAATGCAGCTAGTAATAATTGGATCATTGTTTTTGTCCTCTTTTCTTTTTATCCCCAAATTTCTGTAATTTAAAAGTTAGTTATGTTTACAAGAGCATTCAAGGAGACCAGTCTCTCTCTGCTCTCAGGCGGGAATGTGATATTGGAAATTTGGGGGTCTTAATATCGAGATCCATGATATAAACTTCCTGTGGACATTTAGGGGACTTGAAAACTACATTTCCCATGATTCAACAGACTTCCTGTCTTACCTGGTGATGTGAGCCAACGTAAACAGAAGCATAAATAGGGAGAACTTGATTGGGAAGCTATCTTTCCTATGAAGCAGTGAGAGTGAAGGTATGGCAGGCGTTTTGAATTAAATCTTAGCAGGCATGTGGCTTTCTTAATTAACAATATGGATTATAATAAGCCATTAATATTTTTAAATATATCCAGAGACAGAAGGGAGGATCAGTAGAATAGACTTGGGGTAAGTGATGTCAGCAAGACAGTGTATGATAAACCCAAAGAGCCCAACTTTGGGGACAAAAATGCACTATTTGACAAAAACTGTTGGGAAAATTGGAAAACAATATGGGAGAGATTAGGTTTAGATCAACATCTCACACCGTACACCAAGATAAATTCAGAATGGGTGAATGACTTGAATATAAAGAAGGAAATTATAAGTAAATTAAGTGAACACAGAAGAGTATACTTGTCAGATCTCTGGGAAAGGAAAGATTTTAAAACCAAGTAAGAGTTAGAAAAAATTACAAAATGTAAAATAAATAATTTTGATTATATTAATCTTTATAACAAAAAACTCTGTCAGAAGTCTAATTACTCAAATACACAAGGAGATAAATCAAGTGTACAAAAAATCAAGCCATTCCCCAATTGATAAATGGGCAAGGGACATGAATAGGCAATTTTCAGATAAAGAAATCAAAACTATCAATAAGCACATGAAGAAGTGTTCTAAATCTCTAATAATTAGAGAAATGCAAATCAAAACAACTCTGAGGTACCACCTCACACCTAGCAGATTGGCTAAAATGACAGTAAAAGAAAGTGGTGAATGTTGGAGGGGATGTGGCAAAATTGAGACATTAATGCATTGCTGGTGGAGTTGTGAACTGATCCAACCAATCTGGATGGCGATTTGGAACTCTGCCCAAAGAGCTCTAAAAGATTGCTTGTCCTTTGATCCAGCCATAGCATTGCTGGATTTGTACCCCAAAGAGATCATAGATAAAGACTTGCACAAAAATATTTATAGCTGCGCTTTTTGTGGTGGCAAAAAACTGGAAAACGAGGATGTGCCGTTCAATTGGGGAATGGCTGAACAAATTGTGGTATATGCTGGTGATGGAATACTATTGCGCTCAAAGGAATAATAAACTGGAGGAATTCCATGTGACCTGGAAAGACCTCCAGGAAGTGATGCAGAGTGAAGGGAGTAGAGCCAGAAGAACATTATACACAGAGACTGATACATTGTGTTAAATTGAATGTAATGGACTTCTGTACTAGCAGCAATGCAATGACCCAGGACAATTCTGAGGGTTTTATGGAAAAGAATGCTACCCACATTCAGAGGAAGAACTACAGGAGAGGAACCACAGAAGAAAAACAACTGCTTGAACACATGGGTTGATGCGGACATGATTGGGGATGTAGACTTGAAATGACCACACCAATGCAACTATCAATAATATGGAAATAGTTCTTGATCCATGACACGTTAAAACCAGTGGAAATGTGCGTCAGCTATGGGGGGGGGTTTGGTGGGGTGAAAGGAAAGTAAGAACATGAATCATGGAACCATGGAAAATTTTTCTAAAAGAAAAATGTTTTAAAATTTAAAAAAAAAAATAAAAGAATTCATTCCCTAAGCAAAGCTTTGAAATGAGACAAGGTCGCTGGAGGCCATTCAGTCCAAGTTCCTCATTTTATAGATGAGGAAGCTGAGTGCCTCACCCAAGGTTACACAGGTGCCAGCCCAGATTCTCTGAACAAACCCAGGTGCCCTTCACTGCATCACTCAAGAACCTTGGCTTCCAACCATGGCTCTTTCTGAGAGGTGGCTTAATAACCTGGAAATTCTGAACAGTCTTTTCTCTTACTTAAACCTTTCAGGATCCTCAATTCCTTCATCTATAAAATATCACTAAACTATATCTCAAATCAAGGTGTAATGAAAGCCAATAATGATTACAAAAATGGCCTATATAAAAACTAAAGCATAATTATACTATGTTGTTATAAAAATCATTCTATTCAAAACTTCATCAGCACCTGAGCAAACACTGGGCAGATCACTCACCCTTAGTTTATAGAAACTATCTCTGTTTGGTCAATCCCAGATTTACAAATTGCTAAAGAGTAAATGGGAAAAGTATCAAGTACTTTTTTAGGTCAAAGCAGGGAAATTTCAACAAATGAACTAAAAGAAACCATTGCAAAGTTGCTCACACTAGAAAATACAATCAAGTAAAAGAGGAAGAGCAACCTCAAGACCACTCAGAGAGGAAAAGGCTCTGAAGGTGAAGCTGCTGCTCAGGTTTTTGTGGCTGCTTAGATTGGTGGCTCCACTATCCTTTTCTTGATAAGGAGTGTAATGCAGGATTGCATTACAGGAGGCTTCTGAACTGACAACTGAACTCAGGTTATATCATACTTATAACCCCTCTCATCTGGTTCAGAATTTTTAGACCTTCATGACACCCTCCTGTACTTTTACTTTTTCTTCACTACAGATCATTGTCAGGATTATTTAAAAATATCTTGTGGTATTCATTTATTTCCTTCTGAACTCCTCATTCATTCCACCTTCAGCCTTTTTTATGCCTGCCATTCCTATCTTCAGGACCTGGATAGTTTATATAGTAATGGCTGTCTCCAAAGACTTATTTTAATTGGTTGATTTTGGACAATAAATCATGTCCTTCGGACGATCATTTCAAAGTCTGGTACTTATTGGCTTCTTATCCTAACCTTCATAATATACACAACCACTGTCAGAGACACAAAGCCAGAGCTGATTAAAAGCAATATATCTAGCCCTCTGTGTAACCAATCAACTTAACAGAACTCATCTAAAACTATGGGCAACTTTTAATTTACCCTGACTAGAAAGAAACCAATTAATTATCAGGGCACTTAAGGCAAGAGGAATTTCTCTTTCTGCAATCCACAAGCAAGGCAATATTTTGGGGGGCATTCATAGAATAACTGGGTAAAAGACTTTTTTCAGGGCTCACAATGACTGCTTTGCTACAGGTGCTTGGCCAAAAAAAGTCTCTCTCCTTTGGTGTCCAGGAAGAAATGACTTCAGACCAAGAGCTGCCTTTAGAATGGTGACCCAGAATCTCAGATAAGTGTGAGAGGAAAATTTCCCCAGGCAATAACACATAAGTTGCATTAGTTCCTTTTTTTTTTTAATGGCTCATTTCTCCCCATGAGAGTATCTAAGGTAAAATTCACAACCCCAAGTGAAATCATCTCACTTTACACAAATCAGTCAGTGGATCTCAGCTTGCCTCCCCCCCCCCCCCAAGGCAAACTATATTACTAGCTTTTTGTTTTGTTTCAGGGTTCATTTTTGGATATTGTTCTGTCTTTCTCGAAAGGAAAAACAAAAGAAAATGAATCACAAAACTAGGAACCAATATCCAAATAAGAAAAGTGTGATATAGTTAAAGGTTATCCTGGCCTAGGGTACTGGCCTGCAAAGACCTCCATTCAAGTCCTGCCCCTGACATGTACTGGCTTTGTGATCTTGGGCAAATGATAGCCTTTCTCTGGGCTTGCGCTGTCTAAGAAAAGAAGCTGTTGCAGAAAAGAAGCTGATCTGTCTTGGTAAAGTTCGTCACCCAGCATTCCCTACCTACACACCAATGAAATTATAGGTCTATTTTTAAAAGATATCTCAATGTATTTTTTAAAAGATAATTATTTCCTTATGCTCTATAGGTTCAGAGATTGAGAAGACGAAGTGAGAGGAGAGGTCATACGGCCTCTCCTTTTCCATACCAGAAATATGAGGCACACGGAGATGCAGTGATCCCCTGGCCAGCAAGTGCCAGAGTGAGAATCTGAACCCAAGTCCTGTCTCCCCTAAAGGTGATGGGCACTATTCCATTGGAAATGCTGGGTCTGAACAGCTTCAGATCAGGACGTGTCTGTCCAAAGATCGCTTTTTGGAGGTTCATGAAATGACAAGTAAATCCTGTCTTTTTATCCCTTTTGGACAAAGGTAACAGTGGCTCCATTTTGCAATATCTGCCTTAGCATTCCAGTAACCACTTGGGAGAAACAGAGGCTCGCTTTAATTCTTAAGGTGATGTTGCCAAGATTTTGCAAAACATGACAAATGCCTTTATCTATATGTTTTTTGGTTCAGTGACCATAAGGAGTCATCACAACATGGGTGGGGAGGGGAGAGGGAAGGAGAAAGCACAGACTGCTCTGACTTCCTCTCAATTATTGGCTATTCAAAAACCCAAGGTGGGAAAGTCCCCTGAAAGGGTTAGTTGTGACAGAAATGACTGGTGGATTCTGGACACCCTCCTGCCTCAGTAGGTGCTTTGTCCCTCTCCCAGCTGGAGCTGGCCTAATCCCTGCACCCCCTTTCCTTCTCCAATGGGCCATGGGAGCCCTGTGCCCTTCTTACACAATAAGCAAACAGGCCGGCCCAGCGCTTGGGGCTATTTGGAAGTCTCTACTCCAAACATCCCCTGCTCACCCAGGGAAGCTCTGAGATAACACTGGGCACATGACAGCATACCACAGAACAGCCTGTGTCCAGGACACGGGATCCAAAAAAGCCATCGTCAAAATCCACCCCGAAGGGCTGATCGCTTCCCTCCTCACCCCACTGACACAGCTCGGCCATGTAAGGTCACATGGCTGCTCTCCCATGAAAGAAACAGGAGGGGGCTGGGACACTTCCAAGTTTCTTCCCACCCCAAAATTGCATATGGTCCTAGGCAATGACATAACATAGATAGGAAAGGGAAAACAAAGCCTGTGCTGCATTCAGTTCAAATCCTCTCTCCTAGGCTCCCTTGGCTTCCAAAGGACTCTGTTTCCGTTCTTGTAAAATTAGTAGACTAGGCTAAATGATCTCTAAGAACCTATCTATGCTAAAGTTTTATATGGCCTAAGGAAAGGAGTTCCACCTTTTGATCTAGTATCTTATGTCTTCCACCTCTGTTGGAACAAGAAACTCAAAAGAGGTTTCTTAGACTTGGTTTCTCCTGTTTATTTATTTTTAATGATATTATTTTTGTCATATGATATTTATATGTCTCTTTTATTTTATATAAAATATATGATTCCTTATATCACAATAATTTATATTTTATTATAACATTATACATGATATTTCCATATTGCAATATTATTTAAATATTGACATGTTATATGTTTTAAATATTTCTATATCACATGATTTATATTAAATAATATTATTTCAAATAATATTATTTCTATATCATATATTTGTATTATATAATATTATTTTAAATAATATCTACATATATATTTTTAATACTGGGCACAAAATCTGAATCTGCCAATATAATCATAGAAATTTTATAAAGTTTCTTAAGTGAAGTACAAACTGCAAGTTTTTGATATCACACTATCTCAATAAGGATACATTTATATAGTGTCTTAAAGTTTGCAAAAGTTTGACATATATTATTGTGCTATCTCCATTTGGGCATCTTTCATCTCAGTAATTAAAAAAAGTTAAGACAAGCAATGATTTTTGCAGCTTTTTTTTCAGGGGAATACTAGCCTTTGAGATATATGCTCCAGGGAGGAGTCTTATCTAAATTTTGTATTTTCCCTTCATGCTACAATGACAAGGAATTCTTAATTTCTCAAGTCCCTCTGCTGCTCAAATATACCTGAAATAAAAAAGCAAAAAAAAAAACAAACAAACAGCAAAACACACATTCCTGAGAATGCATCAAAAATTAAAACCATTGATAAATGGGAATAATTATACCCTGTCAGTCTACAAATTATCCTAGTTGTGCCATTCCTGACCTGACCTGTTACGCTGGGTGACTGACTCTCTAGTTAAGAGGTGACTGGCCAAGAGTGAAGAACTAGTCTTAAGTGGGAGGATTATCTCATAACATCCTAGGATGAAGGGGTGGAGGGAAGAAGAGATGGATGGGGGAAAATCGGGTAGGTTTTAAATCCTTAATATTCATTTGGTGGTTTTGGTGAGGAGAGCCTCCAAGACCCTCATTTCCATTAACTGTGCCCCACTAAAACAGTACATAATAAATTCATGTTAAGGGAGGGATTTAGAGGGATTCTATTCTAATTCAACTCCCTCATTTTACAGATCAGGAAACTGAAGAACAGAAACAGTAGGTGTCTTGTCCAAGGTCACAGTGGCAAAATTTGAACCCAAAGCTTTTGTCTACAAGTTTTGTATTCTTTCCATTTCTATCCTTTTAAAATTTCCATAGCACTTTTGATTTATGAATGGGTTAATTTAAAGAACACAAAAGCATCAGCTGAGGTGGGTTCTCTTTCTCCTGATTGTACTTACCAAGGAACTCTATAGAGAGCTACTTATTTCAAGGAAGCCTATCATGTGTTTGGAACTGAACTGGGGGTGGGGTGGTGAGGAACATGAGTAGAAAACATTGTGTTCTAGATGGGGCTTATAATAAGCTAATTGAGGAGGGGCAGCTAGGTGGCTCAGGGGATGGTGCCAGGCTTAGAGGGTTCAAATCCAACCCCTGGCACTTTCTAATTGTGACCCTTGGCAAGTCACTTCACCCTAATTGCCTAGTCCTTAATTCTCTTCTGCCTAGGAACTGATACTTAGTAATGATTCTAAGACAGAAGGTAAGTGCTTTAAAAAGAATAGGGAGATCAAACTGATTCACTCAGAACAACTTGAAGGGCACAAGATTAAATGTACTTAATTTAAAAACCAAGTGGGAAAATCAGAAATATTTGATCTGAGCTTCAGGCTTCAAAGGGAGATATCAGGATGCCCTAGGAGTCCACTTACTAAGGCAGTTGGTCAAGTTCTGGCTTGCTCTTCTTTCACCGGGCACGTCTAGGCTTTCTCCATCATTGGAGCCCGACAAGGGTAAAAGGAGGGGGGATTTGAGGGGTGTCGGATTTTTTTCTCCTCGGTGTGGGGAGGAGGGAAATGCTGGGGGAGGTCGGACAGTACTTTCAAAAGTCACGGGATGAGCCCTGCATATTTCGAAATTTAGACCTTGTTCTTACCTTTTTAGCAGCCATCTGGTACCTGGCGGGTCAAGGCTGCGGAGTCCATCCCCTTCACACAAGCCCTTCCCATACCCCATTAGCTTGGGAGCGCCCAGAGGGCAAGGCCTCCCCTCTATCTTTCCCTGTGTCCCCTAAATACCCAGCCCAAAGTTCGCCTATGCGTAATTAATGCTCCGGTAGGAGCACATGGATACCAGACGCCACACCAGCCGGCAAAGACCCTAAAGCTCCTCGAGCCCTGGGGCGCCCCTTCTCCCTCCACTCCCATGAGCTCCCGACCAGCCCCAAAGTATCTCTGGGGCTCGAGAGGCCGCTACCTGTCTCTCCGTGAGGTTCTTATCGCTTCCCAGCAGGTAGGGGGTCAGGAAGGGTTCGGACGGCCTCAGGCTGGCGAAGAAGCCGTAGGCGCACAGCAGGGCCGTGGGCAGGAACCAGCACTCCCGCGGGAAGCGAGCCGTACGCAGCAGCATGGTGGCCGCCGTGGCCGTAGCCGCCGAGGATACTCTGTGGGCCCCCGGCCCCGGCACATCCATCCGCAGGGCGGCGGGGCGGGGACTTGGGCCCGACCCCTTCCTGCTTCTGCTCCTCCTCCTCTGGCCCAACTGAGGCTCAGCCGCAGCTGCTTATGGACCCAAGGTCCCACTGCTTCCCGCCCAGGCCACGCCGCTCTAGGGGTTACCCACGGCCAGGTCCACAGCCGCCTGCTCTGCAGCGTAGCTCTCTCAGTTCTCTTCGGTGCGGCCCCCAATTGTCAAAGCCACCCTGACTTGAGGTAGTCCACTCCCCCCCAACCCTCTCGCTGCTCTCAGCCCTCCAGAGCCAATCACAAGCGGGCGCAGGCTTCCTACTCCTCTTCCTATTGGCCTGTGCCTACACGCCCCCTTTCAAGTAGCAAATCAGAGGCGGGAGAATGCCGCGCCGTTGGATAACGTCTTCACTCCATAGTGAAGATCTATTGGAACTTGGAACTTAGTCAGCTTGGCTGGTGGTGGGCTGCGGGGAGGGCGGATGGCGGCCCTGCGGTGAGTGGTGCAGGAGATAAAAGGGGAGTGGAACCCTGGCGCGTGCTTCCGCCACCCCTTGCTGGGTCAGTCCCCAGGTTCTGCCTTCCAGGGTTTAGAGTCCTGGACTGCTGCCCCTCACCTGGACAGAACTCCCTCAGAAATCTGTGGTGTAATAATTAATACACTTATGATATATGAGGACACGGAGATGTGAATACGTAGGGACTATCTATCTATCTATCTGTCTGTCTGTCTGTCTGTCTGTCTGTCATGCGCACTTAATATACGCATATATGCGCATGGATGTGTAAGCACATAGCGCTTAATATATGTATATGTGGGTATACACATCTATGTAAACTGTATATACTTGTGGACGTGTCTCCATCACTGTGTACAGGAGTGTGTATAGACACATCACTAGATACATTCTCCTGTATTTATCGGCATCTGCTGGTGTCTGTACATTTGTAAGTTCAATCATTTTCAGCCCTGCCTGACTCTTCCCTACCCCATTTGGGTTTTTCTTGGCAGAGATTTTTGGAGCGGTTTGTCATTTCCTTTACAAATGAGTAAACCGAGGCAAACATGGTTAAATGACTTGGCCACAGTCATATAGTTAGGAAGTGTCTGAAGCTGAATTTGAACTCAGGAAGAGGAGTCTTCCTGACTCCAAGTGGGACACTCTATCTATCCACTGTGCCACCTAGCAGCCCTTTTATATGTATACATACACATGCATATGTGTAAGTGTGCAATACAAATCTCCCTTTTATATATGCACACACAACTTTATATATATATCCTATCACACATGTGCATGTGTGTATATATGCACATGTGTATGCCATGCACATATAACTGCAATATATTACAACACATCACTTTATATATATATATATATACATAACTTTATGCATGAGAATACTGCACACACACAATGTGTATTCACATATGTGTATAATACTACCATACAATGCATCATTATTTCATTTTATTTATTTATAATATCAATCTATTATTAATTTATGTCTATATACACATATATTTGCACACACTACATTATAGAGGTGCATTTATGTGTACACACATCACTTTGTATATATTTATGTGTACATGCGTCACATGCATAGATGCATGCATGTGGATTATCTCCACATGTGTGTGCAAAGGCATTGTCCACATGTCACTTTATATACCTATGTGTATATATGCACACACATCACTTGCTCGTGTATGTACGCTTTACACATATACTGTGTATATTGCATTTGCATGTATATATATATATTGCTCTGTGTTAGGAAGAGCTTCATAATCCATCATTTCTTTAGATACCTCCATCCTCCTGTAAGCTATGCTGACCAAGTTACTGTTGAATAAACTTATTGTACAAATCAGGAAATAGAGGCTCAAAAAGGTCAGATGCTTTGCTGAAGATCTCCCTGCAAGGGAGAGGCATCATGATGGTGTATCTAGAGAGCCAGGAAGACTTGAGTTCCAGCCTTCCCCTCAATGCCCCTGTCCTATCACCCTGGTAGGGCACCAGGTACCAGTCACTTAACTTCTCAGATACTTCTCGTGGAGGCAGCAGCCAATAGCACAGTGCCTGGTACTTGGTAGGTGCTTAATAAATGCTTATTCCTTTCTCCCTTACCTCTGCTGGTCCTGTGCCTTTCCCTGTTAGGCAGTGGTAAGAGGCAGAGGCTGGGATTCTCCTGCTGTTGTTCTAAGGAGGGCAGCTTCCCTTCATGGGAAGGAAGAGGCTGCTCCAGAGCTGCTTGGACTTCAGAATCTATCTCCCACTTGGTTTCACCCTTGGGAAAGATAGAAGGAGGAAGTTAGGGAAAGGATTTATCCTTTTCCCTAAAAGAGGGGCTCATATACCTTTCTGGGCTCTAGTTTTCATCTAAGCATCAAAAAATGTTAACAAACCTTTATGAAGCATGCAAAGCCCCCCAGTGCTAGGTATTATGGGGGGGGGGAGGTGTTACACAGATTAAATAAGACACAAACCCTAAGAAGAGGATCATGGGAAGTTAGAATTGGAAAGCATCTTGGGTCATCATCTCCAACTCCCTTATTTTGCCAGAGCATCGTAGATAATTTTAGAGGATTGAAAAGGGATTTCATGGTCAGATCAAGTCAACAAGCATTTCTTGAGGGATTACTATGCATCTGCTACTGTGGCTTGCTGATATCCCCCCATTTTACAAAAAGGAAATAGGATGTGTGCCCTACACACAAAGTGGTTTGTCCTGCATCACAGAAGCTAAGATGTGATTTGAATCTAGGCTTTCTACTCATTCCATTATGCCTTATTTGATGGTAGTCACAATCTAATAGAGGATTAGGACACCTCTTCACTCAAATAACTTTAATATGAGAGCCTGGGAGGAAGGGAACCAGAGTTCAATTCTCTAATCTGCCACTAATTAGCTGTGTGACCTTGGGCAACTACTTCACCATCATGGGATTCTATTCCCCCATCTGTATAAGGTTGTACAAAATGATCTCTAAGATCTCTCCAGCTCTAAAAGCTATGAACTCTAAGAGCATTACTGAACTAGTGTCTATACACGTGTGTATATAGTGCGTGTGTGTGGGGAATCACTTGAATTTTCATTTAAACAGGGTTAGTAAATTACAGATGGTTTTCAAAAAGCTAAAACATGGAGAAGACATTCCAGGCAGAGGAAATGCTGTGAGTAAAGACAAGGAGAAGGGAAATCACTGAAAACAGAATCTGAAGGAGAGTTGAGTGAATAGTCCAGTTTGGTCAGAATCCATACAGACAGAAGTGGTAAGAAAAAAAAAGGCTAGAGAAAGCTAAGGATCCCAGGATCACGCCTGAGGGCTCTGGCCCAGATGCTCTGGAGATGAGCCCCTTGAACAATAAGTAGATCTGTGCTACAGAATTGGAACTCTGTCCCTGGTCTGTATTTGCCTTCTCATCCTGTCAGAGAGAAGGGCAACATCATCAACAAACAAACCCAAATATTAGTAACTGTCAGACAGTCACTAAATGACTCTCCAAAAGAGGGTCACATAACCAGTAAATGTGAACTCAGGTCTTCCTGACTCCAGGCATGGCACTCTAACTATTGTACCACCTAGCTTTCCCTAATTATTAAAAAATTCACTATATTGAATTAAAATCTGCTTTCCTGTCTGTATCAGCCCTAGTTCCACCTTTGGAAATTCTCTTCCACATGACAACCACTCAGATAATAAAAGGTAATTATACATCAAGACTTCAGTGAGCCTATGATATTGTTGTGACTGTTCTTTCTGAAGGTGTTAGTTGTAGTTCGTGTATGCCTTCTCATACTGTGCCAATCTTCATGTAAGTTCTCCATAGAAGAGCTACCTCAAATGCTAGAAAACTTTCTCTTAATCTTTTTTTTTTATTTGTGGGTACTGACTTAGCTATTGGGCTATCCAAGAGGTGTCTGTCATTTTCACTACATAACCCACTTATCTCCTTAGTCAATCGTACATTTGTTAGTTGATATTTTTCTGCTACTTAAAAAAAAATCAATGCTAAGTATCAGTTCCAAGGTAGAAGGGTGAATGGGTTAGACAAATGGGGTTAAATGACTTGCCCAGGGTCATACAGCTAGAAAATGTTAGAGGTCAGATTTCAACCCAGGACTTCCCATCTTCAGGCTTTGTTCTCTGTCCATTGACCTTCCTAGCCGCCCTTTTTCTGCTATTTCTTATGTGTCATTATTGGTGATGTGGCTACCTTGTTTTGTGATTAACAAACAATAAACTCACTGTGACCTTGTATTCTCTCCTCTAAATATTTATTACAAAGATAAGTGTAAAAACAAATATTACAAAGTGTAAGAACCTTAGCCAGCTACCTACCAAGGAATAGAATTTAGTTTCTTAAGCATGATGGATAGAGATGATGATGGGTAGCATAACAATTCTGAAACTTCTCTGTAGTAGGAACAATTTTTTAAATTTTAATCTTTTCTTTCAGCCTAGATGATAATCATTAATTTGCCCACTACACAGACTAATTCACACTGGATATCTAGGAAAAAAAAAGATTGCCAGTGTCATAGAATCGTGGCATTTTAGAGCTGGAAGGAATCTTATAGATCATCTGCTCCAATATCCTGTTTTTGAAGTGAGGAAATAAAGTCTCAGCAAGACAAACTGCCCCTGAAAACCACGGTTACAGTTTCTCTCTCTCTCTCTCTCTCTCTCTCTCTCTCTCTCTCTCTCTCTCTCTCTCTCTCTCTCTCTCTCTCTCTCTCTCTCTCTCTCACCTCCTCTCTTCCTATTTTACTCTTTTTCTCTGTCTCTTTCTCTCCCTTTCTCTCCTCTCTCTGTCTCTGTTCCCCATTCTCTTTTTTTTCTTTCACTAATTCCTAGTCATGGTTCTTCAGAAAGGTTATGTGGCATCGGTAGATTGATTTTCTTGAGGATATTGGAATTGTGTTTCATCAGCCCATTTTGAACTTTGGTCATAGTAGAAGCAACATGATTTAGTAAGACGTAGTCATAGCTTTACAGCAAATTGGCTATTGTTCCATGGTGGTTAGCATGGCAAATGTGGATTCAAGAAGACATAAGTTTGAATTCTGTTTTGATTCTAGCTTTTGTGACCCTGCACAAGTCATTTAAGCTCTCTCAGTCTGTGGCCTCATCTATAAAATAAAGGTAATAACAGCATCTATCTCATTAGAGTGGTTAGGATCAAATAAGGTCATGTATACAAAGTACTTTATGAAGCTTAAGGAGCTGTATGAATGATAAACCTCATTATTCTTCTTGTTGTTTTTGATATCTCTATCAAAAACTGCACAAATCAAGTCACTACCTTTCTTATTTATGTAACTAGAAATTTCCATTATGTCACCAATCTGTACAATACTTCTATAAGATAGGTTGAGGGCACATAACAAATTTTGTCCCATTTACAGATGGAAAAATGGAGGTACAGGGAGAGACTCAAGGTCACTTACTCCCTTTGAGGTCTCATTCATTTGCCAGGTTAACAAATATCTTTCAGTATCTATTATGTGCAAGGCACTGTGGTCAATGCTTTGGGGGATAAGATAGACCCGATCTTAGTATTTTATATAAACTTCCTCAAGCAATTCACTTGGTTAGTCAGTAGTAGACTCAAATCTACTGATTCTGCTCCGAGCTGTGACCACTGACATGCTCTGAATGGATGACCTATTTCACAAACATAAGCCATTTGTGCTCCTACAATAGGAAAAATTATCATAAGAATTTCAATCTATTTCTAAAAAGGTCAACTCAGCCCACAAGTGACTTTCCATCCTATTTCTCAAATGTGTGACCTGGAATAGCATACACAGTCATCATGACATCACCTCTGAGACTGACCCTACAATCATTGTTTCTCTAAGGGCTTCGAAACCGATAGACACAACCGAACAATCAAGCTGTTGCTATACCAACATAACTCTTTGTGAAAGTGCCCCGACAAGGTGCCCATACATGCAGGAGAGGGTGTGCCTCTCCCCTCCTTCTCTTTGCTTCCAGCAAGACGGGGAGAAAAGGTGTTACTCACAAATTCCCCAAAACATTCATATCACTTGGGTTTGGTGGGGCCAATAAGTACAACATAGGAGAATGAATCTCTTGCTATTGTTCAGTCGTTCGGTCACGTCAGAGTCTTTATGACCCTATGGTGAATACTGCCCATGGAGTTTTCTTGGCAAACATATTGGAGTGGTTTGCTAATTCCTTCTCCAATGGATTAAGGCGTACAGAGGCTAAGTGACTTGCTCAGAGTCACACACCCAGGAAGTGTCTGAGGTCCTATTTGAACTCAGGTCTTCCTAACTCCAGGTCTATTGCTCTATCCACTGAGCCACCTACCTGCCTCCTGAACAAATCTATGACTGCCCCAAATTCACCTATTATTGGGGCATCAGCAGCAGCCAAATGTGACTCAACAACCTTTCAGATAGATGGCTTTTTTTTT